>NW_020356161.1:0-345779 GCF_002211085.1 Panicum hallii | reverse complement strand
AAAGGGGAGAAGGAAAGGAGAGAAAAAAGAGAGAGAGAGGTTGGAAAAAGAAAAGAAAAGGAAGAAATGGGAGGGAGAAAAAAGGAAAAGGAGAGAGAGGGGGAAGGGGCGCGTCGGCGCCGATCGCGGCGGCGACCGCGCCGGTCGGCCACGCGCGCGCGGGGATTCGCGCGCGGCACAAGGAGCGCCGGCGCTAATTGCGGCAGCGGTCGCGGCCGGTCGGCCACGCGCGCGGTATTCGCGCGAAGGGAGTCGCGTCTGCGTTAATTACGGCGGACGGTCGCGCGTGGGCGGCGATGCGGAACGGAACAGCACTCCGGTTAGGGTTTAGGGTTTTGACGTCGAACAGATTTTACGAATTACTCCAAGCGCATGATTTTATTAAGTAAATTTTCAGGGCGTCACAAACCTACCCCACTTAAATGAATCTCGTCCTCGAGATTCGGCTGGCTCCTAAACAGATGGGGAAATTCGTTCTTTAGAGCCTCTTCGCGTTCCCAGGTGGCTTCCTCTTCTCCGTGTCTGCTCCATTGAACTCTGCATATCCGTACTTCGGAGTTTCTTGTCCTTCTGGTGACTGTGTCCAGAATTCTGACCGGTACTTCCTGGTATCGCAGATCTGGCTGTAGATCTATTGTTTCCACCGGCACATGTTCTCCCTCGGGTACTCTTAAACACCTTCTTAATTGCGAGACATGAAATACGGGGTGTATATCTGACATTTCTTCTGGTAACTCCAGTTGGTATGCTACGGCTCCGACTTTCTTCCAAACTTGATACGGTCCAATGTATCGGGGGGGCCAATTTTCCTTGTATTTGGAACCTTCGTGTTCCTCGAATGGGTGAGACCTTGAGATAAACAAAATCTCCCGGACTGAAGCTTATCTCCCGCCTCCTCTTGTCTGCATAGCTCTTTTGTCGGGACTGAGCCGCTTTTAATTTCTCGCGGATTTCCGCTACTTTTTCTTCTGCTTCTTTTATGAGCGCGGGTCCTACTAGGGCACGCTCTCCAACTTCCGACCACATCAAGGGAGTTTTGCACTTTCTTCCATAGAGGGCTTCGAATGGCGACATGCCCAAGCTGGCTTGGTAACTATTGTTGTACGAAAATTCCGCATAAGGTAGGCTCTGTTCCCAATCATTTCCATAGGTCAGGACGCATGCTCTTAGCATATCTTCCATGATCTGGTTCACCCTTTCGGTCTGACCATCCGCTGTGGGTGGTATGCGGAGCTGAAATCCAACTTAGTGCCCATGGCTTTATGCAGGCTTTTCCAAAACCTAGAGGTGAATTGAGTCCCTCTATCTGAGACAATTCTGCTAGGCACTCCATGTAACTTTACTATATTTTCCACATAAAGCTTTGCTAATTTTTCCCCGCCATAAGTGGTTCGTACGGGTATGAAATGTGCCGATTTAGTGAGTCGATCCACTATTACCCATATGGAATCGTGTCCTTTCTATGTTCTGGGCAGTCCCACTACAAAGTCCATGCCTATCTCATCCCATTTCCAAACTGGAATGGGTAGGGGTTGCAATAATCCTGCCGGCTTTTGATGTTCGGCCTTGATCCTTTGGCAAGTATCACACTGCGCCACAAATCGCGCAATATCCGCTTTCATTCCATTCCACCAATATTTTTGCTTTATGTCCATATACATTTTGGTGGATCCTGGGTGGATAGAGTAGGCCGAGTTATGGGCTTCATCCATGATCAATTGCCGGAAATCTCCATTCTGGGGTACACAAATTCTATCCTCGTACCATAATGTTCCCTTATCGTCCACTCTGAAACCCGGTGCCTTGTTTTCTCCAGTTTGTTTGCAGATTTTCATTAACTCCTGATCCGAGCTTTGGGCCTCTCTAATTCTATCCTCTAAGGTTGATTTGACGCTTAGCACATGGCTGGAACCTCGAGGAACAATGTGCACATTTAATCGTGCCATTTCCTCGCGCAGGTTGTCATCCTTGGGCCTATAGGATTTCCGGCTTAAGGCGTCGGCTACCACATTCGCCTTTCCGGGGTGATACTGAATTTCCAAATTATAGTCCTTGACCAACTCCAACCATCTTCTCTGCCTTAAATTTAAATCCGGCTGGGTAAAGATATACTTCAGACTCTTGTGGTCGGTGTAAACCTCACACTTATTCCCGATCAGGTAATGTCTCCAAATCTTAAGGGCATGCACTACGGCTGCTAGTTCCAAATCATGGGTCGGATAGTTCTGCTCATGAGTCTTGAGTTGGCGGGAGGCATATGCAACGACTTTCCCGTCTTGCATCAGTACGCACCCTAATCCTTGTCGGGATGCGTCACAATAAATGACAAAGTCCCGATGAATGTCCGGTAGGGTCAGCACTGGGGCGGTTGTCAGTCTTCGCTTCAATTCTTGAAAACTCCTCTCACAGGATTCTGTCCAAGCGAACTTTTTCTCCTTCTTAAGAAGTTCCGTCATGGGTCGGGCTATCTTGGAGAATCCTTCAATAAATCTCCGATAGTATCCGGCTAATCCAAGAAAACTTCTGATCTCACTAACGTTAGTCGGTTGCTGCCAATTGGATACGGCTTCAACCTTCTCTGGGTCCACTGCTACTCCTTCCGCGGTCAGAATGTGACCAAGGAAAGCTACTCTCTCCAGCCAGAATTCGCATTTGCTAAATTTTGCATATAGTTTGTGTATCCTTAATTTTTCCAACACTACCCGCAGATGTTGTTCATGTTCCTGAACACTCTTGGAGTAAATAAGTATGTCGTCGATAAAGACTACGACAAACTTATCCAGCTCGTCCATAAACACTTTGTTCATGAGGTTCATAAAGTAAGCAGGGGCATTGGTTAGTCCGAAGGACATTACGGTGAACTCAAACTGCCCGTAGCGGGTGACAAAAGCTATCTTAGGGATGTCACTTTCCTTAATCTTGAGCTGAAAATATCCTGACCTTAGATCGATCTTGGAAAAGTACTTGGCTCCTTTTAGCTGATCGAAAAGGTCATCAATCCTGGGGAGGGGGTACTTGTTCTTAATGGTGACCTCGTTAAGTGCCCGGTAATCTACACACAACCTCATACTCCCATCCTTCTTCTTGACAAACAGAACTGGGGCTCCCCATGGCGACGAGCTTGGTCTAATAAAGCCAATTCGTTGCAGTTCTTCTAGTTGCTTCTTTAATTCTGTCAACTCAGAGGCCGCCATCCTATAGGGTCTCTTGGCTATAGGGGATGTTCCGGGGATAAGGTCTATGACGAACTCTATATCCCTATCTGGCGGCATACCGGGAAGCTCTTCGGGGAACACATCTGGGTATTCGTTTACTATCGGGACTCCTTCTAAGGGCTTGGCTTCCAGGCTAAACATCATTGGGTCAAACTTACTATCCCGAGTATGGCAGATCACTTGTATCCCTTTGGGGTTTGTTAGGTGCACCACTTTGTCAGTGCAGCCTATGAGGCCATTGTGTCGGCTCAACCAATCCATCCCAAGGATTACGTCTATTCCCCCTGACTTAAGTACTACCAAGTCTGCTAGAAATTCTACCCCACTTAAATTGATTCTTACCCGTAGACAGCCTAATTGACAATTGATGTCGCCTCCAGGCGTCCGGGTTAATAGGGGTGTTTTTAGTAGTACCGTGGGTATTTTGTGTTTTTCCACAAAGCTCGAGGATATGAATGAGTGCGATGCTCCAGAATCAAATAGCACTGTTGCCAGAGCTGAGTTGACTAGGTACTCACCGAGCACTACGCCCTGAGCTTCTTGAGCCTCCTGCGCGTCGATGTGATTGACGCGGGCTCGTCCAAAGGATTGCTGGGGCTGCTTTGTCTGCTGGCTGTTGTCGTTGTTGCGGACAGGCACTCGGTTGGCACCGGTCAGGGCTGGTCTGGGTCCATTCACCGAGTTGGAGAAGGCTGACGCGGCCGGCTTATTCTTGGCGTAAGGGCAATTGGCAATATAATGCCCCACCTCGCGGCAGTTGAAACAGGCCCTAACATTATTGTTGTCGGGGGTGACCTGGTTTGCATTACTCTGCGGGGCCCTCGTGGTATTCTGGCTCCTGGGCGGGGCCTGTGATCCTGTCACTTGCGACTGAGTCCTATACTGCATCGGAGCCTGAGATCTTGGTGCTATGTAGTTGGAGTTCCTCGGCTTTTGGAAGCGGTCCTGCTGGCGGGCCTTGCTTTCCAGGAATTTCCGCTTGTTGTCCTTCCGCTCTTCAGCTTTGGCCCTTTCCGTGAGGATAGCTTTGTTCATCAGGGTGTTGAAGTCCGGATAGATCTGGGGAGTAAGCAAGGTCCGTAGCTACGGGCTTAACCCCTTCTTGAACATGTCTTGCTTCTTATCGTCGTCGTTCACTTCTTCCGGCGCGTACCGGGCCAATTCTATGAACCGGTGGGTGTATTCTTCCACCGTCATGCTTCCTTGTTGTAGTGCGCGGAATTCATCCGCCTTGCGCTTCATAGTGGCTGAAGGGATGTGGTAGCGGCGGAACTCCCTTACGAATTCTTCCCAGGTGATGGTAGAGGCATCTTCGGCTGCGGCACAATAGTTTTCCCACCAGGATAATGCTGTCCCGGTGAGCTGGTGGGCTGCCAAAAGGACTTTATCCCGGTCCTGGCATTCGAATGGTTCGAGCTTCCTCTGAATTACTCGCAACCAGTCGTCAGCATCCAACGGGTTGCAGGATCCGGCGAAGGTAGGTGGCTTGGTCCTTAGAAAGGCCGTCAGCTTGTCGTTCATATTCTGCCCTCGTGGCTGCCGGTTAATGAGGGCATTCGCCAGAGTCTCCAGTATGAGGGTCTGGTTATGGATGATCTGCGCCAGGTCTCTGAGGGGTGGGGGTGGTGGTAGTTGTTCTCCTTCTTGACTTCCCCCTCGGTTCTGGCTTACTTCTTGTTCTCCTTGGGGAAGATCTTGTTCAACGGGATGTGCTCCGACACTAGCGGCTACGGGGTTCCGGCCACGAGAGGCCCTCGCGACGTTCCGGGGGTCACCTGTTGATTGGGTAAACTAGGGTTACGATTATGTGATGTTTAAGTTGTTTAATTCGTATATATATAAGGCAGAATCTACCTCCTGCCGGTACTCATATAAATAATCAGCACACAACAAACCAGCACACAACATCTCAAACAACAAGCACAAACCATTTTATTACTGCAAGGGGGTTACAACTTAGGGTAAGGCTAGGTATCGTACTACTCGTCCGGGATCAGGTACAACTTAAACAAAAGCGGCTGGGGACACATCACGAGGGTGGCGTCGGTCATTTTACTCGCGGGGCAGGCCTTCTTCTGGGGCGGAGAGTGTGAGTGGTCCTTGCTTGCCGACCCCTGGATTTCCATCGGCCAAGGGTTGCGCTGCAGCATCTCCCTCGGCGGCAGCGGAACTTTCAGGGTTCTCGGGTGGGGCTTGTGTGTTTCCAAAGAGCGTTCCCCATCCTATGACGGGTGTCCCGAGTAAAACATGGTCTTCTCCAATTGCCGGGACCGGTGTTCCACCTTGGGTCCAATCTTGCATACGCCGGTCTCGGGCCTGTCTGAGGCTCTCTTGGGCGACTGCTTCGCTACTGACCGCGGCTGCGGCTCTCGCCTCGGCGTGGGCGGCTCGGATCTGTTGTATCCTCACTGCGAGCTCTGCTCGCTCGGCTCGATGGGTCTGCTCCCTTAGAAGGTTGGCTTGCTCATCAAAGAGTTGGTCCAGGGCGGCTAGGTAAGTAGCCACTTGGTACAGGGGGCCTTCTTCATGGCGACGTCATTCCAGGTTTCTCATGCGTGCTTCCCAGACTGGGGTTCTGATGGCCGGCGGGAAGAACTTCGCTGGCGTGGGGGCGAGGTGTTCTTCGAAGATCCGGCACAAATAACGGAGCGCTTTCCTGACGGCCAAGGGGTAAGTGTCTTGGTGTCTAAATCCTGTGGCGGTCGCCCGCCAGGGCTGGATGTCGGGGTAGCGGTTGCTCCTGGCGATGACCAGGATCACCCTGCAGCGGAGGGTACCATGGTGCTCGTACTCTCGGCTGTAGTACCTTGGGCGCTTCGTAACGCCAAGGTCCTCCAGGGTGTTGATCAAGAGGCTGGGGAATCCAGGTGCAGCTTGGCAATCGCCCTGGGTCCATCCTTCCTCAGCCATCTGAAACAGAAACAGGGTAAACAACCTGGTACAGGTGCAAAAGCGAGTAGATGATATTTATTATTACAACAAGGGTGGTACAGTTTTCATGGATACGCGGTCATTAGGGTAGGGTTTTTGCTAGGGGTGCTAATCCTATCATGGGGATTCTTCCTCGGTCCTGATAGAGCGCTTCTTTATTGGAAGGAACCGATCCATCTCGTTTTCGGTCTGAGTACCCTTATCCCAGTGGGTTTCCATGGGTTCTTCTTCTTCTTCCTCTATCCATCCACCTATTCCGTTGCGGCTCTCGTACTCTTGCATCTGGGCTTGGAGGGCGGCTAAGGAATACTCGGCGCTTGCGGCTCTTGTCCGTTGTTCCTCCAGCTCCTGGGTTAACTTTTCAACCCCATGGATTAGCTGCTTCAGTTGTGCCGCCTGTTCGCGGTAGAGTGCATCCAAGCCAGTGAGGTAGATGGACAGGTGGGAGACCGTGTCTTCCAGGTCTTCTTCTTCTCGTCCAAGTCCCCTCATTCGGGCAATCCAAGTGCGCCCTCTTCCCTCAGCGGGTGGGAAAAATCCCATAGGAGTCCGCTGAAGGTGGTGCCTGTAGAGCACACGCAGCCGTCGCAGGGCTTTACGGGCGGCCTTTCGATAGGTGTCGGGGAAGCGGAAACCAGTGGTGGAGATGAACCAAGGGTCCACATCAGGGTAGCGGGTGCTTTTCTCCACAAAAACCATCATGTCGCACCGAAGGGTGCCTCCGGCGATGTACTCACGGTAGGCATACTCCGGTGGTTCCATAATCCCGACGCGTTCCAGGCTGAGCAACAGCAACTTGGGGAGGCCGGGCTCTGCGTGGCAGATTCCGCTAACCCATCCATTGCCAGCCATCTGGAACAAGGCAAAGACCAGTGGTGAGTGTTTGTGCAGAAAGTTTCTAGACCAGGATAAGTTCTAGGGTCTGAAAAGGGGGTCTCGCTCCTAGGGTCACGTCCTACGGCCAGCCTACGGCTCTGATACCACCTGAAGCGTCCCCCCATCAGGGAAGACTTAAAAGTGTTGCTCTATCAGTCCCAGGAGGCTGATAACACTTTTATTACATCAGATGGTACATCACCGTACAACTCTACACGGTAATGGGCAGTGAAGCGCCACTATCGCGAGGATTACAACCAAAACCCACACAACTACACTAGCTACGAACAAAGGATCATCAGAGTCTTGCGCCATGCGGAATCCAACGGTGGCCTCAACCACAGGCAAGACTGGGTGCAGGACGAAACCCTACTCGTTGTCTTCGGGGACGTAGTCTGGGTCTTCCACTGTAAAAGTAAGAATGGGGTGAGTACAAACGTACTCAGCAAGTCCAATCATACCCATGGAGGGGGGGTATAATAGAATTTAATGCACAGGATAATCCAAGGATAAGGTTACGGTTCATTTGCGGAAAACACAGTTATATGCAGGGGTTCGTTTTAAAAGCACTTTTCAAAACAGGTTTTCTTATACCAAGGAGCACACAGTGTGGATCCACACAGCATCCAAGTTTGAAAATGCTACCGGACTCCCCGTCCGCCGTAGCTCACGGCACAACTGCCGGACACCTTCCAAACGACTCACACCAGCCCAATCATTCCCAGAGAGAAACACTAGTTATGTGACCACACCGTAACTTGCCCAATACCGTGGGCACGGCTATTCGAATAGATTTTCAACTCTGCAGAGGTGTGCAACTTTACCCACAGGTGGGGTACCACAGCACGAACACCTTAGTGCCGGTGCAGATCCCATCAAAGCCCTTACCCACCTTAGCTAGACCTGACTAGCCATCACGGGATCCACCAAGGGGTTACTCAACCTGTTTCCGAGGTCTAACCAGGGCATAAGTCACACAGAGCTTATCCCTTCTCCTTGATCACCCGTTGCTCTCAGCTCTCCTGATGGCTATCAGACTAACTAGTGGGATTTATGCTAAGCCGTTGCCCATACAACGGTCAAGTGGTTTGCACGACAGGAAGCTAAGTGAGATGTCACATCAACTCGGTCCATAGGGGTGACAAGATGGATATCTCCCTTCCTTGCTCAACCACACAGGTATGAGCACACCAAAGGCAATTCACACAGAAATGCCATCCATCCCGTCTAACTCACTTTTCAAAACCACATTTTATCCCTTCCCACACACACACATTTTCTTTATAAAACCAGGTGGTCAAAGTAGGGTTATCTCAAACAAGGATGGCTATCCTACCATGTTTTCAGCACGCAAAACCATGCAATTTTATAAAACAGGCCACTGGGTTGTGTTTATAAAAACTAGGACAGAAACATGCATCAAAGGGCGGAATTGAACTTGCCATCGTCAAACTCTTGCGGGAGGTCCTGATCGTAGCACTGCCCCTCGGGTTCGGGGTCGCAGTACTGGTCCTCGTTTGCTTGGTCACGCTCGGGACCTTCCTCGTTCACTCCGTGTCCTACGACGCAAACAAACAGACACACAATCAAGCACAAGAATTAAAAGCTTTCATCGTTAAGCTCGAATCGGAAATAATTTAGTTATGGAGTTAGGGGTGATATCTTTGGGTGGTTTCTTAATGGCATGGCTAAAACTATACTAGAAGCGGAGTGGTAAAGTTTCGGGTCAATCGGAGGTCGTTTCGCACATAAAATGACGCGCTAAAGGTGGTCTTAGGGCTTAAACGGGGGTCCAGGGACTTGTTCGTAATTATCTAAAGGGGGTAAGGGCTTATTTGCGAATACTAGAAATATTCAGGGCATACTAACGGTGTCGGGTGTAATTAGGTTTACGTGGTGAGGGGGGCTTGGTTTGAAATATTAAAAAGAGCGGGTTACTTTTGTAAAAAGGGGTGGATATGTGTGTTAGAGTGAGGGGGGGGGGCTTATTTGGAAAAACAGGAAAGGGGGGAGGGGCTTTGGGCAAAAGCCCCCCTTTCTTCCTCCTCTTGCCAGAGGAAAACAGAGGTGGAGGAGGGAGCTCGGCGCCGGCCCCAATCCGGCGGCCTAGGCCCGGGCGGCTCGGGGTGGGGGGGGGGGGGAAAAGAAGGAGGGGGGCACGGGGAACCCATCCCCGGCCTCACCTTGAGCCGAGGTGGAGCGAGGGGGCCGGGCGACGGTGGCCTGCGGCGGCGGTTGGTGCGGCTCGGGCGGCCGGCGATGGGGGCGCGGGGAGAGGCAGGAGGCGGCGGTGAGGGCTGTGGGGGAGACGAGGGGTGGCGCGGGGTCTATTTAAAGGCGGCCGGAGGGGGTAGGCGGCGGTGGCCGGCGGAGCGGCCTCGGGACGGCCATTAATGGCGCCCGGGGTCACGGGGCGCGGCGTCAAGCACGTGGGGAGGGGCCGGGTGCTGTGCGCACAGGGGGCGGCGCAGGCGGCGAGGCGGGGTGCAGCGGCGGGCGGCGCGTCGCCACGGCTCGGCCGTGCGCGGGCGGCACGGCGGGCGGCGCGGCACGCGGTGCACGCGCGCGCGCGCGCTTGGGCACGGCAGCCGGGCACAGGGCGGGGCGCGGGCACGGCGCGGCGCTCGGCGTGGCGCACGGCCACGCGGGGCACGTGGGGGCGTGCGCGGCACGGCAGCGTGCGGCGGGTGGCGCTCGGGAGCAGAGTCAGGGGAAAGAGAGGGGAGGAGAAGGGAAGAGGGAAAAAGAAAGGAGGAAGGAAAAGGGAAAAGAAAAAGGAAAAGGGGAGAGAGGAAAGGAGAGAAAGAAAAGAGAGAGAGAGAGGTTGGAAAAAGAAAAGAAAAGGAAGAAATGGGAGGGAGAAAAAGGAAAAGGAGAGAGAGGGGGAAGGGGCGCGTCGGCGCCGGTCGCGGCGGCGACCGCGGCCGGTCGGCCACGCGTGCGCGGGGATTCGCGCGCGGCACAAGGAGCGCCGGCGCTAATTGCGGCAGCGGTCGCGGCCGGTCGGCCACGCGCGCGGTATTCGCGCGAAGGGAGTCGCGTCTGCGTTAATTACGGCGGACGGTCGCGCGTGGGCGGCGATGCGGAACGGAACAGCACTCCGGTTAGGGTTAGGGTTTTGACGTCGAACAGATTTTACGAATTACTCAAGCGCATGATTTTATTAAGTAAATTTTCAGGGCGTCACACGAGCTCTACCATTCCGGCCACCCCAGCCCTCGACAAGTGGCGCAACAGGACCACCGTAAGACCCTGAGTCTTCCCCTGCCCTTGGAACTCGCCGCCGGTGACCACCGTCGCCGGAACACGGCCGCCCCCGCCTTGCTCTGCTCTGGTTCACAGCCAAGGACCTCGGGTTAGAAGAGTCAAAAGTTCAGGGGGTTATGTGCATAGCCTTAGACTTAGAGGAATAGTAACCGAAGGACCTCTTGTGTAATTTATGCTGCCAACTTAGAAATGCTATAACTATTAGAGGAAAATTCCTAAAAATGCAAACTAAATTTTGTTGGAATCCTTAGTTAAATATCTATAACTTTGCTTAAAGGATAAACTTCAGTCTCTGAATGTTTGATGATCTAATTTAAATATGAAGTTTAGTTGCTTGTAGGCTTAGAAAATGCATGTAAATTCATAGAAAAATGATAAAATTATGAAACCAGTTGTGTTAATTTTCTTTTAGCATGTAGAATTGATGAAAAATAATTATTCCAATAATTAAGTATTATTTCCTTAATGTACAAGTTTAATTAGAAAAATGTATAATTCCTCTTATATAATTAATTCTTATAGATGATAAATATTCAAAAATCATGGAAATATTTTAGGGTACTGTTACTTAATAGTATAACATGTGATTAAATTTTCAACCAAGAGTTAGGTGTCAAACAATTGGACATAATTTAATTAGTCAATAATGTAATAGTAATATAAAGATCATGTAAATAATTAGTGTAGTCAATGTATAAAGCTTTTTAATATAATTGTTAGGAACCACCCCACCTGTTGCCCCATGCCACTAGTTGGATACTTAACGTAGTTAAGTTTGCTGTTTAATGTATCTAAGTAAAATAGTTAGTACTCGATAAATGACTGCCCAGTACAGGGTAGTTAGGATATTTATCGAAATGTAATGTTTTTTTATTTGGATTACAACTTTATTGTGAATTAACATAAAAGTATATGCATTCCATAACTTATAACTTTGCATCTCATATAGACTCGACCACTCTTGCTGACGGAGATTATCAGCTGATTCCGGAACCCGAAGGAGTTTGTTCTGAAGACCCCGGGAATCTCGTCGCGGATTTCTCTGAAGCCCCGAACCAAGGTTCGGAGGGAAATAATTTGACTAACCCCAGCCCCACCAGCGAAGGCAAGCCCCGGACATAACCCCTACTTTATTACACTGCAACCTATACTATTTATATATATCTTTATGCATTACGTTCTTAGGAGTTGTTTGGAAACCTTAGTTGCATTATTCCAGGAACCAATGTATTGAACACTAGAACTTGAGTCCGAATAGCTGCTCTGCTTTTAGGACCGGTAGAAGTCGGGTGATTTTCCATCACTCGCGCGATATAGGAATTGTGATGTTTACATTCCTGTTATCATTATAAGGATGACGGACGGGAGTTTTATGAGGTATCATGGTCAAGATGATACCCCGTCTGTTTTGATGAATTTGGTAAGGTCGCAGTGTGTGGTAGCGGTGGTTAAGCGTTTGAAAGTACTAGCCACATGCCGTGAAATATGGTAAGTGATAAGCCTAGTAACCAATCGGCCCGAGGAGTGGACATACCCCCCACCACATGTATTTGCTTCTTTTGGTTACTTAGTTCGACGTGTGGGAATACGTGTTGCTGGTCAACCAGGAGTACGGGTTTTGTAGTCGCGTTACAGACGTACGTCCTGCACTTTGGAAGTGCGTATGGTCTTGCATTCGCTTGTGGTGGATCTGATCCACGAGTCGGAATGAAAGGCAAACGGTTGCTTCGGAACGACCCTTTGGTGTTCCAAGCGTGTGTGTTAGGTTTACCCTTGCAAGGTTTTGAAATTCGATTCAGGAATCGTCCGTTTCTCGCGGAGATTGAGACTGCTTAATCCCTTTGCCACATAGAGTAACAAGAGCAATTATGTGATTATCAAAGATGATGATTGATTAAAGATTCTACCATGTTTGAGTAGTTATAGGTGCTTACCTAGAATGGTTAATCAACTAGAATCTGAAAGCTAAAAGTTGAAAATAAGGATCTACTCTTTGTTGCTTTTCAGCTGAAAACTTTACCCAAAACCTGAAAAGCCTGCATAAGTCTAGATACATGGCTAAGTATACCATGAGACGGGTAAGCCTTGCTGAGTATTAGTATACTCAGCCTTGCTTTTGATGATTTATCTCAGGTAACCTCACTGATGAGCCCGCTTTCATTACACCGTGGCCCTACCCTTTGCCTGATGGTTGGTCCGTGGAGTGGGATCCGTCCCTGACCAACACCGATTCCGCCGAGTGATATCATGCCAGGGCTAGCATGATATCTGTAATAACGACGTGTACAATGTTTACGCTTTTCAAACTCCGCTGCTTTATCTTAAGACTTAAACCTATTTTGTAATAATCTCCTTAGTGGGAACAAATGATGCTTTGTATACTTTTATAATATTTCTGCCTGTGATGTAAAATGTATGGGCTTTTATATCTCTGGACTCACCTTCGTGTGAGGTACCTTGTTGGATCCTGCGTTCGGTGGTTTATCGGGACGTTACCCGACAGGCCAAAGGATTATACCGTTTGAAGTACGAAGTAGCCCTCAAGAGAGGACTCGCGTACTTGAGCTGGTGTAATTCAGGTTGGTTCTGCCACAGCTGGTATCAGAGCTAACAAGTGTACCCTGGAGATATAATTAGCCCTAAAAGTAATTTATAGTATAAAATTTGATTAATCAAGTATTTGCGAACTACGTTGGATTCGTTAAGGTTTATGTATAGTACGTAAAGCCCTAGGGTAATGTTATAAGGGAATTAGAGGTGGCTGTAACATATATATATATAACTCTAACTTCCAGCATTACTTTTCTGTTGAAACTTAAATTTATGCACAACCCAACCTTACTTTCTGTAACGACATCTTCGATCGTGAGGTAAGAAGGTAAGGATCCTCAGCCAACTGAGGGAGCTTGGCCTTCCTGCCGGTGATGCGAACCGAACGCTGTTTCTCAAGCAGTGGCTTACTTGAGATGCTGCCAATGTACCAACTTTGGTTGACTACATTGGGAGTATATGGTTCGGCGCAGAGTATGGCGATCGTTGTTCATACCCCCGCATTTTGCGGTATCCCCGTGAATACGTTGTTTCGACGACGTATGCTAACGTTGTCTGTACGGCGGTAATAGTACAGATGCTGTTTCTATAGTGAGCAGTAATGAATGGGGACGCTTTCATGACATGCTGGCATGAAAGGTTCATTGGATATATATATGTATTGTGGTTTTCTGCAGGTACACTAACCACGATTACGCAACTAGGACGGATAGAACTTGAACTTATCGACTAGTTAATAGAGAGAGATGTATTCATATTGTGCCACCGAGACTAACCACGTAAGACCAAGATTACTTGGCAGTTATTTCCGTTTGTGAGATCAAATAGTGCGTGCATGCATAATTCCTTAATCCAATGAATGCTTAATTTTGTTGTTTTAAGAAATAAGTAACATGTTGGTATTTCTTAGTTGGGGTAAATAGCAATCTTTAACTCTTAAGTATCCATCTAATTTCCAGCCTTTGCTATTATCAGAATCAATTATCTTAATCCATTTACCTTATGAGCTTTCCGCAAGGTAAATATATCTTACCATTTGCAATGTTGTCGCAGATAGCTGCTCCTTCCAATGCCTTTTGGGATCAGGAGGGGCACTTCCACACCAATGCTTTACATTGGGAAGGGTTTCCTCGTCTCTTATGGGAATCCTTAAGTCTGTTCCACTATACAGAGCCTCCTCAATACGATGGGGTAGAATATCGTGAGGAAGGAGTTCCTCGGTGCAGGGTTAAGATGATAATTCCTCAACACTCTTTCCGCTCCTCATGGCATCCCATAGAAGTGGAAGTGGTTGGATATCGTCTGGTTGATACTCTTGAAACTGCTGCCTTGGAAGCTATCAAACTTTTCTGCAATCAACATCCGATGGAAGTTGCAGCATATCCTATTGGTTTATTTCCTACCATTGACCCTGATAATTCGGAATGGAATTTTCGGACAGAGCATCTTGGTCATATGCTAGGAGATCTGGCTGAAGAAACCGTCCGTATCATTACCAGGTTTATGGATGTGCAACATCATTACCAGATGCTACTGCGTCATGGTGTGAGTCAGTTAACTGGAGTAGCTCAAAGCCACTATCAGAATGCGGACCATCAAGTAACCCAAATAGAAGAATTACAAGCCTTGGTGACTCAAAAGGATGAAATCATTGCAGCAAGGGATGAGACAATCCTCCATCGTGAAGATCAGATCAATGAGAGTGATCATATTATCACTCAGCGCGACACTGTTATTGAGTTCCTACAGGCGCAAATTCATGATCTGATACTTGAAGCTGATGATGCCCAGGCTCACATTGAGGAACTGCAGCAGCAACCGATATTTCCCGCTATACCCATAATACCTGAAGAAGAAGAAGAAGATCCAGAAGAGATTGAGGGTGTTTCGGAGATTGACTCTGAGCATGGGGATCCTGTTCTTAGTCCCTATCACTCTCCCTCTGGCAGTCAGTCGTCTATAGGCAACTTCGACGATTTCTAGTTTCGTAAATCGTCGACTAGCTAAATGTAACTTGTGGGGAGTGTAATAATTTAGGTAGTGTGTAACTTAGCTAGATCTCATGCCATTTGTTGTAACATAGATGGCCTGCGTAAAGATCTTTCGGATGTGTGATGTGGAGAACGATCAGAAGCAATGTAATAAAATAAGTTTCCTGTTTTATCATCCTGTTCATTATCCTTATGATTCTGAAATGAGATGATTGAATGGAGTATGAGCATTGTTTATCTAAGTCATATATCTTCTGAAATTGGGAGTAAGGCTATATGGTTAATGATGGACATCTCCTTTGTTTCAGATGGTTGGAGCCACGCGCGGAACCGCGGAAGGTTTCCGGGCAGATCAGGCTAGCGGTTCTCAACAACCACCACCACCTCCTAACCTTGCCGAAGTTATGGCTCGGCAAACTGAGCTGCTTAACTTGCTGGTTCAAGCACAACAGAACCAGCAACATCAACAGTTCCGCGGAGGTCGTGATGACCGCAATCCTCCCGTGGCCAGTTATCAGGACTTCATCAGTACCCAGCCTCCCTTTTTCAGTAAGGCTGAAGAACCCTTGGATGCCGATGCTTAGCTCCATATCATTGAATCAAAGTTCGCTCTATTGACAATACCTTGTGCGGACTCAAGCAAAGCTTCCTTTGCCGCCCAGCAACTCCGTGGTGCTGCTCGGATCTGGTGGGACAATTTCTATGCCATGCAACCTGCAGGGCATGTTATCACCTGGGATGAATTTCGGGCAGCCTTTAGAGCACATTATATTCCGGAGGGATTGCTGGAGCGAAAGTTGAATGAATTCCTGGCTCTTACTCAAGGCACCAGTACAGTCCTGCAGTACGCACAGAATTTCAATCATCTGTGTCAATATGCGGGATATCATGCGGATAACGATGCCAAGAAACAAGATCGTTTCTGTCGAGGCCTTAATACCAAGCTCAAGGAACGCCTGAATCTTGTGAAGGCTAATACTTTCAGCGAGCTGGTTAATATGGCCTTAACTCAAGAAGATTGCATCATAGCACATCATGCTGAGAAAAAGAGGAAGACTCCTGCTGGACCCTCGAGTGCTCAATCACCGAGGTATCGGGTTGTTCCCAATACACCGTTCAGAGCACCGCAACAGAATGCCCCAACTGGTAGATTGGTTTTCAGGCCGCCCCAACAGTAGGGAAGGTATAGACCTCCTGCTCCTCCGCAACAACTACAACAGTTTGGCCCACGGCCAACTGTTCAACAAGTGCCACAGAGAAGCAGCAATTATCGCTGTTTCAATTGCGGAAGCGCGGATCATTTCATCCGAGATTGTCCGCGGCCCAAGAAACCTAATCCAGGGCAGAACTCTACTCAGGGTAACCAGAACAAGGGCAAGAAGCCGGTGATGCAAGTCCGGCAAGGACGAATTAACTTCACCACTCTGGCAGAACTTCTAGATGGAGCTCCCGTCATGTCGGGTACATTTTCTATTCACCACAAACCAGTTGTTACTTTATTTGATTCTGGAGCAACACATAGTTTTATTAGTAACAACTGTGGTACCCGACTAGGACTTGATTCTTGTCCTATCCAGGGGTCATATATGATCTCTACCCCTGGAGGAAAAATTACCTCCAACCGAATGGTTAAAAGTGTGCCAATTCAGTTAGGTAGCATTGAAATCAAAACTGATTTGGTTTTACTAAGTTTGGAAGGTATTGATATTATACTTGGGACAAACCGGATGACTAAACATCAAGTCCGGTTAGATATTTCTTTCCGAGTTGTCGAAATTGATTCACCATACTATGGGATCACCACTTTATACCTGCCTCAGCAAGAATGTCTGCATCCTTGCACTTATGCTATTACAGATATCAAAGTCAAGGATATCCCTATAGTATGTGAATACCCCGATGTCTTTCCAGACGACTTGCCTGGAATGCCACCAGACAGAGACATCGAGTTTATCATTGAACTTCAACCGAGCACTGCTCCTATTTCAAAGAGGCCGTATCGCATGCCTCCAAATGAATTAGCCGAGCTGAAAATCCAGCTCCAAGATCTTCTTGATAAGGGATATATACGTCCAAGTGCTTCACCTTGGGGTTGCTCTGCTCTTTTTGTCAAGAAGAAAGACGATAGCCTAAGGCTATGTGTCGATTACCGTCCACTCAATGCGGTTACTATCAAAAATAAGTACCCTCTTCCCCGCATTGACATTTTGTTCGATCAACTAGCTGGAGCGAAGGTCTTTTCTAAGATTGATTTACGCTCTGGTTATCATCAGATTAAAATCAGGCCTAGTGACATTCCAAAAACGGCCTTCTCGACCAGATATGGACTTTATGAATATCTGGTTATGTCATTTGGACTTACTAATGCACCGGCATATTTCATGTATCTCATGAACTCTGTATTTATGCCGGAACTTGACAAATTCGTCGTGGTCTTCATTGATGACATCCTGATATACTCCAAAACCAAAGAAGACCATGCTAATCATTTACGTGTCGTTCTTCAATGACTACGTGATCACCGCCTTTATGCCAAATTTTCGAAATGTGAATTCTGGCTGGATAGTGTGAAATTTTTGGGACATACTATCTCTAGTAAAGGCATATCGGTTGATCCGACCAAAGTCCAGGAGGTTATGGACTGGAACCCTCCTACTTCAGTCCATCAAATCCGAAGTTTCCTTGGATTGGTGGGATATTATCGCCGATTCATTCCAGACTTCTCCAAGATAGCCAAACCCATGATTGAGCTATTAAAGAAAGGAGTTAAATTCTGCTGGAACGACCAATGTGATAAAGCGTTCCATACCTTGAGAAAACTCCTAACCACTGCTCCAGTACTAGCTCAGCCAGACAACACTCAGCCTTTTGATGTCTATTGCGATGCTTCTGGAATTGGCCTTGGTTGTTTTCTTATGCAAAACAACCGGGTCATTGCTTATGCATCCCGAGCACTTCGGAGCCATGAACAGAACTATCCAACTCATGATCTTGAGTTGGCAGCTGTTATTCACGCTCTCAAGATTTGGAGACATCATCTTATGGGCGCTAAGTGTAATATCTACACTGACCATAAGAGCCTCAAGTATATTTTCACTCAAGCTGACCTAAATATGAGGCAAAGGCGTTGGTTAGAACTGATCAAAGACTATGACCTTGAGGTACATTACCATCCTGGCAAAGCCAATGTGGTTGCGGATGCACTTAACCGCAAAGCACACTGTCACTGTTTATCCGTAGCAACTTTCAGTGACACTCTTTGCCATCAGATGAGAAAACTCAATTTAGAGATCATTCCTCAAGGTAATCTGAATCTGCTATCTATTGAGTCTAATCTTCGAGATAAAATTGTCATGTCCCAACTTCATGATGAGGGTGTCAAAATTATCAAATCCAAGCTATCTCTAGGAGAAGCCAGATATAAATGTTTTCGCACTGACCATCAAGGAATCCTGTGGTTCAACAATCGCATTATTGTACCTAAAGATCATCAACTTCGTAAGCAAATCCTTGATGAAGCACATTTATCCAAGTTCTCTATTCATCCTGGTAGCACCAAGATGTACCAAGATCTACGGCAACATTTTTGGTGGACCAGAATGAAAAGAGAAATTGCTAAATATGTATCTGAGTGCGATACGTGCCAGAGAGTCAAAGCCAGTCATCTTAAGGCATCTGGTACACTTCAGCCATTACCTATTCCGTCATGGAAATGGGAAGACATTTGCATGGATTTCATTGTTGGTCTTCCTAACACCTCCCAAAAACATGACTCCATATGGGTAATTATTGATAGACTTACTAAAACAGCTCATTTTCTTCCTGTGCATACCACTTACTCTGCTAAGAAGTATGCCGAAGTCTATCTGGATCAAATCATTCGATTACATGGGGTTCCAAAAACCATTATCTCTGATCAAGGGCCCCAATTTATTGCACGGTTTTGGGAGCAATTGCAATCAGCTCTAGAGACCAAATTGATTCGAAGCTCCGCGTATCATCCCCAGACTGAGCGAGTTAACCAGATCCTTGAAGATATGCTCCGAGCTTGTATTATTCACTATGGTACAAGCTGGGACAAATGCCTTGCTCTAGCTGAATTCTCTTATAACAACAGCTATCAAGCTAGTCTTCAAATGGCTCCTTTCGAAGCGTTATACGGTCGCAGATGTCGAACTCCTCTGAGTTGGTCAGAGACCGGTGAACGCAAAATCTTCGGACCCGACCTAGTCGTTGAGGCCGAAAATAAGGTTTAGATTATCCAATCTAACCTTAAAACCGCTCAGTCCAGACAAAAGAGCTACGCAGATAAGAGGAGAAAACCTCTGCAATTCCAAGTAGGAGATTTTGTCTATCTCCGAGTATCTCCTACCAAAGGCGTCCAATGTTTCGGCATAAAAGGGAAGTTAGCACCTCGATATGTCAGACCCTTTGAAATTCTCAATGTTTGTGGCCCAGTGGCTTACAAACTTCGCCTTCCGTCTCAATTGGCTGCTATCCATGATGTCTTCCATGTTTCTCAACTTAAGAAGTGTGTCAATGTACCCACGGAAGTCGTGGATACCTGTGCCATTGAGATTGAACCCGATCTATCGTACATCAAACAACCTCTTCAAATCCTGGATAGCAAGGAAAGACTCACCAGAAGAAGGGCAGTTAAGATATACAAAATCTTATGGGATCATCACACTGAGAAAGAAGCGACTTGGGAAACAGAGTCTTATCTTCAACGAAATTTCCCAGACTTCCTTCAAGCCAATCCCCAAATCTAATCATCCGATTCTATTCAGCTTCGGAATCTCAGGACGAGATTCTTTTTAAGGGGGGAAGGCTGTAACATTCATGTAATTAGAAATATAGACACTAGGTATTAGTGAGTTGTATGTATGTTATGGTTTGTACAGAGAATTAGGGGTATATTTGTAAATTATGAATGTGCAATTGTGTAAAAATGCTCTTAAATGTAAAAATCAAATGACTATAGAGAAGAAAAGTACAAATATTAAGTTAAAACCTAAAAGAATTAGACTTTGTATGAAACTAAGGACCTATGTGTAATTAACACAAATATAAGGGTTACATATGAAATGGTTGGAATATACAAGTCAAATTCAAATTTACTTAAGGGTTAATGTGTAAAAATACAAGTAATCATGACAGGTCAGAAAATTTGTAAACATGCCCAAAACTTGATCAAATTTAGGTGGGCAAAGACAAATTTAACTTAAATTCCATCTTGCTTCAAAATGTAATCCAAATAGCTATAAACTTTGAGTTTCTGAACCTAAGCCCTAAAACAAGATTGTAGAGTTTGAAAAACTCTACAACCTTCATGTTGAGCACTTTTTCATTTGACCTTTGTAGCAGTGAGAAATTTTAGTTTACCGAGAGGTCCCCACACTTTTTGGAAATCACAAACAAGTCCTTCTGACTCCTGCCTGCTTCTTCTTCCTCTGTCCGCGCCGCTTCTCCCTCTGCTCCGCTCTGCCTCCGCCGCTGACCGCCGGCACAGGACCCCGAGCTCCACCTCCAGCTTCTACACGTGCCCATGTGTCGCTCCTTGCTTCCCCCGCCACTGTCCCCTCCCTTCCTGGCCTCGCGCGCGCGCCACGACAACCCCGAGCCTCCGGCGGCCGCCACCTCCTCGTCGCCGTGGACAGCCCACCGCTGTGCCTTAACTCTCGGTCTCTTGCGCGCAGCAGCATTACCCTCCCTCCTACATCCTATTCCTCCAGTTCCCGTGTCATTTCTGAGCGCCCAAGCTACATTTCGCCGCCGCCGTCCTCCTCCGCTCCGGCCACGCACGGCATGCCCATGGACAGCCAGCACCAGACCCTCTCCGCCCCAATCAACCTTTGCACAAGCTTCTCCGTTGCTTGCTAGTGCTCATCGACCAACCATTGCCCTCCAATTTCAATTGGAGCTTCGCCTCCGACGAGCGCCGCCGTCGCCGCCCTCGGCCTCACCGTGGGCAGCACGACTCGAGCCTTCCCACACCCCCGTGACCTCTTAGCCAGCACTACATCACCACCCCGAAGCTCCCCGGCCCATCCATTGGCTCTCTAGTCCACCATCGCGCCTCCCCGACGCTCGCCGGCGTTCTTCTTCGCCGCCGCCGCTACTATCTCCGTCGGTCACTTCAAATCCGACACAAATTCTTCCAATTGATTGTACCTACACGTTCCCCTGGACTCACTGGTTCTCGTGCGCAGGTCCTTTGCCGATGTTCACCACCGGAGCACCGTCGCCGCCGTTGACCCCTCCGCTGCCGCCTCGGGTCCTCGTCGAGCTCTACCATTCCGGCCACCCCAGCCCTCGACAAGTGGCGCAACAGGACCACCGTAAGCCCCTGAGTCTTCCCCTGCCCTTGGAACTCGCCGCCGGTGACCACCGTCGCCGGAACACGGCCGCCCCCGCCTTGCTCTGCTCTGGTTCACAGCCAAGACCTCGGGTTAGAAGAGTCAAAAGTTCAGGGGGTTATGTGCATAGCCTTAGACTCAGAGGAATAGTAACCGAAGGACCTCTTGTGTAATTTATGCTGCCAACTTAGAAATGCTATAACTATTAGAGGAAAATTCCTAAAAATCCAAACTAAATTTTGTTGCAATCCTTAGTTAAAGATCTATAACTTTGCTTAAAGGATAAACTTCAGTCTCTGAATGTTTGATGATCTAATTTAAATATGAAGTTTAGTTGCTTGTAGGCTTAGAAAATGCATGTAAATTCATAGAAAAATGATAAAATTATGAAACCAGTTGTGTTAATTTTCTTTTAGCATGTAGAATTGAAGGAAAATAATTATTCAAATAATTAAGTATTATTTCCTTAATGTACAAGTTTAATTAGAAAAATGTATAATTCCTCTTATATAATTAATTCTTATAGATGATAAATATTCAAAAATCATGGAAATATTTTAGGGTACTTTTACTTAATAGTATAACATGTGATTAAATTTTCAACCAAGAGTTAGGTGTCAAACAATTGGACATAATTTAATTAGTCAATAATGTAATAGTAATATAAAGATCATGTAAATAATTAGTGTAGTCAATGTATAAAGCTTTTTAATATAATTGTTAGGAACCACCCCACCTGTTGCCCCATGCCACTAGTTGGATACTTAACGCAGTTAAGTTTGCTGTTTAATGTATCTAAGTAAAATAGTTAGTACTCGATAAATGACTGCCCAGTACAGGGTAGTTAGGATATTTATCGAAATGTAATGTTCTTTTATTTGGATTACAACTTTATTATGAATTAACATAAAAGTATATGCATTCCATAACTTATAACTTTGCATCTCATATAGACTCGACCACTCTTGCTGACGGAGATTATCAGCTGATTCCGGAACCCGAAGGAGTTTGTTCTGAAGACCCCGGGAATCTCGTCGCGGATTTCTCTGAAGCCCCGAACCAAGGTTCGGAGGGAATAATTTGACTAACCCCAGCCCCACCAGCGAAGGCAAGCCCCGGACATAACCCCTACTTTATTACACTGCAACCTATACTATTTATATATATCTTTATGCATTACGTTCTTAGGAGTTGTTTGGAAACCTTAGTTGCATTATTCCAGGAACCAATGTATTGAACACTAGAACTTGAGTCCGAATAGCTGCTCTGCTTTTAGGACCGGTAGAAGTCGGGTGATTTCCTGTCACTCGCGCGATATAGGAATTGTGATGTTTACATTCCTGTTATCATTATAAGGATGACGGACGGGAGTTTTATGAGGTATCATGGTCAAGATGATACCCCGTCTGTTTTGATGAATTTGGTAAGGTCGCAGTGTGTGGTAGCGGTGGTTAAGCGTTTGAAAGTACTAGCCACATGCCGTGAAATATGGTAAGCGGTAAGCCTAGTAACCAATCGGCCCGAGGAGTGGACATACCCCCCACCACATGTATTTGCTTCTTTTGGTTACTTAGTTCGACGTGTGGGAATACGTGTTGCTGGTCAACCAGGAGTATGGGTTTTGTAGTCGCGCTACAGACGTATGTCCTGCACTTTGGAAGTGCGTATGGTCCTGCAGTCGCTTGTGGTGGATCTGATCCACGAGTCGGAATGAAAGGCAAACGGTTGCTTCGGAACGACCCTTTGGTGTTCCAAGCGTGTGTGTTAGGTTTACCCTTGCAAGGTTTTGAAATTCGATTCAGGAATCGTCCGTTTCTCGCGGAGATTGAGACTGCTTAATCCCTTTGCCACATAGAGTAACAAGAGCAATTATGTGATTATCAAAGATGATGATTGATTAAAGATTCTACCATGTTTGAGTAGTTATAGGTGCTTACCTAGAATGGTTAATCAACTAGAATCTGAAAGCTAAAAGTTGAAAATAAGGATCTACTCTTTGTTGCTTTTCAGCTGAAAACTTTACCCAAAACCTGAAAAGCCTGCATAAGTCTAGATACATGGCTAAGTATACCATGAGATGGGTAAGCCTTGCTGAGTATTAGTATACTCAGCCTTGCTTTTGATGATTTATCTCAGGTAACCTCACTGATGAGCCCGCTTTCATTACACCGTGGCCCTACCCTTTGCCTGATGGTTGGTCCGTGGAGTGGGATCCGTCCCTGACCAACACCGTGTGGCAGAACCAACCTGAATTATACCGGCTCAAGTACGCGAGTCCACCCCAGAGGGCTCCAACGTGCTTCAAATGGTATAATCCCTTGGCCTGTCGGGTAACGTCCCGATAAACCACCGATACACAGGATCAAATAAGGTTACCTCACGCGAAGGTGAGTCCAGAGATACAATCACCATCACATTTTACATCATAGAGAATTAAATAACAAGGGTTGTCCCAAAGAAGTACGAAGTTTCAAATTTAGAGAAAAGATTACAAACTGTTAAAGCTAGGGTTATTAGCAGCGGAAAACATATGCGAAGATTTACAATACGTCGTCAAGATGGATGTCATGCTAAGCCCGGGCACGACATCACTCGGTATCACCAATGTTGGTCGGGGACGGACCCCATTCCACGGACCAACGTTCTGGGAGAGCACAGGGCCAAGGCAAGGAGAGAGTGGGGTCTTCAAAGGCTTTACCTGAAAAACATAAAACTAGCAAGGCTGAGTATACTAATACCCAGCAAGGCTTACCCGGGATTGGGTATACTTTAGCCCATAACTAAAATATTTGCATTAAATTTGAAATGAACTAAAATTTGAATTCAAAACTTTTAAATAAAAGATTACAGAAATTTGATTATACATTAAACATTATAAAATATTACATTAGTAAATGATAAAAGATTCCAATTAGAGAAGGCTATACATTGGGTTTATTTCAAATTTGAAAGTTTCAAAATAAAAGAAGTTAAGTTTAAATCAAAGTTAAGTTTGAAATTTTGCACAAAGTTATCTAGAGCTCATGGAAAATTTATGCCAAACTTCATAAGTAATCAAGCATTGAAAATCAAAGTTATGTATAAGTTATTCCCTAATCTTAGGTTTAAAATAAAGATAAAAGTACATTGTTTCACACTAAACTTTATTAACCAAAGTTATAGAATTTGAAATCTAGTTTCTAACAAAACTAGTTTTGCCATTTTAGGATTTTTCTGTAAATTACTACGAATTTTACGAGACAGGGAAAGCTCTCACATGAAATAACAGACATCCTTTACACATCAGTCCCTGTGTTTCACAAATAACCCCCTGGAAATAAAACACCTAGAGCAATCAAATCCAGGCCATGGCCGGCGGTGGGGGGGGTACATGTCCGGCCAAATTCCGGCCGGGGAGGTTGCCGGCGGTGAGGGGAAAAGGAAGGGGAAGCACGAGGGGGTCTTGGGCTACCTGTGGGTGGTCTCGGGGGGCTCGGGACGGCCGGAATCGAGCTGCCCACGGAGGGCCGGGCCGGCGGCCGGAGGCACACGGCGGCGGGGTGGTTCCGGCGTGCGGGGAAGGAAACGGCCGGGCTGGAGAGCTGCAGTGGGGCACGGGGAAGGTAGGGGCGCTGTCAATTTGGGGAGGAAAAGAGCGGAGGGGGAAGTTCCACGGCGACCGAGCTCACGGCGGCAACAATGGAGGCGGCAAGCTCCTGTACGCGCGCGGGGAGGGTCTGGAGCGCCCTTTTATAGGCAAACGCAGTGGCAAAGGGAAGCACGGTAAGCTGGGCTCGAGTTTAGGGTCGCTACCGGGGGAGGTGAACCTCGGAGGTGCGGCGGCGGCAGGGGCACCGGCGTGCAGCTCTGCACAGGCGCCGTGGCGCGCAGCTGGGCGCCAACAGGGGAGGGGTGAAGCGGTGGACGAGCAGAGGGACGACGCGTGGACGGGGGAGAGCAGGGGGATGGACGACGGCGGCCAAGGGTGAGGTACTGCGCCGGCGGCAGGAGCACCAGTCGTGCAGCGGCGCAGAACAGAGGAGCAGGGCGCAAGGAGGAAGAAGGGGATGAACTGATTTGTGGACTGATCTGTAAATTCAGAGAAAGGCAGGGACCTTACTGTAAAGGGCTTGCAACTATTAAACCAGTGCTCAAATGAAGATGGTCCAAAAAGCAAAAGTGCATGGTTTTTCAAACTCTACAACTTCTCTTTAAGGTTCATCTGCATTTAAGCAATAGTTTTGGAAATTAAATAGACTTAGTAATAATTTCACATTTTATGTAAATCCATAAGTAAAATTACCTTTACACATATACCCTATGGTAATTTCATATATATTTTTGCAATTAACCACAGATATCACTTTTTGCACACTAACCCTTATGCGTTTAAACTTTTCCCCCTATGTCCACCCATTTTGCATAAAAGGACCTTTAGTTAATATTAATTACATAAACATTACTTCTTCCATAATATTGCATACATAAAATACACATTTGCCACACTTTGAACATACAAGCATACCAAAACTCTATTATGTGACCAAGCTAATTACCTGAGTGTCACAGCCTTCCCCCCTAAAAAAGAATCTCGTCCCGAGATTCCGAAGCAGGATAGGATAAGAAGATCAAGCTCGAAGATTCGGGAAAGTTGTGTTGAAGATAAGATTCGGTTTCCCAGGTTGCCTCTTCCTCTGTGTGATGGTTCCATTGAATCTTGTACATTTTGGTGGTCTCTCTTCTGGTACTTCTTTCTTTCGTGTCGAGAATTCTGATGGGATGTTCTATATAGGTCAGATCTGGTTCGATTTCGATAGCTTGGGAATCGATGATTTCGGTGGGGATCTTAACACACTTTCTAAGTTGGGATACATGAAAGATATTATGGATGGCCGCTAATTGAGGTGGAAGTTGGAGACGGTAAGCTACAGGTCCACAGATTTCAAGGATTTCAAAGGGTCCGATGTATCGAGGAGCAAGTTTTCCTTTTACACCGAATCTTTGAACACCTCGGGTAGGAGATACTCGAAGATATACAAAGTCTCCGACTTGAAACTGTAATGGTCTTCTTCGTATATCCGCGTAGCTTTTCTGTCGAGATTGGGCAGCCTTTAAATTGTTTTGGATAAGCCTGACTTTATCCTCTGCTTCCATAACTAGATCGGGTCCAAAAATTTTACGCTCGCCGGTTTGTGACCAACTTAAAGGAGTTCGACATCGGCGACCGTATAATGCTTCAAAGGGAGCCATCTTAATACTTGCCTGATAGCTATTATTGTAAGAGAATTCCGCTAGTGACAAGTACTTATCCCAATTTTTGTCGAATTGGAGTACACAAGCTCTGAGCATATCTTCTAAAATCTGGTTTATTCGCTCAGTTTGCCCATCCGTCTGAGGATGATAGGCGGAGCTTCGAATTAGTTTAGTCCCAAGAGCATCATGAAGTTGCTCCCAGAACCTAGCAACAAATTGTGTTCCCCGATCAGAAATGATTGTTTTCGGTACTCCATGAAGTCGAACAATTTGATCTAAATAGATCTCAGCATACTTCTTGGCAATATACGTAGTATGCACCGGAAGGAAATGTGCAATCTTGGTTAATCGATCAACGATTACCCAAATAGAGTCATGCTTCTGAGATGTGTTGGGCAAGCCAACAATAAAGTCCATACTGATATCCTCCCACTTCCACGAGGGAATGGGTAGAGGTTGAAGGATACCAGCAGTCTTCAAATGACTGGCTTTGACTCTTTGGCAGACATCACATTCTGACACATATTTGGCAATCTCTCGTCTCATACGAGTCCACCAAAAGTTCTGTTGCAGATCCTGATACATCTTCGTACTGCCAGGATGTATAGAGAATTTGGACAAGTGGGCCTCGTCCATTATTTGCCTGCGGAGCTTATGGTCCTTGGGTACAACAATACGTTCGTTGAACCATAAAACCCCTTTAGGATCAACTCGGAAGCATTTATACTTCCCTTCTCCTTGTTTATCTTCTGTTTAATGATTCTGATCCCTTTATTACGCTGTTGCGCTAGAATAATGCTATCTCTAAGTGTGGCTTCAACCGAAAGGTGGTTTAAGTGACCTTGGGAAATGATCTCTAGGTTGAGCTTACTCATTTCCCAACAGAGAGTCTCGTCGAATGCTTCAATAGATAGGCAAGAACAATGCGCTTTGCGACTAAGGGCATCTGCAACGACATTGGCCTTGCCTGGATGATAATGCACTTCCAAATCATAATCCTTGATAAGTTCTAGCCAACGCCTTTGCCTCATATTCAAATCTGCCTGGGTAAAGATATACTTGAGGCTTTTATGATCGGTATAAATATGACATTTCGTACCCATCAGATGGTGTCTCCAGATCTTTAGGGCATGAATAACTGCTACGAGTTCGAGATCATGGGTGGGATAATTTTGTTCATGAACCCTAAGTGCTCGTGATGCATATGCAATTACTCGGTTGTCTTGCATAAGTACACAACCAAGTCCAGTTCCTGATGCATCACAGTAGATGTCAAAAGGTTTTGAAACATCTGGTTGAGCTAAGACTGGAGCTGTCGTAAGATGATTTCTGAGAAGATGAAATGCATCTTCGCATTTTTGATCCCAGAAGAATTTTACACCTTTCTTTAATAGTTCGGTCATAGGTTTGGCTATTCTGGAAAAGTCAGGAATGAAACGGCGATAATAGCCAGCTAGACCGAGAAAACTACGAATTTGATGGACGGAGGTCGGGGGTTTCCAATCCATCACTTCTTGTACTTTACTGGGATCGACGGATATTCCGTCACCAGAAATGGTATGGCCCAGGAATTTGACTGTATCTAGCCAAAATTCACATTTAGAGAATTTGGCATACAGGTGGTGGTCTCTTAATCGCTGAAGGATGACATGGAGATGCTTAGCATGATCTTCTGGAGTTTTAGAATAGATCAAGATGTCATCAATGAAGACCACGACAAACTTGTCGAGCTCTTGCATGAAGACGGAATTCATGAGGTACATGAAATAGGCTGGAGCATTAGTGAGACCAAACGACATGACAAGATACTCGTATAGACCATACCGAGTGGAGAAGGCTGTTTTTGGAATATCACTGGGTCGAATCTTAATTTGATGATAGCTGGAACGAAGATCTATTTTAGAAAACACCTTGGCTCCGGCTAATTGATCAAAGAGGATATCAATGCGGGGTAGAGGATACTTATTTTTGATGGTCACCGCATTGAGAGGACGGTAATCGACACATAGCCTCAAGCTATTGTCTTTCTTTTTCACAAATAAGGCTGGACAACCCCATGGTGATGCGCTTGGACGAATGAAGCCTTTGTCTAAGAGATCTTGGAGTTGGGTTTTTAATTCAGCCAACTCATTAGGAGGCATACGGTAAGGTCTCTTAGAGATAGGGGTTGTACCAGGTTGGAGTTCTATAATGAACTCGATATCTCTGTCTGGAGGCATTCCAGGCAAATCGTCTGGAAAAACATCAGGATACTCGCAGACGACAGGGATATCTTTTAACTTGACCCCAGTGGTAGCATAAGTACAAGGGGTGAAATGTTGCTGTTGTGGAAGATAGAGAATGGTTGACTCACTCTCAGGTGAATTTATTTCTATAGTTCGGGAAGGAATATCTAAGGACACATGATGCTGGGTCATCCAGTTCATACCCAAAAGGATATCCATTCCTTTTAGGTCTAATACTAGCAGATCTGTTTTGATCAGATGACCACCCAGCTGAATTGGTACCATTCTACAGATTTGATTGGACAAAATCTTACCACCAGGAGTTATAATCCTATAGGCTTCATTTATATAACCGATATCCAAGCCCACTTTGGTCCCGCAATCCATACTAATAAAACTATGGGTGGCACCAGTATCGAAAAGAATAATAACGGGATGATGGTTGATAGAAAATGTACCCGTCATTATCGGTGCCCCTTTAGGGAGTTCGGAGAGTGTGGTGAGATTCACCCTCCCTTGTCGGACCTGCACCACTTGTCTCTTACCCTTGCCTTTGTAGTTTGGACTGGATGTTTGCCCTTGAAAAGATTTCCTAGATTGAGGGCAGTCCTTAATGAAGTGGGACGGGCTTCCGCAATTGAAACAACGATTATTGTTGTTTCCTGGAGAAGCTGGCGGAAAGCTCGGCCGCAGACCTTGTTGGGGTTGTTGTTGAGTTTGGGGCAGGGGTGGTCGGTTGATTTGTGCTTGCTGGGGAGGTCGGGCTACCCATCTGCCAGGTAAATTGCCTCGAGGCAGAGCTCGAGGGGTATTACTTGGGACCAACCGATACCTTGGCAACGGTGAAGTTGCAGGTCCTGTAGGTGCCTTCCGTTTCTTTTCAGCTCTGTGAGCGGCAATGCAGTCTTCTTGAGTTATGGCCATGTTGACCAACTCATTGAAATTTTCAGCCTTCACCAAATTTAGCCACCCCTTGAGCTTGGTGTTTAGGCCTCGACGAAAGCGATCACTTTTGCGGGCATCAGTGTCCGCATGAGATCCCGCATACTGGCACAGATGATTGAAAACCTGGGCATACTATGTAACAGTGCGGGTACCCTGGATCAAGCTCAAAAATTCATTGAGCTTTCGCTCAATGAGTCCCGCTGGTATATGATGCGCTCGGAACGCCGTTTGAAACTCGTCCCAAGTGATGACGTGATCGGCGGGTTGCATAGCATGAAACTGATCCCACCAAAGACGGGCAGCGCTTCGAAGTTGCTGGGCTGCAAAGAGCACCTTGTTCTCATCTGAACATGGAGCTGGTAATAAGGCGAACTTGGACTCGACAGTTCGCAACCAAGCATCTGCATCCAAAGGCTCATCGGCCTTATGGAATAAAGGAGGTTGGGTGCTGAGAAAGTCCTGATAAGTGGCCGATAGAGGTTCTCCTCGGCCTCGAGGTTGCTGCTGGAAATGGCCCATCTGAGCTTGTACAAGTTGATTTAGAAGCTCGGTTTGCCGGGCCATAACCTCGGCCAGGTTTGGAGGTGGCGGTGGTGGTTGCTGAGAACTACCAGGTTGTCCTGCCCGGAATCCTTCCGGGGTTCCACGAGTAGCTCCAACCATCTGAAATCAAGGAGACATCCATTGTTAACCATAATCTTGCTCCAATTTCAGATAATATGCAATTATCAAACAGACTTGTAACGCATATGTCCCATTCAATCCACTTGTAACAGATGCACCGATATTGAATAGGATAACCAAAACTCAGGATTTGGATTGCTACATAGATATTAATATCCTTACATCTTACATCAACACACTCAAACTGTTACAAACTCTTACCTAAAAGTACATGCCACACATACCACAAGTGGCTTTATAACTAGGTAAACTACACACCACCTAAGTTACATCCAGAACAACGAGGAGAGCGACAAGCTAAAAGTCGTCAAGATTTTCCCATTGACGATACTCTTCCAGAAGAGGAGTGGTTAGATTGGGGATTTTGGGGCAGGATCACCGTGTTCGGAGTCAAGACCCGATTCTCCTTCTATTTCTTCTGGCTCTTCTTCTTCTTCTTCCTCACTCTCACTTTCGTCCGACATTACAGGTGGTGCGGGTTGCTCATGGAGGTCGTTGATATGGTTGACAGCATCATCAAGCTCAATGGTGAGATCTTGAACCTGATCCTGGAGAAACTCAATAATGGTATTGCGCTAGGCAATAACTATCTCCCTCTCCTGGATTTGGTTCTCTTGGTTATTGATAATCATATCACGCTGGGCCAACAGGTCAACTTGGGCATTTGTGACAGTGTGAAGCTCATTTAGCTCATCAAGCTGCTGAATGATAGTTCCATGGTGAGCTTGAGCTAAGTTAGACAACTGATTTATGCTCCGACGTTGCAGCAGCTGATATTGATGCTGCACGTTCATGAATCGGATTAGAGCTTGCAGTGTCTCATGAGACAGATCTCCCAATAGATGACTGTAATAAGAGATCCTGAAGGTCCACTCGGAGTCATGAGGATCTGTGGCTGGGAATAAACCAATCGGATAAGCAGCCACTTCTTCAGGGTGCTTGTCACAGAAAATGTGAATAGCTTCAAGTGCTGCAGACTCAAAGGTATCCACAAGGCGGTGGCCAGCCGTGCAAATTGTGACAGGTTGCCACAAGTAACGAGAAGGATGCTGCGGAATGGTCATCTTCACCCTACACCGAGGAACGCCTGCTTCAACAAACTCATATCCATCATAGAGTGGGGGTGCATCATAGCCAAAAATCTGAAGTGACTCCCACAAAAGACGGGGAAAGCCCTCCCAATGCAAGGCGTTGGTATGAGCGTGTCCTTCACGATCCCAACGAATATTTGGGTTCTCAGCCATCTGAAGCAAGATTTCGGATGGTAAGATACAGAGGTACAGCAACACAGAACAGGAGCCCAAAGGATTGAGGACACAATTGCATTGAATGGCTGAAATGCAATTATTTTACAGAAGACTCACAAGATAACTTTACTTGAGATAACCGATTCTGGTAACAGCAAAGGCTGGAAAACAGATGGAAAACTAAGATTTCACATAAGATACCCAACCTAATATTGTCCTTAGAACTCCATTAGCCCATTCCAAAGACAAACAACATATCCTTCATATATGAAAATTCCTTTTGTTAACAGATTATGCATGCATGCACTACTCGTCCTCACAACCAAAACAACTGCTGAATATGTTCGGACTTACGTAGTTAGTTTCGGTGGCATAACCATACGGCACTCCCTATATATAACTAATCGATAAACCCTACGCATCCTAATAGCGTAATCGTGGTCAGTGTACCTGCAGATAAATACACAGATATATATATCTCATGAACCTTTCATGGCAGCACGACATGAAAGCGTCCCCAAACATTACTGTTCACTATAGAAACAGCATCTGTACAATTACCGCCGTACAGACAACGTTAGCATACGTTATCAAAACAACGTATTCACGGGGGGTACCGCAAAATGCGGGGGTATGAACAGCGATCGCCATACCCTGCGCCGAACCATATACTCCCAATATAATCAACCTAAGTTGGTATATTGGCAGCATCTCAAGTAGGCCACTGCTTGAGAAACAGCGTTCGGTTCGCATCACCGACGGGAAGGCCAAGCTCCCTCAGTTGGCTGAGGATCCTTACCTTCTTACCTCAGTTCGTAGATGTCGTTACAAGAAGTAAGGTTGGATTGTGCAGGAATTTAAGTTTTAACGGAAAGTAGTGCTGCAAGTCAGAACTATCTATACATATATAGATACTATTAGCCACCTGATACTTTCCCATATAAACCCCTAGGGCTTTACGTTCTAATCACCAACCTTAACGGATCCAACGTACTTTATAAATTCATTTGTTGGCAAACTTTTATCCAGAAAACACTTTTTAAGAGCTATTCTAGATGTAAAGATAAACCTACAGCTCTAATACCAGCTGTGGCAGAACCAACCTGAATTATACCGGCTCAAGTACGCGAGTCCACCCCAGAGGGCTCCAACGTGCTTCAAACGGTATAATCCCTTGGCCTGTCGGGTAACATCCCGATAAACCACCGATACACAGGATCAAATAAGGTTACCTCACGCGAAGGTGAGTCCAGAGATACAATCACCATCACATTTTACATCATAGAGAATTACATAACAAGGGTTGTCCCAAAGAAGTATGAAGTTTCAAATTTAGAGAAAAGATTACAAACTGTTAAAGCTAGGGTTATTAGCAGCGGAAAACATATGCGAAGATTTACAATACGTCGTCAAGATGGATGTCATGCTAAGCCCGGGCACGACATCACTCGGTATCACCAATGTTGGTCGGGGACGGACCCCATTCCATGGACCAACCTTCTGGGAGAGCACAGGGCCAAGGCAAGGAGAGAGTGGGGTCTTCAAAGGCTTTACCTGAAAAACATAAAACTAGCAAGGCTGAGTATACTAATACTCAGCAAGGCTTACCCGGGATTGGGTATACTTTAGCCCATAACTAGACTCATGAAGGCATTGTGAGGGCTCTGGGTTTATTTTCAGCTGAAAAGCAACAAAGAGCATGAACTACTTTCAAGTTTTAGCTTTCATCTTCTAGTTGAGTATTTATTCTAGATTAGCACCTACACTAAGTAAGCAAGGTAGTGATTATCATCCATCAAGATTATCCATCATTAGTTCCACTTTTTACTCAATGTGGTAAAAGGGATAAGTAGTCTCAATCCTCGTGAGAGGCGGACGATTCGAATCGAATTTAACCTTGCAAGGTAAACCTAACTCACACGCTCGGAGTACCGACAGGGTGTTCCGAGCAACCGTTTCCCTCATATTCCGGGTTATGGATCGGGGCCACCACAAGCGACTGCAGGACTGTACGCACACCCAATGTGTACAGGACATACGTCTGTAGCGCGACTACAAAACCCGTATTCCTGTCTGCCTTGCAGAACATACTCCCACACGTCGGTGCGTGTAAACATAAAATAAAAGTCGAGTGGTGGGAGCGCGTCCATTTGCCGGGCCAATCGGGTACTAGGCTTACCGCTTACCATATTTCGCGGTATGTGGCTAGTACTTTCAAAAACTTAGCCACCACTACCACACATTTCGACCTTAAAGCTTTTATCAAAACAGACAGGGTAAACTTCCAGGTCATGATACAGCACATGACCCTGTCCGTCATCCTTATAGTGGTTGCAGGAATGTAAACAGGCAACTCCTATATCGCGCGAGTGACAGGAAATCACCCGACTTCTACCGGTCCTATTAGCGGAGCATCTAACCGATAAGGACTCGGAAGCATTACATTGGATTCCTAGAGTTCATGCATCTAGGGTTTCACTTCAATTCCTAGACTTAATGCAAGATATAATATAGATAGACATAGATTACAGTGTAAATAAAGTAGTGGGATATGTCCGGGGCTTGCCTTCTGGAGTAGGGGTTGAGGGCAGGAGTGTCAGAGATTTCCGAAAACTCGGGTTCGGAGCTTCAGTTAGTTCCTCGACGACTTGTGCTGGATCTTCGGAAAAGCCTTGATCTTGTCCTAGCACCAATTCGTAGTCCCCGTCGTCGAGTATCGTTGATTCTATATGAGATGCAATAAAGTAAATAAGGTGGAATTCAAATTTAGAACTTCACATTTCAAATATTATAACTCATCCAATTAACACACAAACATACATGAAATAAAGAGGTTTTAGATTTAAAACACCATTTATATAGATATGGTAGAGTTTATTGTAATAAAAACTAAAATATTTGCATTAAATTTGAAATGAACTAAAATTTGAATTCAAAACTTTTAAATAAAAGATTATAGAAATTTGATTATACATTAAACATTATAAAATATTACATTAGTAAATGATAAAAGATTCCAATTAGAGAAGGCTATACATTGGGTTTATTTTAAATTTGAAAGTTTCAAAATAAAAGAAGTTAAGTTTAAATCAAAGTTAAGTTTGAAATTTTGCACAAAGTTATCTAGAGCTCATGGAAAATTTATGCCAAACTTCATAAGTAATCAAGCATTGAAAATCAAAGTTATGTATAAGTTATTCCCTAATCTTAGGTTTAAAATAAAGATAAAAGTACATTGTTTCACACTAAACTTTATTAACCAAAGTTATAGAATTTGAAATCTAGTTTCTAACAAAACTAGTTTTGCCATTTTAGGATTTTTCTGTGAATTACTACGAATTTTACGAGACAGGGAAAGCTCTCACATGAAATAACAGACATCCTTTACACATCAGTCCCTGTGTTTCACAAATAACCCCCTGGAAATAAAACACCTAGAGCAATCAAATCCAGGCCATGGCCGGCGGTGGGGGGGGTACATGTCCGGCCAAATTCCGGCCGGGGAGGTTGCCGGCGGTGAGGGGAAAAGGAAGGGGAAGCACGAGGGGGTCTTGGGCTACATGTGGGTGGTCTCGGGGGGGCTCGGGACGGCCGGAATCGAGCTGCCCACGGAGGGCCGGGCCGGCGGCCGGAGGCACACGGCGGCGGGGTGGTTCCGGCGTGCGGGGAAGGAAACGGCGGGCTGGAGAGCTGCAGTGGGGCACGGGGAAGGTAGGGGCGCTGTCAATTTGGGGAGGAAAAGAGCGGAGGGGGAAGTTCCATGGCGACCGAGCTCACGGCGGCAACAATGGAGGCGGCAAGCTCCTGTACGCGCGCGGGGAGGGTCTGGAGCGCCCTTTTATAGGCAAACGCAGTGGCAAAGGGAAGCACGGTAAGCTGGGCTTGAGTTTAGGGTCGCTACCGGGGGAGGTGAACCTCGGAGGTGCGGCGGCGGCAGGGGCACCGGCGTGCAGCTCTGCACAGGCGCCGTGGCGCGCAGCTGGGCGCCAACAGGGGAGGGGCGAAGCGGTGGACGAGCAGAGGGACGACGCGTGGACGGGGGAGAGCAGGGAGATGGACGACGGCGGCCAAGGGCGAGGTACTGCACCGGCGGCAGGAGCACCAGTCGTGCAGCGGCGCAGAACAGAGGAGCAGGGCGCAAGGAGGAAGAAGGGGATGAACTGATTTGTGGACTGATCTGTAAATTCAGAGAAAGGCAGGGACCTTACTGTAAAGGGCTTGCAACTATTAAACCAGTGCTCAAATGAAGATGGTCCAAAAAGCAAAAGTGCATGGTTTTTCAAACTCTACAACTTCTCTTTAAGGTTCATCTGCATTTGAGCAATAGTTTTAGAGATAAAATAGACTTAGTAATAATTTCACATTTTATGTAAATCCATAAGTAAAATTACTTTTACACATATACCCTATGGTAATTTCATATATATTTTTGCAATTTAACCACAGATATCACTTTTTGCACACTAACCCTTATGCGTTTAAACTTTTCCCCCTATGTCCACCCATTTTGCATAAAAGGACCTTTAGTTAATATTAATTACATAAACATTACTTCTTCCATAATATTGCATACATAAAATACACATTTGCCACACTTTGAACATACAAGCATACCAAAACTCTATTATGTGACCAAGCTAATTACCTGAGTGTCACACACCGATTCCGCCGAGTGATATCATGCCAGGGCTAGCATGATATCTGTAATAACGACATGTACAATGTTTACGCTTTTCAAACTCCGCTGCTTTATCTTAAGACTTAAACCTGTTTTGTAATAATCTCCTTAGTGGGAACAAATGATGCTTTGTATACTTTTATAATATTTCTGCCTGTGATGTAAAATGTATGGGCTTTTATATCTCTGGACTCACCTTCGTGTGAGGTACCTTGTTGGATCCTGCGTTCGGTGGTTTATCGGGACGTTACCCGACAGGCCAAAGGATTATACCGTTTGAAGTACGAGGAAGCCCTCAAGAGAGGACTCGCGTACTTGAGCCGGTGTAATTCAGGTTGGTTCTGCCACACTTGCCTTCACTGGCGGGGCTGGGGTCAGGTATATTAATAAATCCTTCCGAACTCGGGTTTGGGGCTTCAGTTAATTCCTTAGTGATGTTCCCGGCATCTTCAGAGACTTCCACTTTAGGCTCTGGGAGGATCTGATAGTCACCGTCGGCAAGAAACGTCGAGTCTATATGTTATCAAAATGATGCAGTTTAGGAAATGTATAAATTGATATTCTACTTCACGATAAAGTTGCAATCCAAGGAAGATAATATTATATGCTAACAAACAACACAAATTCCGTTACTGGGCAGTCATTTATCGGGTATTAATGAAATTACTTAACTACATTAAGCAACAGGGTCATCTACCCCAAACATTTAGTTAACTACCTTAAGTTGCATTGTTGATCATTTTAAATAATCACACTAATTCCACTTAAAAAGCTCTATTTAATTTAGAAGTTCTACACATGATCATAGGTTGATAATTTGTGGTTATGCTATACTATTCAAGAACAAAGCTTTAAATTATTTTCATAATTTTTCATGAACTAGAGCTATGGTTCATGAATTTTTCTTTGAATCTAAACTTAAATTCATGGCTGAGGTTACATTAGGCTTCTGACTCTCAAATTTTTATCTTAGATCACTTTTGTTTTAGCAAAGCTAAGATAAATTTTTCAGCCCTAAACATGAAGGAATACATTTGGAATTAAATTAAGTAACTTTTATCAACATATAACAAAAGTACTTGAATTTTTCTAAGCAAAAGAGCATTAAAGAACTCAAGAATTTTACACAAAACTATACATGGCACACACAAACTAAGTTCCAAAAATTCAGATATAACACATGCCTACAACATGAGATACAAATAAAACACTCATTTTCTACTATTTAATCTACAACAGAAAATATACATATATAGCTCATGTATACTATACAAAAGTAGTCGAGTTTAACTCAAGGATTCCAACAAAACTAGTTTGGTATTTTTCTGAATTTTCTACAAATTTCTACGAATTTTTGAACTTCACAGCTTTTGAATTGGGGGGAGGCTCTGGAATTTTACAGGGATACCCTTAGAACTTTTGAAATCCTTACAGGGATGCCCCTGGCTCGTCGGGGAAGAAGGGTCGTGAGGTTGCCGGCCAAATTTCGGCGAGGGGAAAGGTGGGGATGGGAGGAGGAGTGGTCAGCGAGCACCAGGAGGTCAAGGCACACCTGCTGGAGGTCTTGGGAAGGAGAGGGGATGACCGGAAGGAGCTTTCCCACGGTGACCGAGGCGGCGGCGGAAGGGGCGCTCGTCGGCGAGGAGGTTCCCGGCGAGGAAGAGGACGAAGCTTGGGCTGAACAGCTGCAGGAGGATGAGAGGAAGCTATTGGAGTAGTCGAATTGGGCGGAGGAGGGACGGAGACAAGAGCTCGACGGCGGCAGAAGCTTACCGGCGAAGGGGCGAACGGCGACGAGGTAGCTCCGGTGGAGGTCCGGCCTCGGTAATTGGCTGGTGAGCGTCAGTGGTGTACGGGGAAACTTCCCAGGGGGTTGTGGTGGTGCGGGGAGAGCTGCAGTGGGCTGCCCACGGCGAGCAGAAGGGTGCCGGAGTCGGAGGAGATGGCGGCGGTGGTGCTCGGGGTTCCGGGCAAAAAGAGAGCAGGAACAAGAATGGAATGGGAAGAGGGGGAAGCGGTGCTGCTCTTGAACCAGAGAAAAGAGGGCAAGGGGGCATGCACAGGCAATGCCACGGCGACGGTGAGCTGGCGGCAGCAGAGCCGCGGGACGGCGTGGCGCGCGCGCGAGAGCCAGGGAGGAGAAGCTAGAGCGGCGCTCGGGTTGGGGGCGACGCGTGGAGTAGCTAGGAGCTGGAGGTGGCGCCGGGGAGCGGCCGAGGCACAGCACATGGCCGGGGAAGCGGCGCTGACACCGGCGGCAGAGGAGCAGCGGGCGAAGCAGAGGAGGTGCCAGAGGAGGAAGAAGAGAGGAGGAGGTCCGAAGGACTTTGTTGGAAATTACAAAAACTTCAGGGGCTTCACTGTAAATAGAAAATTCCCACTGATCCAAAGCTCTAATGAGAAAAAGGTCAAAATAGAAGTCGTAGAACTTTTCAAATCCTATAACTTTGCTTGAGGACTCAAGTGCAGAAACCTAAAGCACACTATGTTATTTTACCATTTTGCACTCAAATCAAACTTTACATAAGTTTTGCCCTAATAAAGCAAATCTTATGAACTTTTGGGCTTATCTGCAAGCATTTAAGGCTGGTAATGACGACATTCACCTTTTTCACTTTGACCCTTGGTAATTTTTGAATATTACTTTTATACTTCAACTAATTTACATAAAAGGACTTGTATTTTCACAAATTTTCACAATTACCCTTACTTTCATAACTTGGCTAAATTTTCACACAATTTAATTCACACCAAACATTATTTCTATTGGTTTGTTCTATTTGACACCTAGGGTGTCACAACCTTCCCCCCTAAAAGGAATCTCGTCCCGAGATTACAGGAATGACTTAAGAAGAGGGTAGATACCTAAAAATTTTTGAGGAAGCTTGGGAAGTTCTTCTGAAGATAGTCTTCAGTTTCCCAGGTAGCTTCTTCTTCTGTATGATGATTCCACTGGATTTTGAACATTTTGATCGTTGTTCTTCTAGTACTTCTTGCCTTGGTATCTAAGATTTTGATTGGATGTTCCTTATAAGAAAGATCTGGCTCGATGTCGATACTTTGTGTATCAACGATTTCGGTAGGAACATGAATACATTTCTTGAGTTGAGATACATGGAAGATATTATGAATGGCTGCTAGTTGAGGAGGAAGTTGAAGTCAGTAGGCTACGGGTCCACAAATTTCAAGGATTTCAAAAGGACCAATGTAGCAAGGAGCGAGTTTGCCCTTGATATCAAAATGTTGAACACCTCGAGTAGGAGATACTCGCAGGTATACAAAATCACCTACTTCAAACTGTATTGGTTTCCTCCTTTTGTCTGCGTAGCTCTTTTGTCTTGATTGAGCTGCTTTAAGATTACTCCGAATGATCTTTACCTTTTCTTCTGCTTCATTAACGAGATCAGGTCCAAAGATTTCACGTTCACCAGTCTGAGACCAATTTAAAGGGGTTTTGCATTGGCGACCATATAAGGCTTCAAAAGGAGCCATTTTGATGCTTGATTGGTAACTGTTATTGTAGGAAAACTCTGCTAGAGCTAAGCATTTGTCCCAATGTTTATCATACTGGATTACACATGCTCGAAGCATATCTTCTAAGATTTGGTTTATCCGTTCTGTTTGCCCATCTGTCTGCGGATGATATGCGGAACTTCGAATTAACTTGGTTCCAAGAGTTTGTTGAAATTGCTCCCAAAAACGAGCAACAAACTGCGCTCCACGATCAGAGATGATCGTTTTTGGTATCCCATGGAGACGTACTATTCGGTCGAGACAAATTTCTGCATATTTCCTAGCAGTGTAAGTGGTATGCACTGAAATAAAATGAGCGGTCTTGGTTAACCTATCCACAATCACCCAAATAGAGTCATGCCTTTGGGAAGTATTTGGTAAACCTACGATAAAGTCCATACTGATATCTTCCCATTTCCAAGAAGGAATAGATAAAGGCTGTAGCGTACCAGAAACTTTTAAATGACTGGCCTTAACCCTCTGACAAACATCACACTCAGAAACATACTTTGCTATTTCTCTTCTCATACGAGTCCACCAAAAATTCCGTTTCAAATCTTGGTACATTTTCGTACTGCCTGGGTGCATAGCAAATTTAGATAGATGTGCTTCATTCATTATTTGTTTGCGAAGTTGATGGTTTTTGGGTACAACCATACGTCCCTTAAACCGTAGAACTCCTTTAGAATCCTCTTGGAAACATTTATACTTCTCTTCTCCTTGGGCTAACTGTTGCTTGATCATTTTGACTCCGTTATCGTGTTGTTGTGCCATCACAATACTATCCTGGAGTATAGGCTCAATGGCTATATGATTTAGACTACCTTGAGGAACGATTTCCAGATTAAGCTTCCTCATTTCCCAGCAAAGAGTGTTGCCAAAAACTTCTACTGATAAACAATGACAATGTGACTTGCGGCTAAGTGCATCTGCAACCACATTGGCTTTGCCTGGATGGTAGTGTACTTCAAGGTCATAATCCTTTATAAGCTCTAACCAACGTCTTTGCCTCATATTCAAGTCTGCTTGCGTAAAGATGTACTTTAAGCTCTTATGATCCGTATAAATATTGCACTTGGTACCCATAAGATGGTGTCTCCAAAGTTTGAGTGCATGTATTACGGCTGCAAGCTCAAGGTCATGAGTAGGATAATTCTGCTCATGCGTCCGAAGTGCTCTCGAGGCATATGCAATCACGCGATTATCCTGCATGAGTACACATCCCAGTCCGGTGCCTGATGCATCACAATAAACATCAAAAGATCTGGATGGGTCTGGTTGAGCCAAAACTGGAGCAGTGGTAAGATGTGCTCTTAACGTATGGAAAGCTTCTTCACATTTCTCATTCCAGGAGAATTTTACTCCTTTCTTTAACAACTCAGTCATGGGCTTAGCTATCCGAGAAAATCTGGAATGAAACGACGGTAGTAGCCAGCAAGACCGAGAAAACTACGGATCTGATGGACCAAAGTAGGGGGTTTCCAATTCATCACTTCTTGAACTTTACTCAAATCAATAGATATACCGTCCTTGGAGATGGTATGACCTAAGAATTTGACGGTGTCAAGCCAGAATTCACATTTAGAGAATTTGGCATACAGATGATGATCTCGCAAACGTTGGAGAACAATATGAAGATGTTTGGCATGATCTTCAAGAGTTTTGGAATAGATCAGAATGTCGTCGATAAAAACCACGACGAATTTGTCAAGTTCCGGCATGAAGACAGAATTCATGAGATACATGAAATATGCCGGTGCATTGGTAAGGCCAAAGGACATAACCAGATATTCATAGAGTCCATATCTGGTGGAGAAAGCCATTTTTGGAATATCACCTGGCCTAATCTTGATCTGATGATATCCGGAGCGAAGGTCAATTTTGGAAAATATCTTGGCTCCAGCTAACTGATCAAACAGGATATCAATGCGGGGAAGAGGGTACTTATTCTTAATAGTAACCGCATTTAGGGGACGATAGTCAACACATAGTCTAAGACTATTATCCTTTTTCTTAACGAACAAGGCAGGGCATCCCCAAGGTGAAGCACTTGGGCAGATATAACCCTTATCAAGAAGTTCCTGAAGTTGAAGTTTTAACTCTGCCAGTTCATTGGGCGGCATACGGTAAGGTCTCTTAGAAATGGGGGCTGTACCAAGTTGTAGCTCTATAACAAACTCAACATCTCTATCCGGGGGCATTCCAGGTAACTCATCTGGAAAAACATCTGGATATTCACATACAATAGGAATATCCTCTAACTTGATTCCTGTTGTATTATACACACAAGATTTGATATATTCCTGTGATGGAACATGGAGGATGGTATGTCCATATTCTGGGGAATTTATTTCCACCTCTCGAGAAAAGATATCTAAAGATACTCGATGTCTGGTCATCCAATCCATGCCTAGGAGAATATCCATCCCTTCTAGATTTAATGCAATTAAGGCTGTTCTTATTAAAGTGCTACCCATCTGGATCGGTACATCTCTACAGATTTGATTTGATGCAATTCTACCTCCTGGGGTTGTTATCATATAAGTTCCATTTGTGGGGTAGAAATCCAAACCTATTTTGGTCCCAAACCTTGTACTGATAAAACTATGGGTTGCACCAGAATCAAAAAGTATAATAGTAGGGTAATGGTGTAGAGTGAATGTACCCGTCATTACTGGTGCACCTTCCGGGAGTTCCGATAGAGTGGTGAAATTTACTTTTCCTTGACGGACTTGCATAACCTGTCTTTTGCCTTTGTTCTTGGAGTTGGAGTTGAAGTTGGAGGCCTGTCCAGGGAATGTCCTCTTGGATTGGGGGCAGTTTTTAACAAAATGTGCCGGACTACCGCAGTTGAAACATCGATTGATGTTATTTCCTTGATTAAACTGCGGAGGGTTCGGCCTTGGACCGACTGGTCGTTGTTGCTGCTGAGGTTGAGGCACTGGTGGCCTATTATATCAGGACTGCTGAGGAGGTCTAGCTACCCATCTACCTGTGGGAGCATTTCTAGGTGGAGCTCGGGAAGCTGGGTTCTGAATTACCCGATACCTCGAAGATTGTGCATTCGAGGGTCCAGTAGATATTTTCTGCCTCTTCTCAGCACGATGTGCTGAGATACAGTCCTCTTGGGTAATGGCCATATTGACCAGTTCATTGAAATTGTTAGCCCTGACCAAATTCAAGCGCTCCCTTAGCTTAGTGTTCAATCCACGACGGAAGCGATCTCTTTTCTTGGTGTCTGTGTCAGCATGGTAGCCCGCGTACTGGCACAGGCGATTGAAAGCCTGTGCATATTGAAGTACCGTGCGGTTCCCTTGAGTAAGTGCCAAAAATTCATTGAGCTTCCGCTCAATGACTCCTTCCGGAATATGGTGCGCTCAAAAGGCTGTCTTAAATTCTTCCCAATTGACAACATGTCCATCTGGCTGCATTGCATAGTAATTGTCCCACCAAATGCGAGCGTTACCACGAAGCTGTTGGGCTGCGAAGAGAGTTTTGTTTGCTTCAGAGCATGGGATAGAAAGTAATGCAAACTTAGATTTGATGGTACGGAGCCATGCATCTGCATCAAGAGGTTCTTCCGTCTTATGAAAGAGTGGGGGCTGCGTACTGAAGAAATCCTGATATCCAGCCGATGGATGCTCCTCACGTCCACGTTGAGGAGAACGGAACTGATGTTGCTGGGCCTGCACTAGCATGTTTAGGAGTTCAATTTGATGGGCCATCACTTCCGCTAGATTTGGTGGCGGTGGAGGTGGTTGTTGTGAACCACTAGCTTGTTCCTGTCCGAATCCCTCCGGGGTTCCGTGCGTAGCGCCAACCATCAGAAATATAGAAGTTATCCATAAGCATTCACCAATACTTGCTTCTAATTTTCAGAAATCATACTGTATCCTCATAGCATATACTAGCACAGTGCAAATTAATAACTCCAAATCTCAAGTATTAACTCCACCATCCAAACAGCAACCCCAAATTTTACATAACCAACTGAAACTTATTCCATATTACATCACATTGTTCCAAACCAAACCGTACATAGATTTGCCACACATACTACATCAAGTGGCTCGTAGGTCATCCAACTACTCACTCCCATATCACACTATCTATATCTAGGATGCCATCAACTCATACGAGACTAAAAGTCATCGAGGTTGCCCACGGATGACTGACTACCGGAGGAGGAATGATAAGGACTAAGAACAGGATCTCCATGCTCAGAGTCGATCTTGGAGATTCCTTCGACTTCTTCAGGGTCTTCTTCTTCATCACCCTCAGGTTCATTATTAACAGGCTGCTCTGGTTGCTCATGAAACATATTGATGTGGTCAATAGCTTGGCCCAGGTTAAGGTTAAGCTCATGAACTTGTTCTTGCAGAAAATCAATGACAACATCACGCTGGGTAATGAGAGCATCACTCTCCACAATCTGTTCTTCTCGATGCTGAATGGTTTCTTCCCGCTGAGTAATAACTTCTTCCTTGGCAGTAACAGCAGCTTGGAGTTCCTCAATCTGCGTATTCTGCCGGCCAACTTGATTTCGATACCTTTGGGCTATGTTGGTCAAGCGATAGATATCGTGTTGCTGAAGCGTTTGATAACGATACTGTGCATTCATGAATCTGGCCACAGTACGTAGAGTCTCTTCGGCCAAAGTTCCCAATAAGTGGTCACAGTATGTTACCCTGAAAGTCCATTTAGGGTCACGAGAATCCATTGTAGGAAATAGTCCGATAGGATGTCCTGCGACTTCCTCAGGGTGTTGATCACAAGTTAGGATGTGGAGGAATAGTCATTTTCATCCTGCAACGAGGAACACCTTCCTCATCATACTCTACTCCATCATAAGGTGGAGGCTCGGTGTAGCCAAACACCTGGAGAGATTCCCACAAAAGACGAGGAAAACCCTCCCAATGCAAGGCATTGGTATGAGCGTGTCCTGCGGAATCCCAAAAGAACCTTGGAAACTCAGCCTTCTGAAACAAGGATTCAAATGGTGAGATTACAAGTTTTCAACATACACCTTGAGAAGACTGCGGATACAAATGTAGGTTAGATGAATAGATTGATTGGAAAGTAGCTATTCTCACAGGGTAAGAGAAACAAGATGACCTACCCTGATAACAGCAGAATCTGAAGATTGAAAGATAGTTCTAGATTTTGAGAAGGAAATGATATAAATCGGAACGTTACACCTTAAGGCTGTCAAAATAACAACTTCAACTGTACTAGTTACTAACATTTTCTACACATACTTATAACAACAAATCATGCCACTCATTTAATCAAATCAAGGAATATGCATGCACGTGCTACACGTCCTTACAACTCAAGATAATTGCCAAATACGTTTGGACTTACGTGATTAGTTTCGGTGGCACAATATATTCGTCTCTCCCTATAATAGCTAGTCGGATATCCTTATTCGTTTTAACCTATTTAACCGTGGTTAGCGTACCTGCAGAAAACCACAATAAATATATGAACCTTTCATGCCAGCACTCATGAAAGCGTCCTCAAACATTACCGTTCACTATAGAAACAGTATCTGTACAATTACCGTCGTACAGACAACGTTAACATACATTATCGAAACAACGTATTCACATGATACCGCAAAATGCGGGGGTAGTGTTGTTCATACCCTGCAACTAACCATATACTCCCAATATAGCAACCGAAGTTGGTACATTGGCAGCATCTCAAGTAGGCCACTGCTTGAGAAACAGCGTTCGGTTCGCATCACCGACGGGAAGGCTAACTCCCCAGTTAGCTGAGGATCCTTACCTTCTTACCTCATCGTCGAAGGTGTCGTTACAAAATGTAAAGTTGATTGTGCATAAATTTAAGGTTTAACAGAAAAATAGTGCTGGAAGTCAGAGTTATATACATATACTATAGCCACCTATAATTCCCATATTAACATTACCCTAGGGCTTTACGTACTAAGCACAATCCTTAACGAAACCAACGTAGTTTTATAGAATACTTTGTTGGTAGCATTTTTAAGGTAAAATATATCTCCAGAGTAACCTTATGGCTCTAATACCAGCTGTGGCAGAACCAACCTGAATTACACCGGCCCAAATACGCAAGTCCTCTCTCAAGGGCTCCAATGTACTTTAAACGGTGTAATCCCTTGGCCTGTCGGGTAGCGTCCCAATAAACCACCGTTACAGGATCAAATAAGGTTACCTCACACGAAGGTGAGTCCAGAGATACAGTCACCATCATATTTTACACCATAGGATTTACATTACAAGAGTTTCTTAAAAGTAGTACAAAGTTCCATACTTGGAAAAATTATTACAAAAGTTTGCAAAAATAGCAAAGGTTCCAAACTAAGAGTCATTATTACAAACCAGTTTTAAAGTTCAAGTTCGAGCAGCGGAATTCAAAGTACGATAACTATACACGTCACCAGTAAGGACGTCATGCTAAGCCATGGCATAACATCACTCGTTATGGTCGGGGTTGGCCGGGGATGGATCCCACTCCACGGACCAACCATCAGGCAAAGCAGAAGGCCAAGGCATGGGGTAAGTAGGGTCTTCAGAGACATTACCTGAAACAAAGTCATATAGCAAGACTGAGTACTCTAATACTCAGCAAGGCTTAACCGGAATTTGGGTATACTTAGCCCATAACTAGACCATGAAGGTTTTAACAGAGTTTTGGGTTTGGTTTCAGCTGAAAGCAACAAAGAGTAGGTCCTTACTTTCATATTTTAGCTTTCAGATTCTAGTTCCTTTAACCATTCTAAGTAAACACCTGTAACTACTCAAGCAAGGTAGAGTCTTTTAAACATACAACATGATTACTTATCAACAACACTACTCTTGTTACTCTATGTGGCAAAAGAGTTAAGCAGTCTCAATCTCCGCGAGAAACGGATGATTCTGAATCGAATTTCAACCCTTGCAAGGTAAACCTAACTCACACGCTTGGAACACCAACAGGTCGTTCCGAAACAACCGTTTGCCTTTCATTCCAGGTCATGGAATAAAGCCACCACAAGCGACTGTAGGACCGTACGCACATCCAATGTGCAGGACATACGTCTGTAGCGCGACTACATGACCGTATTCCTGTCTGCTCTGCAGAACGTACTCCCATAGTCGGCGCGTGTAAACATAAAATAAAAGTCGAGTGGTGGGTGACGAGTCCACTTGCCGGACCGATTGGTTACTAGGCTTACCGCTTACCATATTTCGCGGCATGTGGCTAATACTTTCAAACGCTTAACTGCCACTACCACACGCTGCGACCTTAACCAATTTCATCAACACAAACGGGGTATTATTCCTTTTCATAATACCACATATAACCCCGTCCGTCATCCTTATAGTGATTGCAGAATGGTAACCAACCATTTCCTATATCGCGCGAGTGACAGGAAATCACTCGACTTCTACCGGTCCTATTAGCATAGCACTAGTCGGACTCAGTTTCTAGTATACAGTACACTGGTTCCTAGGAATATGCTTCTAAGGTTTTCAAATAATTCCTAAAAACTTAATGCATAAGTATATATATAAACGTAGATTGCAGTGTAATTAAAATAGTGGGTTTATGTCCGAGGCTTGCCTTCACTGGCGGGGCTGGGGTCAGGTATATTAATAAATCCTTCCGAACTTGGGTTCAGGGCTTCAGTTAATTCCTCAGTGATGTTCCCGGCGTCTTCAGAGACTTCCACTTCAGGCTCTGGGAGGATCTGATAGTCACCATCGGTGAGAAACGTCGAGTCTATATGTTATCAAAATGATGCAGTTTAGGAAATGCGTAAATTGATATTCTACTTCACGATAAAGTTGCAATCCAAGGAAGATAATATTATATGCTAACAAACAACACAAATTCCCTTACTGGGCAGTCATTTATAGGGTATTAATGAAATTACTTAACTACATTAAGCAACAGGGTCATCTACCCCAAACATTTAGTTAACTACCTTAAGTTGCATTGTTGATCATTTTAAATAATCACACTAATTCCACTTAAAAAGCTCTATTTAATTATAGGTTCTACACATGATCATAGGTTGATAATTTGTGGTTATGCTATACTACTCAAGAACAAAGCTTTAAATTATTTTCATAATTTTTCATGAACTAGAGCTATGGTTCATGAATTTTTCTTTGAATCTAAATTTAAATTCATGGCTGAGGTTACATTAGGCTTCTGACTCTCAAATTTTTATCTTAGATCACTCCTGTTTTAACAAAGCTAAGATAAATTTTTCAGCCCTAAACATGAAGGAATACATTTGGAATTAAATTAAGTAACTTTTATCAACATATAACAAAAGTACTTGAATTTTTCTAAGCAAAAGAGCATTAAAGAACTCGAGAATTTTACACAAAACTATACATGGCACACACAAACTAAGTTCCAAAAATTCAGATATAACACATGCCTACAACATGAGATACAAATAAAACACTCATTTTCTAGTATTTAATCTACAACAGAAAATATACAAATATAGCTCATGTATACTATACAAAAGTAGTCGAGTTTAACTCAAGGATTCCAACAAAACTAGTTTAGCATTTTTTTGAATTTTCTACAAATTTCTATGAATTTTTGAAGTTCACAGCTTTTGAATTGGGGGGGGGGCTCTGGAATTTTACAGGGATACCCTTAGAACTTTTGAAATCCTTACAGGGATGCCCCTAGCTCATCGGGGAAGAAGGGCCATGAGGTTGCCGGCCAAATTCCGGCGAGGGGAAAGGCGGGGATGGGAGGAGGAGTGGTCAGCGAGCACCAGGAGTTCAAGGCACACCTGCTGGAGGTCTTGGGAAGGGGAGGGGATGACCGGAAGGAGCTTTCCCACGGTGGCCGAGGCGGCGGCGGAAGGGGCGCTCGTCGGCGAGGAGGTTCCGGCGAGGAAGAGGACGAAGCTTGGGCTCAACAGCTGCAGGAGGATGAGAGGAAGCTATTGGAGTAGTCGAATTGGGCGGAGGAGGGACGGAGACAAGAGCTCAACGGCGGCAAAAGCTTACCGGCGAAGGGGCGAACGGCGGCGAGGTAGCTCCGGTGGAGGTCCGGCCTCGGTAAATGGCTGGTGAGCGTCAGTGGTGTACGGGGAAACTTCCCAGGGGGTTGTGGTGGTGTGGGGAGAGCTGCAGTGGGCTGCCCACGGCGAGCAGAAGGGCGCCGGAGTTGGAGGAGATGGCGGCGGTGGTGCTCGGGGTTCCGGGCAAAAAGAGAGCAGGAACAAGAATGGAATGGGAAGAGGGGGAACCGGTGCTCTCTTGAACCAGAGAAAAGAGGGCGAGGGGGCGTGCACGGGCAATGCCACTATGACGGGCTGGCGGTGGCAGAGCCGCAGGACGACGTGGCGCGCGCGCGAGAGAGCCAGGGAGGAGAAGCTAGAGCGGCGCTCGGGTTGGGGGTGACGCGTGGAGTAGCTAGGAGCTGGAGTTGGCGCCGGGGAGCGGCCGAGGCGTAGCACATGGCTGGGGAAGCGGCGTTGACACCGGCGGTAGAGGAGCAGCGGGCGAAGCAGAGGAGGTGCCAGAGGAGGAAGAAGAGAGGAGGAGGTCCGAAGGACTTCGTTGGAAATTACAAAAACTTCAGGGGCTTCACTGTAAATAGAAAATTCCCACTGATCCAAAGCTCTAATGAGAAAAAGGTCAAAATAGAAGTTGTAGAACTTTTCAAATCCTATAACTTTGCTTGAGGACTCAAGTGCAGAAACCTAAAGCACACTATGTTATTTTACCATTTTGCACTCAAATCAAACTTTACATAAGTTTTGCCCTAATAAAGCAAATCTTATGAACTTTTGGGCTTATCTGCAAGCATTTAAGGCTGGTAATGATGACATTCACATTTTTCACTTTGACCCTTGGTAATTTTTGAATATTACTTTTATACTTCAACTAATTTACATAAAAGGACTTGTATTTTCACAAATTTACACAATTACCCTTACTTTCATAACTTGGCTAAATTTTCACACAATTTAATTCACACCAAACATTATTTCTATTGGTTTGTTCTATTTGACACCTAGGGTGTCACACCTTTACCCATTCCTTCTTGGAAGTGGGAGGATATCAGTATGGACTTTATCGTCGGCTTACCCAACACCTCTCAAAGACATGACTCCATTTGGGTAATCGTTGATCGATTAACAAAAACTACCCATTCCTTCCTGTGCATACTACGTATAATGCCAAAAAGTATGCTGAGATTTATATAGATCAAATCGTTCGTCTTTATGGAGTACCCAAGATGATCATTTCGGATAGTGGAGCATAATTCATCGCTCAGTTCTGGGAGCAACTTCAACATGCTCTTGGAACTAAGTTAATTCGAAGCTCCGCATATCATCCTCAAACAGACGGACAAACTGAGAGGGTAAATCAGATTCTGGAAGATATGCTTAGAGTCTGTGTACTTCAGATGACAAGAATTGGGACAAATGCTTGTTATTGGCAGAATTTTCGTACAACAACAATTATCAGACAAGCCTCAAGATGGCCCCGTTTGAAGCATTGTACAGTCGCCAATGTCGAACTCCTTTAAATTGGTCACAAATCGGCAAATGTAAAATCTTTGGACCGGATCTTGTCACTGAAGCCGAGGAAAAAGTGAAGACTATTCAAAATAATCTCAAGGCCGCCCAATCTTGACAGAAGAGCTACGTTAACCTACGAAGGAGACCGTTACAGTTTCAGATAGGAGACTTCGTATATCTTCGAGTCTCTCCCACTCGAGGTATTCAACGGTTCGGCGTAAAAGGAAAGCTTGCTCCTCGATACATCGGACCCTTTGAAATCCTTGAAATCTGTGGAACCGTAGCTTACCGTCTTCAACTTCCTCCTCAGTTAGCGGCCATCCATGACATCTTCCATGTATCTCAGCTTAAGAAGTGCATCAAAACTCCTACTGAGATCATAGAATCTCAAACCATTGACATCCAACCCGATCTATCCTATGTCGAACATCCAATCATAGTCCTAGACGCCAAAGAAAGAAGCACTAGGAGGGAAACCATCAAAATGTAAAAGATTCAGTGGAACCACCACACGGAAGAAGAAGCGACTTGGGAAACCGAATCCTATCTTCAACAAAATTTTCCAAATTTCCTTCAAGCCAATTCCTAACTCTAATCACCCCATTTCCATTCTGTTCCGGAATCTCGGGATGAGATTCTTTTTAGGGGTGAAGGTTGTGACATTCAGGTATTAAGATTATGAACATATTAAATTTTAGTATAAAATGTGCATGTTTGATTTTGTATGTGTGTTCAAATTGAATGCAAAAAGGGAAAAGGACATTTATGTAATTCTGAAAAACATAGGTCCTTTAGTGATAAATGGGTGAGACTGGGAGGTGAAATCAAAAATATATGAAGGTAGATGTGTAAAAAGCAAGAACTTACTTTTAAACCCAAGTGGAAGTGAAACTACACCTAGGATGTAATTCTGGTGTAGAAATTAAAAGGGGATTTACTTAAAGTTTAAAAGTGTGCCAAGTTTTATTTTAGTTCCAAATCCTTAGCTCTTTTGCAATTGGGCCTTAAATAAAAGTTGTAGATCTTGATGAACTCTACACTTTTTCTTTTGGGCACATTTTCATTTGAGCTATGGTTTCAAAGTTAGCTACACATTACAATGGAGTCCCTGTATTTTTGGAAAATTTCGAGTCAGTCCTTCGTCCACCTCCAGCTCTCTGCTCTGCTCTGATTTCCCTCTGCCCAATGCGCCGCCGCCACTTCGCCGGCCATGTGCCGAGCACCGGCCGCCCCGCGCCACTCTAAACCGTGCCATGTGCCACCCTAGTGCCTGCGCTGCCGCTTCCCCGGCTCGCGCTGGCTGCTCCTGCCCTTTCCACGTCGCGCCGACGTCGCCCGAGCCGCGAAGACTCCCGCCGGCGACCAGCTCCTGCTCCCGTGTGACCACGCCTTCTTCTGGACCCCGAGCACCTCCTGGAGCTACCCACGCATCCCTTCTTGCCTTCGCGCGACTACATTTCTACGACCTTTTCCTCTCCCGAGCACCACCCCTCGCCCGACCTCCGCCATAGCCTCGGGTCGCCGTTGTCAGCCGCCCACACCGCCTCCGAGCCCCGATCCAGTGCTGTTACAGTACCGCCACGACCCACTGGTGCTCCCCAGCCCAACCAATTTCATTCTCCCACGCCCAAACATCGTCTCCTGTAGCGCCGGTGAGCTCAAAGCTCCGCCGCCGCTCGGCCTCGCCGTCGACCCGCTGATACAGAGCCTCTTCACCCCAGTCAAGGGCACCAGCAGCACCACATCAGCCCGTAGAAGCTTCCTAGCAGCTTCTTTATTGCCCTCCGACACCCCAGCCAGCAGAACGCCGTGCCACCATCGCCGCCGGTGAAAACCCGAGCCGCCCCACCGTCGACGACCGCCTTCCGCCCCACCTCCGGCCAAATTAGGTACGGTAATCGCACCCCCACACCTCCACGGTGCTCATGTGCATCCCAGCCACTCACGTTCGCTGGCCCCTCGCCGGGGCCGCCGCGGCCGCCCCATTCCTCGCCGCCGGCCAAGCTCCCCCACTGTTTCTTGTGCACATCACCCACCATTGTGATCAGCAGGTCCTGTAGGTCGTGTAGGGCCTGTTCCTCCCCGCCCAGGACCTCGCCGCCGGCGAGAACACACCAGACCGACACGCCGGCCGTCGTCGTGGGCTGTTGAGGACCCAATTGCGAATTAACTTTCTGTTTCAAGGTCCCATGTGCAAGAAACCGAGGGCCTCTCTGCAAGAATCTTAATTAGTGTTAGCTGTCAACTTGTAAAATCCATAGGAATGTGTAGAAAAATCCAAAAATTATCAAACCAGTTTTGTCGGGATCTAGAAACATAAATCTACAACTTTTGTTAATAGAGTATGGTTTGAAACCAAATGTTTTTAAAGTTATTTGAGAGTTTAGTGAAAAGGATATCTTGTGTATAACCTTTGCATACAAGCTTATTTTCTTGTAATTTTTGGTGTGTAGCCTGTATAGGTGGTGGGTGAGCTTGTGTGAAAATTCCATACTCAGTACTGCTCTATAGTTTAAGTTCTTTTAAACTTTTGCAAATTAAATTTGAAGTGGTTTGAATTTGTTTAAGCATGTTCCTAAGGTTTTTCTGTTTAGATCTTTTTATCATAACCTAATTTGTTGATAATTAGTTCATAATTAAATTTTCAAGAATTTATAGTTCTGTTTACTCAGAATTTGAATTTAAACTTGAAATTTGTATTCAAATTCAAATGCTTTATTTTCTGTTTTCAGAAAATTATGAAGAATTCACCATAATCTTCTTATTAGAAATAAGCTTATCCACCAAAAATTCAAAGTCAGAACCTTGATGATTTTCAAAATAAAAATCAAACTTGTCAAATTACTTCAAAGTAATAGAATTGGATCCACCCCCCCTTGTTTCATGAGTTTATGTTTGTTAATTTATTGGATTGCAACTTTATTGTGAAATAAAATCGTTAACTTAAGAACCAACTAATCAAATCCTTGCATATCATGTAGAGTCAACGACACTCGACGACGGAGACTACGAGCTAGTGCCGGAAAACGAGCTAGGATTTTCTGAAGATCCTACGAACGTCGTCGAGACTATAACTGAAGCCCCAAACCAAAGTTCGGAAGTCTCTGACACCCCTAACCCCTAGCCCTGCTCAAGAAGGCAAGCCCCGGTGCATAACCCAGTATTTCAATTTACTACAATTTTATACGTATATATTATATCTTGCATTAAGTCTAGGAGTTGAAATGGAACCCTAGATGCATTGATACTAGGAACCCATGTATTGCTCCAGAGTCCTTATCGCATAAATGCTCTGCTAATAGGACTAGTAGAAGTTGGGTGATTTCCTATCACTCGCGCAATATAGGAGTTGAATGTTTACTATTCTGCAGTAACTATAAGGATCAGGGATGGGTCATGTGCAATATCATGACTCGGAAGGTCACCCCGTCTGTGTTGATAAAAGTTGATAAGGTCGCAGTGTGTGGTAGTGGTGGCTAAGCGTTTGAAAGTACTAGCCACATGCCGTGAAATATGGTAAAGCGATAAGCCTAGTACCTGATTGGCCCAGCAAATGGACATGTCTCCACCACTCGATTATTTTGGTTTCTATGGTACACACGCACCGACGTGTGGGAGTACGTTCTGCATAGCAGACAGGAGTACGATCATGTAGTCGCGCTACAGACGTATGTCCTGCACAATTGGTGTGCGTACGGTCCTGTAGTCGCTTGTGGTGGCCCTGATCCATAACCCGGAATAAGAGGGAAACGGTTGCTTCGGAACGATCTTTGGATATTCGAAGCATGTGAGTTAGGTTTATCCTTGCAAGGTTTGGAAATTCAATTCAGAATCGTCCGTTTCTCCCAGAGATTGAGACTGCTTATTCCTTCTGCCACATAGAGTAAGAACAGTAACACATATGGAATAATCTGGATGGATGTTAATCTCTACCTTGCTTGTCTAGAATAGGTGCTTACCTAGAATGGTTAATGAGACTAGAATCTGAAAGCTAAAACATGAAAGTAGATCATACTCTTTGTTGCTTTTCAGCTGAAATTAAACTCAGAACCATTACAAGCCAGCTTGAGTCTAGCTACATGGCTAAGTATACCATAACCCAGTTAAGTCTTGCTGAGTATTAGTATACTCAGTCTTGCTATTGAATTTTCAGGTATGAACTTTGAGAACCCCACGGATAGTCCTGCATGGCCAACTTCTGTACCGTTTGGCTGGTCTGTGGAATGGGATCCGTCCTCGGCTGGCAGTGACCCTCCAGAATGACGTCATACTTCAGGCTGAGTGTGGTGCCAGCCTCCGCGACGTGTGTGTAGTCGCACGTAAATTTTCTTTCGCTATGAACACGGGCAAGCCGTTTAGCTTGTCGTCTTAAGCAATGTTTAATACTTTAAGTTTGAAAAATATGTAATAAAGTTTAATATTTTGTGGATTAAAAGTTGATGAGCTATTGTGTGATTGTAAATTCGCCTTCGTGCGAGGTAAACCTGCTTTGATCTTGTTGAACCGTGGTTGTATCGGACGGAGACCCAATAGACCAATGGGTTGTTCTGATTGAAGTGCGTTGGTTTAGTATCGGCTGTATAGCGCTGACAAACGCACTTGAGTCGGAATAATTCAGGCGGTTCTGCCACACGTAGTTCCTCGCCGGAGCGCCACCGCAGCCTCTGGCCGCCGTCGTCAGCCGCCCACGCCGCCTCCCACCCACGATCCAGTGCTCCAGTAGCACCGCCATGACTCCCTGCAGCTCACTGACCCAGCCAATTTCACTCTCCCGCACCCGAGCATCGTCTTCCACAACGCCGGCAAGCTCAAGCTCCGCCACCGCTCGGCCTCGCCGTCGACTCACCGCAACAGAGCCCCTCAGCACCCGCCAAGGGCACCAGCAGCACTAGATCATTCCGTAGAAGCTTCCCAGCAGCTTCTTCACCGCCCTCTGGCACCTTAGCTGCCGAAACCACCTCGCAGTCGCTACCTCCTCGCTGGCGAGCCTCTGTTCCCGTTGAACCCAGCCCTCCGCCTCTTCTCCGACTGATCCAACCACCCTAGTAGCTTCCTCTCCTCCTGCTGCAGCTGCTGGACCAGAACTTGACCGTCCTCCTCGCCGGGAAACCTCTCACCGACGAGCTCCTCTCCGCCGCCGCCTCGGCCGCCGTGGGAACTCCACCTCCGGTCACCTCCTCTCCTTCCCAAGCCCACCCCTGGACGCGCCTTGAGCTCCTGATGCTCGTGGGCCAGTCCTTCTCCACCCCCGACACCACCACTCGCTGGAATTTGGCCGGCGATGTCCCTACCCCTTCTTCCCCGACGAGCAAGGACCCAATTGCTCTAATTTTAATCTTTCTAGGGTTCTGTCTGTAAATTTCCAGTCCCTCCCCCAAATTCAAATCAGTGAAATTCAAAAATGTGTAGAACATTGTAGAAAATTCAGAAAAATGTCAAATCAGTTAGGTTTGAATCCTTATGTTAAATGCTACAACTTTTGTATTGTGATTATGAGATGAATATGTGTAGATTGTTGTGGTAGAACCAACCTGAATTATACCGGCTCAAGTACGCGAGTCCACTCCAGAGGGCTCCAACGTGCTTCAAACGGTATAATCCCTTGGCCTGTCGGGTAACATCCCGATAAACCACCGATACACAGGATCAAATAAGGTTACCTCACACGAAGGTGAGTCCAGAGATACAATCACCATCATATTTTACATCACAGAGAATTACATTACAAGGGTTTCCAAAAGAGGTACGAAGTTTCAGATTCAGAGAAAAGATTACAAACTGTTAAAACTATGGTTTTTAGCAGCGGAAAAACATACGCGATGATTACAACACGTCGTTAAGACGGATGTCATGCTAAGGCCTAGCACGACATCACTCGATATCACCAGTGCTGGCCGGGGACGGATCCCATTCCACGGACCAATCTTCTGAAAGAGCATAGGGCCAAGGCAAGGGAAGAGTAGGGTCTTCAAGACATTACCTGCAAAACATATAACTAGCAAGGCTGAGTATACTAATACTCAGCAAGGCTTACCCGGGATTGGGTATACTTAGCCCATAACTAGACTTATGAAAGCTTATAATGGTTCTGGGTTTAGTTTCAGCTGAAAAGCAACAAAGAGTAGATCCTTAATTTTAACTTTTAGCTTTCAGGTTCTAGTTAATTATCCATTCTAGGTAAGCACCTATAACTATTCAAGCATGGTAAGATCTTTAGCCAAACATCATCTTTGATAATCATAACATTGCTCTTGTTACTCTATGTGGTAAAGGGATCAAGCAGTCTCAATCTTCGTGAGAAGCGGACGATTCTGAATCGAATTTAACCTTGCAAGGTAAACCTAACTCACACACTTGGAACACCAAAGGGTCATTCCGAAGCAACCGTTTGCCTTTCATTCCGACTCATTGACAGGTCCACCGCAAGCGACTGCAGGAACATACGCACTCCCAAAGTGCAGGACATACGTCTGTAGCGCGACTACAAAACCCGTATTCCTGGTTGCCCTTGCAACACGTATTTCCCCAATCGAACATAAGTAACCAGAAGAACCAAATACATGTGGTGGGAGGTATGTCCACTCCTCGGGCCGATTGGCTACTAGGCTTACCGCTTACCCATAACTCACAGCATGTGGCTAGTACATTCAAACGCTTAACCCGCACTACCACACACTGCGACCTTATCCAATTCAACAACACAGACGGGGTATCACCTCAACCATGATACCACTCAAAACTCCCGTTCGTCATCCTTATAGTGATATCAGGAATGTAAACATTACAATTCCTATATCACGCGAGTGATAGGAAATCACCCGACTTCTACCGGCCCTATTAGCATAGCAGCTAGTCGGACTTAAGAGCTAGTATTCATCACATTGGTTCCTAGGGAAATGCAACTAGTGTTTCAAGCAATTCCTAAGAACTTAATGCATATATTACATAAATAGAAATAGATTGCAGTGTAATAATAAAAAAAATAGTAGGTTATGTCCGGGGCTTGCCTTTACTGGTGGGGCTGGGGTTAGTCAAGTTAATAACGTCCGAACTTTGGTTCGGGCCTTTCGAGAATTCCCTGACGAAGTTCTTGGGGTCTTCAGAACAACCTCCTTCTGGTTCTGGGATTAGCTGGTAACTTCCGTCGGCGAGAGTGGTCGAGTCTACATGATATGCAAGATGGAGTTCAATGGATGCATACACCTTCATCTTAAATCACGGTAAAGTTGCAATCCAAAAGGCTAACACTCAAGAACTCATGGTTCAAAAAGGAATTTAAGCTTTGAATCATAAGCATTAACTCATGACTATAGCATTAACTTAATTGGAAGCAGAAATTAAGTATTCAAGTTTAAATTAAATTCAAAATTGAATGTGAACCCTGGATAATTAGGGTCATAAAGTTTTGAAAATTTAAACACAGATCAATTGCATGTTTAAAAGATTCTGACCAAAAGATCTGATTAGATAAACTTTACTGAAAAGACTTAGCTAATTCTTCTATAAAACAAATTGAATTGATCAACTTAAAAGAATTTAAATTATGAAACAAACTTAGGTTTGAAAATTTCATATCAATTCATACTTAATCCATAGGGATTGCATACCAAAAATCAAGATTAACAAAGTTAACATGTAGGAACAAAATTGGAACTATGGATAGGATATTACACTCCCATGTCTTAGATTTAACATAGGTTCAAAAGTATTTTGTTTCATATCAAACTTACTTAATAGAAGTTGTAGAGTTCAAAATTTAGTTTCAAACAAAACAGGTTTTGCAATTTTTGGAATTTCCTACAATTTTCCATTGAATTTACAAGCCAAAAATACTTCTCACATGAAATAACAAGCACTCACTTAGTTCTATTTTAAACACAGCACAAACCATCTATTTTCATAACATGGTCATAAAACAAAAGTGATAGAGTTTGAAATAAAGATTCAAGTCCAACTGGTTTTACATTTTTTTGAAGTTTCTACGATTTTCTAGGAATTTTCAAAGTTCAGCACATTGGAAAGGAAGAAAGGGTTGAAAACTTTCATTTGGACCCTTGGGAAGATTTGCGACTTTACAAATGGGTCCTTCTGCCATGGATGGCCGGAGGAGCTCGGGTTCATCTCCAATTCCGGCGAGGGGATGATCAATTAGCAAGGGGAAGGGGGTGGGGAGGAAGAGGGCATCCGGGCGCACCGATTGGCGTACTTGGGAGGAGAAGGGACGGCCGGAGGAGGTCCGCCGGCGTGGAGGCAGTAGAGCGGCGGCGGGGCAGCACTGGGAGCAGCGCTCCGGCAAAGGAAAGGCACAAGGGGGTGGGGAAATAGCTTCAAGAGGTCCTGGGGGTGCTATTTATAGGGAAGGGAAGGGAAGGGAGGGGCGCACGGCCGGGCGCCACGGCGGCGTGGAGGTGGCAGTGCTGCCGGCGGTGCTGAGCACGCGGGGGCGCAAGAAGAAGCCACGGAGGCGGGCTAGGGCAAGGAGCAGGGCTAGAGCGGTGCCTAGGAGTGAGGGGGCGCGAGGGGGGGTGCACTGACGGCCGGGATTTAAAGAAGAACGGCGGCGGCGGCGTGGAACAGAGGAACAGGGGAGGCGGCCAGAGGAAGAAGAAAGGTTGGGGACGACTGGACCCAAATGTGATTTTCCAAAATTCCAGGGACCTGTCTATAAACCAGCGATAACTTTTAAGATAGGGCTCAAAAGGAAAAGTGTTCAAAATGAAAGTTGTAAAACTTTTCAAGATCTACAACTTTGTTTTAGGGTTTGAAATAAAAAACTCGAAGTATGCAACTTTATTTTGAAATTTGGGACTAACTTTAAATTTTATAAAGATTTGTCCTTGTTACATATTTATACACATAACTTTGGGCCTTAATGCAAGTTTCCAGGTAAGTCATGATTACTTGCATTCTTATAATTTGGCCCCTAGTAACTTTTGAAAATTACTTTTGTAACTCATGCATTTTGCACAAAAGGACTCATATTTTTATAAAATTACACATAGGGTCTTACTTCTACAAATACATCCAACCTTGTACAAATCAACACATGCATTACATTTCATACCTAATGTGACACAAATTGACACCTAGGGTGTCACAGCCCTCCCCCCTAAAAAGAATCTCGTCCCGAGATTCGAAGGCAGAAAGAATCAGACGATTAGGTTTAGGGATTGGCTTGAAGGAAGTTTGGGAAATTTTGTTGGAGATAAGACTCTGTTTCCCAAGTTGCTTCTTCTTCGGTGTGGTGATCCCATAAAATCTTGTACATCTTAACTGTCTTTCTTCTGGTGGCTCTTTCCTTGGTATCCAAAATTTGAATAGGTTGCTCGGTGTAAGACAGATCAGGTTCAATCTCAATGGCGGTGGTTTCAATGATCTCCGTAGGTACTTTAATACACTTCTTGAGTTGAGATATATGGAAGACATCATGAATGGCAGCCAATTGAGATGGAAGGCGAATTTTGTAAGCCACAGGGCCACAGATCTTAAGAATCTCAAAGGGTCCAACATACCGGGGTGCTAACTTTCCTTTTATGCCGAAACGCTGGACACCTTTGGTAGGAGATACTCGGAGATAGACAAAATCTCCTACTTGGAACTGCAAAGGTTTCCTTCTTTTATCTGCATAGCTTTTCTGTCTAGACTGAGCTGTTTTGAGATTGGCTTGAATAACCTTGACCTTATCTTCGGCTTCTACAACCAGATCGGGTCCGAAGATTTTGCGTTCACCGGTCTGAGACCAATTCAAAGGAGTTCGACATCTGCGACCGTATAACGCTTCAAATGGAGCCATCTGAAGACTAGATTGATAGCTATTGTTGTAAGAGAATTCGGCCAAGGCAAGACATTTGTCCCAGCTTGTACCATAATGTATAACACAAGCTCGGAGCATGTCCTCCAGTATTTGGTTGACTCGCTCAGTCTGTCCATCAGTTTGGGGATGATATGCAGAGCTTCGAATCAGTTTAGTTCCAAGAGCAGACTGCAACTGTTCCCAGAAGCGTGCAATGAATTGGGGCCCTCGATCAGAAATAATGGTTTTAGGAACACCATGCAACCGAACAATTTGATCCAGATAGACATCGGCATACTTCTTAGCTAAGTAAGTGGTATGCACGGGAAGAAAATGAGCCGTTTTGGTAAGTCTATCAATGATTACCCATATGGAGTCATGCTTTTGAGATGTTTTGGGAAGACCAACAATGAAATCCATACTGATGTCTTCCCATTTCCATGACGGAATGGGTAGTGGCTGAAGTGTACCAAATGCTTTGAGATGAGTGGCTTTGACTCTCTGGCACGTATCACACTCAGATACGTACTTGGCAATTTCTCTTTTCATTCTGGTCCACCAAAAATTTTGTCGGAGATCTTGATACATTTTGGTACTACCAGGATGAATAGAGAACTTGGATAGATGTGCCTCATCAAGAATTTGCTTGCGAAGCTGATGATCTTTAGGTACAACAATTCAATTGTTGAACCATAAAGTTCCTTGATGATCAGTGTGAAAACACTTATATTTAGCTTCTCCCTGTGATAGCTTTAGCTTGATATTATTGATACCCTCATTATATAGTTGAGACTTGATAATTTTATCTCAAAGGGTATTCTCGATGGATAAATGATTCAGACTACCTTGAGGAATGATTTCTAAGTTGAGTTTCCTCATCTGATTGCAGAGAGTGTCACTGATGGTTGCTATGGACAAACAGTGACAACGTGCCTTGCGGCTAAGGGCATCTGCAACCACATTGGCCTTGCCAGGATGGTAATGTACCTCAAGATCGTAGTCTTTGATCAGTTCTAACCAACGCCTTTGCCTCATATTCAGGTCAGCTTGGGTGAAGATATACTTGAGGCTCTTATGGTCAGTGTAGATGTTACACTTAGCACCCATAAGATGATGTCTCCAGATCTTGAGAGCATGAATAACTGCTGCCAATTCAAGATCATGAGTTGGATAATTTTGCTCATGATTCCGAAACCCGGTTGTTTTGCATAAGAACACAACTAAGGCCAGTTCCAGAGGCATCACAATAGACATCAAAAGGCTGAGTATTATCCGGCTGAGCTAGTACTGGGGCAGTTGTCAAAAGTCTTCTCAAAGTGTGGAATGCTTCATCACACTTAGCATCCCAGTAGAACTTAACTTCTTTCTTCAGTAGCTCAGTCATTGGTTTAGCTATCTTGGAGAAGTCTGGAATGAATCGGCGATAATATCCTGCCAATCCCAGGAAACTTCGGATTTGATGGACTGAAGTTGGAGGCTTCCAATCCATAACCTCTTGGACTTTGGTTGGATCAACCGATATGCCTTCACTAGAGATAGTGTGTCCCAAAAATTTCACACTATCTAGCCAAAATTCACATTTTGAGAATTTGGCATAAAGACGATGATCACGTAGTCATTGAAGAACGACACGTATATGATTAGCATGGTCTTCCTTAGTCTTAGAATAAATCAGAATATCATCAATGAAGACCACGACGAATTTGTCGAGTTCCGGCATAAATACCGAATTCATGAGATACATGAAATATGCCGGTGCATTAGTAAGTCCAAACGACATAACCAGATATTCATATAATCCATATCTGGTTGAGAAGGCCGTTTTTGGAATATCACAAGGCCTGATTTTGATCTGATGATAACCAGAGCGTAAATCAATCTTAGAGAAGACCTTAGCTCCAGCTAACTGATCGAACAAAATATCAATGCGGGGAAGTGGGTACTTATTTTTGATGGTAACCGCATTGAGTGGACGATAATCAACACATAGCCTTAGGCTATTGTCCTTCTTTTTGACGAAGAGAGCGGGACAACCCCAAGGTGACGCACTTGGGCGTATAAAACCTTTATCAAGAAGATCTTGAAGTTGAATTTTCAATTCAGCCAGTTCATTTGGAGGCATGCGATACGGCCTCTTCGAAATAGGAGCGGTGCCAGGTTGAAGTTCAATAATAAACTCGATGTCTCTGTCTGGTGGCATCCCAGGCAAGTCGTCTGGAAAGACATCGGGATATTCACAGACTACTGGGATATCTTTTACTTTAACGTCTGTGATGGCATAAGTGCAAGAGTACAAATACTCTTGCTGAGGCAGATAGAGGGTAGTTGCTCCTTGATGTGGTGAGTCAATCTCAATAACTCGGGAAGAGATGTCTAGCAGTACTCTATGTTCTGCCATCCAATTTGTCCCAAGTATAATATCAATACCCTCTAGGTTTAATAGAATCAAATCAGTTCTGATTTCCTTGCTACCCAATTGAATTGGCACCTTTTTGACCATTTGGCCAGATGTAATTTTTCCTCCAGGGGTAGAGATCACATATGACCCCTTAGTAGGGCAAAGATCAAGTCCTATTCGGGTACTGCAGTTGTTACTAATGAAACTATGAGTTGCTCCTGAATCGAATAATGTAACAACTAGTTTGTGGTGTACCGAAAATGTACCCGACATGATAGGAGCTCCATCCGAAAGTTCTGCAAGGGTAGTGAAGTTGATTTGTCCTTGCCGGACTTGCATCATCGGCCTCTTACCCTTGTCCTGATCATTCTGATTGGAACTCCGCCCTTGATTAGACTTCTTGGGCTGCGGACAATCTCTGATAAAGGGATCCGCACTTTCGCAATTGAAATCACGATGGGTGCCACTTCTCTGTTGGACTTGTTGAACATTTGGCCGTGGGCCAAATTGTTGTGGTTGTTGCAGAGATACAGACGGTTGATACTCTCCTTGTTGTTGAGGCGGCCTGAAAATCAGTCTGCCGATCAGAGCATTTCACTGTGGCGCTCTGGGTGGTGCATTCTGAACCAACTGATATTGCAAAGGTTGAATGCTCGTGGGTCCACTGGAAATCCTCTGCTTCTTTTCGGCACGGTGTGCCGTAATACAATCCTCCTGAGTCAGTGCCATGTTGACCAACTCACTGAAAGTATTCGCCTTGACAAGATTCAGATGTTCTTTGAGCTTAGTATTCAAACCTCGACGAAAATGATCTTGCTTCTTGGCATCATTATCAGCATGGTAGCCCGCATACTGACACAGGTGATTAAAAGCCTGTGCATATTGCAGTACAGTGCGGGTGCCTTGAGTCAGTGCTAAGAACTCAGTCAGTTTCCGTTCTATCAGCCCTTCAGGTATATGATGTGCCCTGAAGGCATTACGGAATTCTTCCCAGGAGATAGCATGTCCATCAGTTTGCATAGCACAAAAAGTATCCCACCAAATACGAGCAGCTCCGTGCAATTGTTGGGCAGCAAAATGAGCCTTGTTGGAATCCGCACATGGAATCGTAAGAAGAGCAAACTTAGATTCAATGGTACGGAGCCAAGCATCGGCATCCAAGGGCTCTTCCGCTTTGCTGAACAGCGGGGGCTGAGTACTGAGGAAATCCTGATAGGTTGCTACCAGAGGTTCATCACGACTTCGTGACTGCTGGTGTTGTTGATTCTACTGTGCTTGTACCAATAGATTGAGAAGTTCAGTTTGCCGAGCCATAACCTCGGCTAGATGTGAAAGTGATAGGGATGGTTGTTGGGAATTGCTGGATTGATCTGCCCGGAAACCTTCCGGGGTTCCACGTGTGGCTCCAACCATCTGAAACAAAAATTCAGATGATAAAATTTATTTACCCTGCTGAAGACTTACAGGGTAAATAGGACGAGATAACGGATTCTGATATAGCAAGGGTTGGAAAGCAGAAAGATACTTAAGATACTTGACCAATACTACCACAAGAATCCCGTTAACCCCACCAAAGATCAACATCCTACCACACATCCTTAGAAGAACCAAAGTACACATTGTATGAGTTATGCATGCACGTTCTACTCGTCCTCACAAACCAAAAACAACTGCCGAATATCTTCGGACTTACGTGGTTAGTTTCGGTGGCATTATACATACGTCTCTCACTATTAACTAGTCGATGAACCCTATCCGTCCTAGTTTCGTATTCGTGGTTAGTGTACCTGCAGAAAACCACAATATATATCCAATGAACCTTTCATGCCAGCACGTCATGAAAGCGTTCCCATTCATTACTGTTCACTATAGAAACAGCATCTGTACAATTACCGCCGTACAGACAACGTTAGCATACATCGTTAAACAACGTATTCACGGGGGTACCGCAAAATGCGAGGGTGTTGCTGTTCATACCCCGTACCTAACTATATACTCCCAATGTAATCAACCGAAGTTGGTACATTGGCAGCATCTCAAGTAGGCCACTGCTTGAGAAACAGCGTTCGGTTCGCATCACCTGACGGAAGGCCAAGCTCCCTCAGTTGGCTGAGGATCCTTACCTTCTTACCTCACGATCGAAGGTGTCATTACAGAAAGTAAGGTTGGGTTGTGCATGAATTTAAGTTTTGACGGAAAAGTAATGCTGGTAGTTAGGGTTATATACATATACTATAGCCACCTCTATTTCCCTCATAAACATTACCCTAGGGCTTTACGTACTAAGCTCAATCCTTAACGAATCCAACGCGACTTTGGCAAACATTTTGTTGGTCAAACTTTTATACTGAAAGCATTTTTAAGGTAAAATGTATCTCCAGGGTAACCTTATAGCTCTAATACCAGCTGTGGCAGAACCAACCTGAATTATACCGGCTCAAGTACGCGAGTCCACTCCAGAGGGCTCCAACGTGCTTCAAACGGTATAATCCCTTGGCCTGTCGGGTAACGTCCCGATAAACCACCGATACACAGGATCAAATAAGGTTACCTCACACGAAGGTGAGTCCAGAGATACAATCACCATCATATTTTACATCACAGAGAATTACATTACAAGGGTTTCCAAAAGAGGTACGAAGTTTCAGATTCAGAGAAAAGATTACAAACTGTTAAAACTATGGTTTTTAGCAGCGGAAAAACATACGCGATGATTACAACACGTCGTTAAGACAGATGTCATGCTAAGCCCTAGCACGGCATCACTCGATATCACCAGTGCTGGCCGGGGACGGATCCCATTCCACGGACCAATCTTCTGAAAGAGCACAGGGCCAAGGCAAGGGAAGAGTAGGGTCTTCAAGACATTACCTGCAAAACATATAACTAGCAAGGCTGAGTATACTAATACTCAGCAAGGCTTACCCGGGATTGGGGATACTTAGCCCATAACTAGACTTATGAAAGCTTATAATGGTTCTGGTTTTAGTTTCAGCTGAAAAGCAACAAAGAGTAGATCCTTAATTTTTAACTTTTAGCTTTCAGGTTCTAGTTAATTATCCATTCTAGGTAAGCACCTATAACTATTCAAGCATGGTAAGATCTTTAGCCAAACATCATCTTTGATAATCATAACATTGCTCTTGTTACTCTATGTGGTAAAGGGATCAAGCAGTCTCAATCTTCGTGAGAAGCGGACGATTCTGAATCGAATTTAACCTTGCAAGGTAAACCTAACTCACACGCTTGGAACACCAAAGGGTCATTCCGAAGCAACCGTTTGCCTTTCATTCCGACTCGTGGACATGTCCACCGCAAGCGACTGCAGGAACATACGCACTCCCAAAGTGCAGGACATACGTCTATAGCGCGACTACAAAACCCGTATTCCTGGTTGCCCTTGCAACACGTATTTCACCAATCGAACATAAGTAACCAGAAGAACCGAATACATGTGGTGGGAGGTATGTCCACTCCTCGGGCCGATTGGCTACTAGGCTTACCACTTACCCATAACTCACGGCATGTGGCTAGTACTTTCAAACGCTTAACCCGCACTACCACACACTGCGACCTTATCCAATTCAACAACACAGACGGGGTATCACCTCAACCATGATACCTCTCAAAACTCCCGTCCGTCATCCTTATAGTGATATCAGGAATGTAAACATTACAATTCCTATATCGCGCGAGTGACAGAAAATCACCCGACTTCTACCGGCCCTATTAGCATAGCAGCTAGTCGGACTTAAGAGCTAGTATTCATCACATTGGTTCCTAGGGAAATGCAACTAGGGTTTCAAGCAATTTCTAAGAACTTAATGCATATATTACGTAAATAGATATAGATTGCAGTGTAATAATAAAAAAAATAGTAGGTTATGTCCGGGGCTTGCCTTTACTGGTGGGGCTGGGGTTAGTCAAGTTAATAACGTCCGAACTTTGGTTCGGGCCTTCCGAGAATTCCCTGACGAAGTTCTTAGGGTCTTCAGAACAACCTCCTTCTGGTTCCGGGATTAGCTGGTAACTTCCGTCGGCGAGAGTGGTCGAGTCTACATGATATGCAAGATGGAGTTCAATGGATGCATACACCTTCATCTTAAATCATGGTAAAGTTGCAATCCAAAAGGCTAACACTCAAGAACTCATGGTTCAAAAAGGAATTTAAGCTTTGAATCATAAGCATTAACTCATGACTATAGCATTAACTTAATTGGAAGCAGAAATTAAGTATTCAAGTTTAAATTAAATTCAAAATTGAATGTGAACCCTGGATAATTAGGGTCATAAAGTTTTGAAAATTTAAACACAGATCAATTGCATGTTTAAAAGATTCTGACCAAAAGATCTGATTAGATAAACTTTACTGAAAAGACTTAGCTAATTCTTCTATAAAACAAATTGAATTGATCAACTTAAAAGAATTTAAATTATGAAACAAACTTAGGTTTGAAAATTTCATATCAATTCATACTTAATCCATAGGGATTGCATACCAAAAATCAAGATTAACAAAGTTAACATGTAGGAACAAAATTGGAACTATGGATAGGATATTACACTCCCATGTCTTAGATTTAACATAGGTTCAAAAGTATTTTGTTTCATATCAAACTTACTTAATAGAAGTTGTAGAGTTCAAAATTTAGTTTCAAACAAAACTAGTTTTGCAATTTTTGGAATTTCCTACAATTTTCCATTGAATTTACAAGCCAAAAATACTTCTCACATGAAATAACAAGCACTCACTTAGTTCTATTTTAAACACAGCACAAACCATCTATTTTCATAACATGGTCATAAAACAAAAGTGATAGAGTTTGAAATAAAGATTCAAGTCCAACTGGTTTTACATTTTTTTGAAGTTTCTACGATTTTCTAGGAATTTTCAAAGTTCAGCACATTGGAAAGGAAGAAAGGGTTGAAAACTTTCATTTGGACCCTTGGGAAGATTTGGGACTTTACAAATGGGTCCTTCTGCCATGGATGGCCGGAGGAGCTCGGGTTCATCTCCAATTCCGGCAAGGGGATGATCAATTAGCAAGGGGAAGGGGGTGGGGAGGAAGAGGGCATCCGGGCGCACCGATTGGCGTACTTGGGAGGAGAAGGGACGGCCGGAGGAGGTCCGCCGGCGTGGAGGCAGTAGAGCGGCGGCGGGGCAGCACTGGGAGCAGCGCTCCGGCGAAGGAAAGGCACAAGGGGGTGGGGAAATAGCTTCAAGAGGTCCTGGGGGTGCTATTTATAGGGAAGGGAAGGGAAGGGAGGGGCGCACGGCCGGGCGCCACGGCGGCGTGGAGGTGGCAGTGCTGCCGGCAGTGCTGAGCACGCGGGGGCGCAAGAAGAAGCCACGGAGGCGGGCTAGGGCAAGGAGCAGGGCTAGAGCGGCGCCTAGGAGTGAGGGGGCGCGAGGGGGGTGCACTGACGGCCGGGATTTAAAGAAGAACGGCGGCGGCGGCGTGGAACAGAGGAACAGGGGAGGCGGCCAGAGGAAGAAGAAAGGTTGGGGACGACTGGACCCAAATGTGATTTTCCAAAATTCTAGGGACCTGTCTGTAAACCAGCGATAACTTTTAAGATAGGGCTCAAAAGGAAAAGTGTTCAAAATGAAAGTTGTAAAACTTTTCAAGATCTACAACTTTGTTTTAGGGTTTGAAATAAAACACTCGAAGTATGCAACTTTATTTTGAAATTTGGGACTAACTTTAAATTTTATAAAGATTTGTCCTTGTTACATATTTATACACATAACTTTGGGCCTTAATGCAAGTTTCCAGGTAAGTCATGATTACTTGCATTCTTATAAATTGGCCCCTAGTAACTTTTGAAAATTACTTTTGTAACTCATGCATTTTGCACAAAAGGACTCATATTTTTATAAAATTACACATGGGGTCTTACTTCTACAAATACATCCAACCTTGTACAAGTCAACACATGCATTACATTTCATACCTAATGTGACACAAATTGACACCTAGGGTGTCACAATTGTGCTGTGATTTAATTAGTAGATAATGGGTACTTTAAGTAGATCTTTTGATCCATAGCAGTGTTGAGGCTCAAACTTGAAACATGAGATGTGTATGCTATAAGTAGTTATGTGTAAATTTTGGAGGCTCAGAACAGCCCTCTAGCTATGATGTTTAGATAACTTTTCTTTATATTTTTAAAAGTTTCATGATTTAATTCTAGATGTACCTCTTCATGTTTATAACTGAAAATTTTACTTTAGCTTTGTTTCAGTATGTATAATCCAAGATAAAAGTTTGAGAGTCAGTACCCTAATGTAACTTTAGTAATGAATTTAAGCTTAGATTCAAAGGAAATTCATGACCAATAGTTTTAGTTCATGAAAAATTATAAACATAAAGTAGAATGATTCCTTTGAGTAGTATGGCATGTCCACAAGTTTTCAACCTATAATCATGTGTAGAACAGCCAGAATAAATAGAACTTGATATAGTAATGTTATATTCCTAACTTAGGGTTCGTTTAATTAATCAAAGTAAGTCCATAATTAAGTAATAACCTAAGGTTATTAAAGGTAATTAGTTAGTCAAATAATTAAAGTTGTGAAGTGTAATTAGTTTGATTGTTTAAGATAACCAAACATGCTACCTAATATAGTTAGTTTAAATGTTTAGGGTAAGCAACCATGTTACTTAATGTAACTAGGTAGTTTAGTAAATACCCGATAAATGACTGCCCAGTAAAGGGCAATTGTGTTGTTTGTTAGTATGTAATGTTAGTTTCTTTGGATTGCAACTTTATCGTGAAGTGAAATGAAAGTGTATGCATCCATTGAACCACATCTTTGCATATCATATAGACTCAACCACTCTTGCCGACGGAGACTACGAATTGATCCTAGAACCAGAAGGAGGTTATTCTGAAGACCCCAGGAATGTCGTCGGAAATCTAACTGAAGCTCCGAAGCAAAGTTCGGAAAATTTTGACACTCCTGCCCCCAGCCTCACTCAAGAAGGCAAGCCCCGGACATAAACCCACAACTTTATTTACACTGCAATCTACATTCATATATATATATACCTGTGCATTAAGTTCTTAGGAGTTGTCTGGAAACCCTAGTTGCATATTCCTAGGAACCAATGTACTGAATACTAGAACTTGAGTCCGAATACCTGCTATGCTAATAGGACCGGTAGAAGTCGAGTGATTGCCTATCACTCGCGAGCTTTATAGAAATTGTAGTGTTTACATTCTTGTAATCACTATAAGGATGATGGACGGGATCTATGTGAAGTATCATGGTTGTGATGATACCCCATCTATGTTGATGAATTTGGCTAAGGTCGCAGTGTGTGGTAGCGGTGGTTAAGCGTTTGAAAGTACTAGCCACATGCCGTGAAATATGGTAAGCGGTAAGCCTAGTAACCAATCGGCCCGCCAAGTGGACATACCTCCCACCACTCGTATTTGGTTTTTCTGGTTACTCGCTTCGACGTTTGGGAATACGTGTTGCAGGGCAACCAGGAGTACGGTCATATAGTAGCGTTGTAGACGTACGTCTTGCACATTGGATGTGCGTATGGTCCTGCAGTCGCTTGTGGTGGATCTGATCCACGAGTCGGAATGAAAGGCAAACGGTTGCTCTGGAATGCTCATTGGATGTTCCAAGCGTGTGAGTTAGGTTTACCCTTGCAAGGTTGTGAAATTCGATTCAGAATCGTCCGTTTCTCACGGAGATTGAGACTGCTTGATTCCTTTGCCACATAGAGTAACAAGAGCAACACTATGATGAAAAATACTGATGGTTGACTTTAAAAGCTCTACCATGCTTGAATAGCTATAGTTGCTTACCTAGAATGGATAATCAACTAGAATTGGAAAGCTAAAACTTGAAAATAAGGATCTACTCTTTATTGCTTTTCAGCTGAAACAAAACCTGAAACCTTATCAAGCCTACATAGTCTAGTTATATGGCTAAATATACCATGAAACGGATAAGCCTTGCTGAGTATTAGAATACTCAGTCTTGTTATGTAACTTTTATTCCAGGTAATCCCCCTGAGTACTCTACTCTGCCTGTGCCATGGCCTTATGCTCTGCCCGATGGTTGGTCCGTGGAATGGGACCCGTCCCCGGCCAACACGGATCATACCGAGTGATGTTATGCCAGGGCTTAGCATGATGTCCGTACTGGCGACGTGTATAGTTGTCGTATTTTAAATTCCGCTTCCGTGAACGTGAAACTTTAAACTGGTTTGTAATAATTTATATCAGTTTGGAACTTATGTTACTTTTGGAAACTCTTGTAATATAAATGCCTATGATGTAAAATATATGGCGATTGTATCTCTGGACTCGCCTTCGTGCGAGGTACCTTGTTTGATCCTGCTTTCGGTGGTTTATCAGGACGTTACCCAACAGGCCCCGGGGTTACACCATTTGAAGTGCGATTGGAGCTCTTGAGAGAGGACTTGCGTACTTGAGCCGGTGTAATTCAGGTTGGTTTTGCCACAACTGGTATCAGAGCTAACAAGTGTACCCTGGAGATATAATTAGCCTTAAAAATGTCTTTTAATATAAAATTAAACCAACAAAGTATTTTGCAAAACTACGTTGGTTTCTTTAAGGATTGCGCTTAGTACGTAAAGCCCTAGGGTGATGTTTATTAAGGGGAATTAGAGGTGGCTATAATATATATATATATAACTCTAACTCCCAGCATTACTTTTCCGTCAAAACTTCAATTTATGCACAACCTAACTTTATATTCTGTAACGACACCTTCAATGGTAAGGTAAGAAGGTAAGGATCCTCAGCAAACTGGGGAGTTAGCCTTCCCGTCGGTGATGCAAACCGAACGCTGTTTCTCAAGCAGTGGCCTACTTGAGATGCTGCCAGTATATCAACTTAGGTTGATTATCTTGGGAGTATATGGTTAGGCGCAGGGTATGGCGATCGCTGTTCATACGCCCGCATTTTGCGGTACCCCCATGAATACGTTATTTCGATAACGTATGCTAACGTTATCTGTGTGGCGGTAATTGTATAGATGCTGTTTCTATAGTGAACAGTAATGATTGGGAATGCTTTCATGACATGCTGGCATGAAAGGTTCATTGGATATATATATATTGTGGTTTTCTGCAGGTACAGTAACCACGATTAAGTGGCTAAGGCGGATAGGGTTTATCGACTAGCTATTTTAGGGAGAGACGTATGAATTATGCCACCGAAACTAACCATGTAAGTCCGAAGATATTCGGCAATTGTTTTGGTTGTGAGGTCGAATAGTACGTGCATGCATAATCCATCCCCAAACATAGTGAATGCATTGAATGTGTGGTTCTTTTAAGGTTATACAGGGTATTGTTTATCTTCAGTATGGTTCAATAGGATTCTTGTGGTAGTCTCATTTGGGTTTTCAGCATTCTTGAAAACCTCACCATCTGAATTCTTGTTTCAGATGGCGGTCCCTTCGAACGTTTCTTGGGATCATGCAGGGCATTTTCATACCAATGCCTTGCACTGGAAGGGTTTTCCCCGTCTTTTATGGGAATCACTTAGTCTATTCTTCTACACCGAGCCTCCCCAGTACGATGGAGTGGAGTATAGAGAGGAAGGTGTTCCGCGATGCAGAGTCAAGATGACTATTCCTCAGCATCCTTTCCGTTCTTAGTGGCACCCCATCGAGGTCGATGTGGTTGGCTATCGTCTTGTCAACACCATCGAGACTGCCGCTCTTAAGGCCATCCATATCTTCTGCAACCAGCATCCCATGGAAGTTGTCGGGCATCCCATCGGTCTATTCCCTGCCATAGATTCCAGTGATCCTGAGTGGAATTTCAGGATAGCCCATTATGGCGATATATTGGGAGATTCAGCCGAGGAAACACTCCGTGGTACCATCAGGTTTATGAATGTTCAGCACCATTATCAGATCATGTTACGCTGCAGTATGGGTCAGTTGACTGGTATAGCTCAAGGTCACTATCGAAATGCTGATCGGCAAGTCACTCAGATAGTGGAGCTTCAAGCCCTGGTCACCGAGAAGGAGGAAATTATCGCAGCACGGGATGAGACCATTCTTCATCGGGAGGACCAGATTAATGAGAGTGATGCAATAATCACTCAACGTAACACGATTATCGAGTTCCTCCAGGAGCAAATCCATGACCTGATCCTTGAGGTTGATGACGCCCATGCTCACATCGATGAACTTCAACAGCAGCCAGTACCTCCTGCTGTACCTATAGTACCTGAAGGTGGAGAAGAAGACCCGGAGGAAATCGAGGGAGTTTCTGATCTCGATTCCAAGCATGGAGACCCAGAACCCAACCCTCAGCCAGATTACTCCTCTTCCGGCAGCTAGTCCTCTGTAGGCGACCTTGATGATTTCTAGTTTGTCCAAATCGTCGATCTCTAGATGTAACCAGAGTAAAGTGTAGTGACATAGGTAGTAAGTAGTCTACCTAGACCCAGTGCCATTTGTTGTAATATAGATGGCCTGTGTACTGACCACCTTGATGTACGATGTTAAGGATGACCAGTATCTGTGTTGTAATCTAAGTCTTGTGTTATGCCATCTTGTTCAATATCTTTGCATCTGAAAAGAGTTGGTTGAATGGAACATGTGAATTGCATATCTATTAATAGTGGTATGCCTTCTGAACATGGGAGTAAGGATATGTGGTTAATAATGGATATCTCCTTTGTTTCAGATGGTTGGAGCCATGCGTGGAACCCCAGAAGGTTTCCGAGCAGACCAGGCCAGCGGTTCCCAACAACCGCCACCACCACCCCCAAATCTCGCCGAGGTTATGGCTCGGCAGACCGAGCTTCTTAATCTGCTAGTACAGACACAACAGAACCAACATCGTCAGCAATCACGAGGAGGTCGTGATGATCCTCACCCTCAGGTGGCAAACTACCAAGATTTCTTCAGCACTCAGCCCCCGCTATTCAGCAAAGTTGAGGAGCCCCTTGATGCTGATGCTTGGTTTCGCACCGTTGAATCCAAGTTTTCTCTTCCTACGATTCCATCTGCGAACTCCAATAAGGCTCACTTCGCTGCCCAACAACTTCGCGGTGCTGCCCGTATTTGGTGGGATAACTACTGTGCCATGCAACTTGACGGCCATGTTATCTCCTGGGAAGAATTTTGGAATGCTTTTAGAGCACACCATATACCTGAAGGACTGATGGAGCGGAAGTTAAATGAATTTTTAGCACTCACCCAAAGCACCCGCACCGTACTACAATATGCATAGGCTTTCAATCACCTATGCCAGTACGCGGGTTATCATGCTGACAGTGACACCAAGAAGCAAGATCGTTTTCGTCGGGGCTGGAACACTAAGCTCAAGGAACGCCTGAACCTTGTGAAGGCCAATACCTTTAGTGAACTGGTTAACATGGCCCTAACCCAGGAAGATTGCATCATGGCACACCGTGCCGAAAAGAAATGAAGGATTTCCACTGGACCCGCGAGTGTTCAACCATCACGGTATCGATTTGTTTGGAATGCACCGCCCAGAGCGCCACAGCGGAATGCTCCACCTGGCAGACTGGTTTTCAGGCTGCCTCAGCAACCTGGAGGATACAGACCTCCAGTGCCTCCGCAATAGCCGCAACTTTTTGGCCCACGGCCAAACGCTCAACAATTTCAACAGAGAAGCAGCACCAATCGCTGTTTCAATTGCGGTAGTGCGGACCACTTTATCAAAGATTGTCCGTAGTCCAGGAAGCCTAATCAAGGGCAAGGTTCTAATCAGAATAACCAGAACAAGGGCAAGAGGCCAATGATGCAAGTCTGGCAAGGGCGAGTTAACTTCACTACCCTTGCGGAGCTTCCGGATGGAGCCCCCGTCATGTCGGGTACATTTTCTATTCATCACAAACCAGTTGTTACATTAGTCGATTCAGGAGCAACTCATAGTTTCATTAGTAACAACTGTGGTACCCGAATAGGACTTGATCTTTGTCATACCAAGGGGTCATATATGATTTCTACCCTTGGAGGAAAGGTTACCTCCAACCAAATGGTTAAAAGTGTGCCAATTCAGTTAGGTAGTAAACTAATCAAAACTGATTTGATTCTGCTAAATTTAGAGGGTATTGATGTTATAGTTGGGACAAATTGGATGACAGAACATAGAGTACTGCTAGATATCTCTTCCCGAGTTATTGAGATTGATTCACCACATCAAGGAGCCACCACCCTCTACCTGCCTCAGCAAGAGTATCTTCACTCTTGTACCTATGCTATCACAGATATTATAGTAGAAGATATTCCTATAGTCTGTGAGTATCCCGATGTTTTTTCAGACCATTTTCCTGGAATGCCACCAGACAGAGACATCGACTTCATTATTGAGCTTCAACCTGGCACCGCTCCTATTTCAAAGAGGCCGTATCGTATGCCTCCTAATGAATTGGCCGAGCTAAAGACCCAGCTTCAAGATCTTCTTGACAAAGGTTTCATACGCCCAAGTGCTTCACCTTGGGGATGTCCCGCCCTCTTTGTAAAGAAAAAGGACAATAGCTTAAGGCTATGTCTCGATTATCGTCCATTCAATGCGGTCACTATCAAAAATAAGTACCCTCTTCCCCGCATTGACATTTTATTCGATCAACTAGCTGGAGCTAAGGTCTTCTCTAGGATTGATCTACGCTCTGGTTATCATCAGATCAAAATCAAGCCTAGTGATATTCCAAAAATGGCTTTCTCGATCAGATATGGACTATATGAATATCTGGTTATGTCTTTTGGACTCACTAATGCACCGGCATATTTCATGTATCTTATGAATTCAGTCTTTATGCTGGAACTTGATAAATTCGTCATGGTTTTCATCGATGATATTCTGATATATTCTAAGACTAAAGAAAATCATGCTAATCATATACGTGTCGTTCTTCAACGACTACGTGATCATCGCCTTTATGCCAAATTCTCTAAATGTGAATTCTGGCTGGATAGTGTGAAATTTTTGGGACATACTATCTCCAGTGAAGGCATATTGGTTGATCCAACCAAAGTTCAGGAAGTTATGGATTGGAAGCCTCCAACTTCAGTCCATCAAATCTGTAGTTTCCTTGGATTGGCAGGATATTATCGCTGATTCATTCCAGACTTCTCCAAAATAGCCAAACCCATGACTGAACTACTCAAAAAGGAGGTTAAATTCCATTGGGATGATAAGTGTGAAGAAGCATTTCATACCCTGAGAAAACTTCTAACAACTGCTCCAGTGCTAGCTCAGCCAGATAGTACCCAGCCTTTCGATGTCTATTGTGATGCTTCCAGAACCGGACTTGGTTGTGTTCTTATGCAAAACAACCGGGTCATTGCTTATGCATCCATAGCACTCCGGAATCATGAACAAAACTATCCAACCCAATATCTTGAGTTAGCATCTGTTATTCATGCTCTCAAGATTTGGAGACATCATCTTATGGGCGCCAAGTGTAACATTTACACTGACCATAAGAGTCTCAAATACATCTTTACTCAAGTTGACCTGAATATGAGGCAAAGGCGTTGGTTAGAAATGATCAAAGACTATGATCTTGAGGTACACTACCATCTTGGCAAGGCCAATGTGGTTACGAATGCACTTAACCGCAAGGCACATTGTTATTGCTCATCCATAGAAAACTTCAGTGAAACTCTCTGTTATCAAATGAGGAAACTCAATTTGGAGATCATTCCTCAAAGTAGTCTGAATCTATTATCTATTGAACCTACCCTTCAAGATAGAATCATCATGTCACAATTACATGATGAAGGTATCAAAATTATCAAGCAGAAACTATCTCAGGGAGAAGCAAAATATAGATGTTTCCACACTGATCATCAAGGAGTTCTATGGTTCAACAATCGTATTGTTGTACCTAAGAATCATAAGCTTCATAAACAAATCCTTGATGAAGCACATCTATCCAAGTTTTCTATTCGTCCTGGTAGTACTAAAATGTATCAAGACCTTCGGCGAATCTTTTGGTGGACCAAGATGAAAAGGGAAATTGCTAAGTATGTATCCGAATGTGATACATGCCAGAGAGTCAAAGCCAGTCACCTAAGGGTATGTGGTACACTCCAACCACTACCCATCCCATCGTGGAAGTGGGAAGACATTAGGATGGATTTTATCATTGGTCTTCCCAACACATCCCAAAAACATGACTCCATATGGGTAATTATTGATAGACATACCAAAACTGCTCACTTTCTTCCTGTGCATACCACTTATTCTGCCAAGAAGTATGCCAAAGTATATCTTGATCAAATTGTTCAATTGCATGGTGTCCCTAAGACCATCATTTCTGATCGAGGGGCACAATTCATTGCCCGCTTCTAGGAACAATTGCAGTCTGCTCTTGGAACCAAACTAATTCGAAGCTTTGCATATCACCCACAAACTGATGGACAGACTGAGTGAGTTAACCAAATTCTTGAGGACATGCTCCGATCTTGTATCATTCACTATGGTACAAGCTGGGACAAGTGTGTCACCTTGGCCGAGTTTTCTTACAACAATAGCTACCAGTCTAGTCTTCAAATGGCTCCCTTTGAAGCATTATACGGTCGAAGATGTCGAACTCCTTTGAGTTGGTCTGAGACCGGTGAACGCCAAATTTTCGGACCAGACTTAGTTACCAAAGCTGAAGATAAGGTTAAACTTATCCAAGCCAGTCTTAAGGCCACCCAGTCTAGACAGAAGAGCTATGCAGATCAAAGGAGAAAACCTTTACAATTCCAAGTAGGGGATTTTATCTATCTTCGAGTATCTCCTACCAAAGGTGTTCAGCGTTTCGGCATAAAAGGGAAGTTAGCACCCCGATATGTTGGACCATTCGAAATCCTTGAAGTCTATGGCCCAGTGGCTTACAGAATTTGTCTTCCTTCTCAGTTGGCAGCCATTCATGATGTCTTCCATATCTCTCAACTCAAGAAATGCATCAAAGTGTCTACTCAGATCGTTGAATCGCAAGCCATTGAGATCGAACCTGATCTATCTTACACCGAACAACCCATCTAAATCCTTGATACCAAGGAGAGAGTCACTAGAAGAAAGAAGATTAAGATGTATAAGATTTTATGGAATCATCACACAGAAGAAGAAGCAACCTGGGAAACCAAAGATTATCTTCAGAAAAACTTCCCAAAATTCCTAAAGCCTACTTAGATAGCTATCCTCCGAGCCCTATCATCCTTGTAATCTCGGGATGAGATTCCTTTTTGGGGGGAAGGTTGTGACACCCTAGGTGTCAAATTTGTATCACACTAGGGAAGGAATTGTAATAGATATGTTGAATTAGATGAAATTTGGATGTTTATGTGAAAATAAGGATTTATGTGTAATTTTTGCAAAAGTATGAGTCCTTTTATGCAAAATATTTGAAGTACAAAAGTAACTTTCAAATTTACTTAGGGCCAAAGTATAAGAATGCAAGCCATCACGACATTACATGAAAACTTGCAATTATGTCCAAAACTGCATAAAATTTACCTTAATAAGGATAAAACCTTATTAAGTTTAATTTTAGTTCAAAGTTTAAAATTAAAGCTTTGTACTTTGGATTTTTGAACTTGAACCCTAAAGCAATGTTGTAGGGTTTGAAAAATTCTACAACTTCTATTTTGATCATTTTCTCATTAGGGTTTTGGATCAGTGGGAAATCTTACTTTACTATGAGGTCCCTGGACTTTCTATTTTTGCAAACGAGTCCCTCGGACCCCCTCCCCTCTTCTTCTTCCTCTGGCGCCCCTGCTCTGCTCTTCTGCTTCCCCTCTGCCACCGGCTATCAGCGCCGCCCATCGCCACTCTAACTCCTCCCCGGCGCCACCTCCTGCTCGGGCGGACTCCACGCGTCGCCCTTCCCCTTCCCCGGGCCTGCTCCCTTTCCCTGCTGTCCTCCTCCGCGCGTGCCACGGCCACCAGAGCTCCTGCCGGCCGCCACGCATGCCGCTACCGTTGCCAGCTCCTGCTCGTGCGTGCAGCGCCTCTCCCGGCCTTAAAACATGCTCAGCAGCTGCTCCACGAGATTCTTTACTCACTCAAGAACTTCTCCTCCACGGCATTTCTTCTCCCCGAGCGTAGTTCCTCGCCGGAGTGCCGCCGCAGCCTTTGGCCGCCGTCGTCAGCCGCCCACGCCGCCTCCCACCCATGATCCAGTGCTCTAGTAGCACCGCCGCGACTCCCTGCAGCTCATTGACCCATCCAATTTCACTCTCTTGCACCCGAGCATCGTCTTCCACAGTGCCGGCAAGCTCAAGCTCCGCCCCTGCTCGGCCTCGCCGTCGACTCACCGCTATAGAGCCCCTCAGCCCCCGCCAAGGGCACCAGCAACATAGATCATTCCGTAGAAGCTTCCCAGCAGCTTCTTCACCACCCTCCGGCACCCCAGCCACCGGAACCACCTCGCCGTCGCTACCTCCTCGCCGGTGAGCCTCTATTCCCGTCGAACCCAGCCCTCCGCCTCTTCTCCGACCGATCCAACCACCCCAGTAGCTTCCTCTCCTCCTGCTGCAGCTACTGGACTAGAACTTGACCGTCCTCCTCGCCGGGAAACCTCTCGCCGACGAGCTCCTCTCCGCCACCGCCTCAGCTGCCGTGGGAACTCCACCTCTGGTCACCTCCTCTCCTTCCCAAGCCCACCCCTGGACGCGCCTTGAGCTCATGATGCTCATGGGCCAGTCCTTCTCCACCCTCGACACCGCCCCTTGCCGGAATTTGGCCGGCGATGTCCCTGCCCCTTCTTCCCCGACAAGCAAGGACCCAATTGCTCTGATTTTAATCTTTCTAGGGTTCTGTCTGTAAATTTTCAGTCCCTCCCCCAAATTCAAATCAGTGAGTTCAAAAATATGTAGAAAATTGTAGAAAATTCAGAAAAATGTCAAATCAGTTGAGTTTGAATCCTTATGTTAAATACTACAACTTTTGTACTGTGATCATGAGATGAATATGTGTAGATTGTGCTGTGATTTAATTAGTAGATAATGGGTACTTTAAGTAGATCTTTTGATCCATAGCAGTGCTGACGCTCAAAATTGAAACATGAGATGTGTATGCTATAAGTAGTTATGTGTAAATTTTGGAGGCTCAGAACAGCCCTCTAGCTATGATGTTTAGGTAACTTTGCTTTATGTTGGTAAAAGTTTAATGATTTAATTCCAGATGCACCTCTTCATGTTTATAACTGAAAATTTTACTTTAGCTTTGTTTCAGTATGTATAATCCAAGATAAAAGTTTGAGAGTCAGTACCCTAATGTAACTTTAGTAATGAATTTAAGCTTAGATTCAAAGGAAATTCATGACCAATAGTTTTAGTTCATGAAAAATTATAAAAATAAAGTAGAATGATTCCTTTGAGTAGTATGGCATGTCCACAAGTTTTCAACCTATAATCATGTGTAGAATAGCCAGAATAAATAGAACTTGATATAGTAATGTTATATTCCTAACTTAGGGTTCGTTTAATTAATCAAAGTAAGTCCATAATTAAGTAATAACCTAAGGTTATTAAAGGTAATTAGTTAGTCAAATAATTAAAGTTGTTAAGTGTAATTAGTTTGATTGTTTAAGATAACCAAACATGCTACCTAATATAGTTAGTTTAAATGTTTAGGGTAAGCAACCATGTTACTTAATGTAACTAGGTAGTTTAGTAAATACCCGATAAATGACTGCCCAGTAAAGGGAAATTGTGTTGTTTGTTAGTATGTAATGTTAGTTTCTTTGGATTGCAACTTTATCGTGAAGTGAAATGAAAGTGTATGCATCCATTGAACCACATCTTTGCATATCATATAGACTCAACCACTCTCACCGACAGAGACTACGAATTGATCCGAGAACCAGAAGGAGGTTATTCTGAAGACCCCAGGAATGTCGTCGGAAATCTAACTGAAGCTCCGAAGCAAAGTTCGGAAAACTTTGACACTCCTGCCCCCAGCCTCACTCAAGAAGGCAAGCCCCAGACATAAACCCACTACTTTATTTACACTGCAATCTACATTTACATATATATATATACCTGTGCATTAAGTTCTTAGGAGTTGTCTGGAGACCCTAGTTGCATATTCCTAGGAACCAATATACTGAATACTAGAAATTGAGTCCTTATAGCTGCTATGCTAATAGGACCGGTAGAAGTCGAGTGATTGCCTGTTACTCGCGAGCTTTATAGGAATTGTAGTGTTTACATTCCTGTAATCACTATAAGGATGATGGACGGGATCTATGTGAAGTATCATGGTTGCGATGATACCCCGTCTGTATTGATGAATTTGGCTAAGGTCGCAGTGTGTGGTAGCGGTGGTTAAGCGTTTGAAAGTACTAGCCACATGCCGTGAAATATGGTAAGCGGTAAGCCTAGTAACGAACCGGCCCAGCAAGTGGACATACCTCCCACCACTCGTATTTGGTTTTTCCGGTTACTCGCTTCGACGTGTGGGAATACGTGTTGCAGGGCAACTAGGAGTACGGTCATACAGTAGCGCTGTAGACGTACATCCTGCACATTAAATGTGCGTATGGTCCTGCAGTCGCTTATGGTGGATCTGATCCACGAGTCGGAATGAAAGGCAAACGGTTGCTCTGGAACGCTCATTGGATGTTCCAAGAATGTGAGTTAGGTTTACCCTTGCAAGGTTGTAAAATTCGATTTAGAATTGTCCGTTTCTCATGGAGATTGAGACTGCTTGATTCTTTTGCCACATAGAGTAACAAGAGCAACACTATGATGAGAAATACTGATGATTGACTTTAAATGCTCTACCATGCTTGAATAGCTATAGTTGCTTACCTGGAATGGATAATCAACTAGAATTGGAAAGCTAAAACTTGAAAATAAGGATTTACTCTTTATTGCTTTTCAGCTGAAACAAAACCTGAAACCTTATCAAGCCTACATAGTCTAGTTACATGGCTAAATATACCATGAAACGGGTTAGCCTTGCTGAGTATTAGAATACTCAGTCTTGTTATGTAACTTTTATTCCAGGTAATCCCCCTGAGGACTCTACTCTACCTGTGCCATGGCCTTATGCTCTGCCTGATGGTTGGTCCGTGGAATGGGACCCGTCCCAGCCAACACGGATCATACCGAGTGATGTAATTCCAGGGCTTAGCATGATGTCCGTACTGGCGATGTGTATAGTTGTCGTATTTTAAATTCCGCTTCCGTGAATGTGAAACTTTGAACTGGTTTGTAATAATTTCTATCAGTTTGGAACTTATGTTACTTTTGGAAACTCTTGTAATATAAATACCTTTGATGTAAAATATGATGGCGATTGTATCTCTGGACTCGCCTTCGTGCGAGGTACCTTGTTTGATCCTGCTTTCGGTGGTTTATCGGGATGTTACCCGACATTCCAAGGGGTTACACCATTTGAAGTACGATTGGAGCCCTTGAGAGAGGACTTGCGTACTTGAGCCGGTGTAATTCAGGTTGGTTCTGCCACAGTATGACCCTGGTCTTGTGACTTTAGAGATGATGAAGGGTCCTTCCCATTGTGAGTTGAGGTTATGTAGCCCGGTCTCATCTTGGATGCGACGGATGACCAAATCCTGATGCTGAAGGATCTCTCCTGGACATTGCGGTCATGGCAGCGTCAGACGCCTTGGAAGTAGTGGGCTGGCTGGACCAGGGTGTTCACCTGGCTTCTTCTGCTGAATCAAGCTCAAGGTGTTTTGCTTCATCCTCCTCGCCTTCTTCGTACATCTCCGAGCGTGGAGACTGCCACATGATGTCAGATGGGAGGATAGCTTCTGACCCATAGACCGCCACTAGGAAGAAAGGTAACTATCCTGTGGCTTTGCTAGGTTGATTGTGTAGCCCCCAGACGACTGGTGGTAATTCGTGGATCCACTTTCCACCCTTTTTGCTGTTAGCATCGTAGTCTTTTCTTCAGCTCATCAAGGATTAAGCTGTTGGCATGCTCAACCTGGCTATTGGCCTGTGGGTGAGCCATCAAGACATACTTGACCTCAATGGCACTTCTCTCGCAGAATTCCCAGAACTCGTGTGATGTGAAGTTTGATCCTAGATCAGTAATGATGGTGCTGGGGAAGCCGAACAGGCGTAGGATGTCGCAAGTAAGACCCGAGGCTATGGGACTGCGCACATAGCATAAAATATTCTGGAATAAGGGATGGGGCATGTCTCATACCTTATATCTGTTGTAACTACTCGCATGCGAGTAGAACTAGTCAGAATAGAAGGAAACTACCTGAGTAGTGCTTGAGTAGGACTCCTAAGCTAGTATCGGGCTAGGATTCCATGTAACCTTGTCTCCCTAGAGTATATAAGGGTGGGCAGAGACCCCCTCCAAAGACAATCAATGACCATAACCAATCCAAGGCAATACAAACCACTATACAGGACGTAGGCACCTGAACCTATCTAAATCTTGTGTTGCTTGCTCCTTCGACTTTTTGATCTCGGTGACACCTTACCTACAATCTACTACCTCGGCGGTATCCCTCAGTGGGTTTGCCGATAAAACACCGACAGCTGGCCCGCCAGGTAAGGGTGTGATAGGAGGTCAAGTCCTAATCTTCCGAGAGGTACGGTAAACTTGATTGGTGGAGAACTCGACATTAATGATCCAAGGCTCCGAACAAACAGAACCCCGCAATCACTACACCACTGCTCCATTGGTTATCACCTGTATCACACAAATGATCTCACCATGAAGGTTTATCCCTGCAAGTGCAATCAAGAACACAAGCAAGAACAGGAGATGCAATCAAACAGACTTGATTACGAGGTGGAGTCTCACAAACCGATGAACGGCGACACTGTTCGATGATAGATTGAATCTAAGCAAAACCCAAACCCTAAAGTGGTGACGGCTACTGAATAAAAGGGAGTTAGGGGCGTGCAAGTCCCGTGGATGCAACCCTAATGGGCTTCAACACGGTACACGGGCCAACGGCCCAAAAGACGGTGACACAGCACCCTGTTAGATTCTGGATGCCCACTTGTGTTGACGATTCCTGTGGGACTAGTGCCATTGGAAGCTCTAAGAAATTCTGGTTCCAACCATATATAGAACGTCCAAATCCGACTCCGTATGTGGCCAGGGCATCAATTTTGGTGAAGTAAGGTTCTGGAATCCGAGGTGGAGACGAAGTCGAGTTGGACATGGACTCCTCCTTGGTGTAGACGTCCTAGCTCCTCCTCCTTGAGTCCTTGGCCCTCTCCAAGTCCTTGCTGGTCCTCTCCATTGTTCCTAATCAATAACACATGCATGGAACCAAGTGTAAGTTCTGAAAAACAATTGATAAGGTTAGAACGTACCTGGAGATCCAACTGTCGCGCACGTGCTCTAGTGATCGGTCCTTGCATTGTATGCAAAGAAGAGATGTCCTCATCAGGGTGTTCATCGAAGATTCCCTAGCGAGCTCGATGGCATCTTTCAAACTTACCATCGCGCTGGAAGAAGGCACAGCTTTCATCTCTGGCTCCTGGGTCTGCATCGCCAATGATTCTAGTAGCTTCGACAACCAGCTCACCAACCCTAGGGAGTGAGAGGCATCAATGTCAACATCTAGCCGCGACATCAATGAACTCGCTGACAATCTCGGCAAGATCCAAATTTCCGATCTGATCGAAAATCGTGAGAGTGAATTCGGGTCCAACTCGGCTCCTACTCATGACGGGTCCGAACTCGAGTCTCCGTTCGGACTTCACATGATAGCCACCGTTTACCGGGAGGCGCTACAGTCTGAGTCCCTATCCACATTGGAAAAGGACTTGGATGATCTTTTCAACTCGGACTCTGACCTCAGCTTGCGCCGTAACATCAACGTGCCGCTACTACTTCGACTTCGTGAGGACGCTCAGCGACCCGCCGAGGACTACTTTGACTACTCGTCTCGACTAGAAAACTAGTCGGGAACGGGTCTCACACTGTCAATAACTAGTTGGAATCAACTCAACTAGCCGGGCTTCATCAACAAACCGTCACGGCTCCAACGATGAGCTCTATGGCTTCATCCGCAATCGCCCATGAATCAAATTAAGTCACTTATACCTTTCCCGACTTGTTCTCCACAAATTTGGCTACTTATCTGTGTACACCTCTTGATGGACGTGAAACCCTCCAGAGCCACACTTCACCACCTACTTTTTTCCCAACATGCATTCTCTTTGTCGCAATGCCGACTTCTTATTTCTGCACATTATTTTCTCTTAACGGTCACTAATCTTCTTGGGTAGCACATGCCTTAATCCAACAAGCCTCGGCTCTTCTATCATGCCTAACGCCTGTATGCGTACACGGGACAAAGATCTCATACACACTATGACCAACGGCTAAAATAGGACCAGGTGTTTAAACATAACAGGTGGACTACTCGGGAGATTTAGATGGCCTAAACAAGAGCTTAACACAACAAATTTATTTTTACACCAAACAAATTTCAGTTTCTTTGCATTACATCGAATAAATTTTGGTATCTTCGCATTATGCTACATAATGTGTTTATCTCCTATTTCAGGTCAAGCTTTGGTGACGACTCTCGACGACGCTCAGCGTACCTTCAGTGACACCACTAGCTCCCATGTTCGCGGGCTGCATGCCAAAAACTACTCGACATGGCTCCTACGACTCACCTGGCTCATAATCTCAGGAGCTGGATGCCGCAAAACTACTTGGAAGACTCAAAAAAGAATCCGATTTAAGTGGCTTTTGAGGATTTATCTCTGGAAGATAATTGTTTAACCATTATTTTAGAAATTTTATTCTGAAATAAGTTGTTTTCAAATTTTTAACCTAGAGGTCTTATCTAGCCATTAAATCAGGGAAATAATTTGTTTTGAGAGGTTATTTAGGATAATTTTTGGGGAAGTATTTTATTAACCATTTTTTCAGGGATTTCATCCTGAAAAAGGGGTTTTTTCGAATTTCAAACAAATTTTTCCTATTTTTACCATTATTGCAAATATATAAAACACACTGCCACGTATGCCACGTTCATTTGGATCCCTTTTTCTAAATTTTTTGGGATTTGAATTCAAGGCTCGGGAGCTGCGGGATACGTGTCATCGGTGGCTTATTTTTTAAATTTCTTTGGACGATAAGGAAAGAAGATTGAAGACTAATTTGTCCCTCAGCCTGATTCTTTGATTGAACCTAAGGTTTTATGGCTACTCCATATGGAGTGCAATTTTCATCGCATCCCATATAAAGAAGACTTAAAACTACTCGGGGCATGAGCACCTCACAACCTCATGGCACCCAAGAAAGTATTCGGAAGATGCCTTCAAGATGGAGTTTCAGAAGAAACCGAAGACTATTTTAGAAGTACACGGAAGGTTGCAGTACTCGATGTAACACCCTGATTTTCAAATTAGGAACCTAAAACTCTTGCTATATTATTTTCAGGACCCATAAGGTTTTTATTCAAGTTATTTTTATTTTAGAGCATTTACCGTGAATTAATAGTAATTTACTTAACCATAAAAAGAAGTATAAGGAAATATAGGTCTTCTACATTTCATACCATATTGCATTGTTCTACTGCTTGTCTTCCATTTGAATTTAAATTTTAAATTCAAATTCAAATGCATTTGAATGTTTTCTTTTTCTCCCCCTCTTTCTCTTTTGGCCCGGCCCACTCTCTCTTTCCTTTTTCCCTCTCTCCCCTTCCTCCCGCAAGGCTCAGCCCAGCAACCTTTTCCTTTTTTTCTCCACCGTGAGACCCAGCCCAGCCAGTAGCGTTGCTCTCCCTCTCCTGGCCCGGGTGGTCCAGCCCCTCTCTCTCCCTCTCTCCCTCACCGCCAGGCGGGACCCTCCCGTCGGGTCCTTCACCAACGTCGTGCCAGGCTCAGACTCGAGCCTGAGTCGGGCCACGGCACGATGCCGCCTCCGCCCGCGCAGCGCCCCAGGCCCGCACATCGAGGCCCCTCGGCCGCCCTATAAAGACGCTGCCGCTGTGACAGTTCATGTACTTGTAAGCTAGACATATATTTTGTTAGTGTGAAGAATGTGCTTGTGAGTGTAAAGCTTGTGTGTGTTTATGTGAAGCTTTTGAAAATTTAAAGTGCAAGTAAAAAGGGTATTTTTATAATTACAGAAAAACCTAGGGTTGTTTTTGCAAAAGGTATTTGGATAGGAGGCAACTTCAAAATAAGTGAAGGGTGGTTTTGCAAATATGTTTTTCTTACTTTACTCTCTCTAAAAATTATATATTTATCCAAAAGTTGCATTTGAAATGTATGTGTTGTAGTGTGTAAAAATTTTGGGTAAAGTGGTGAAAATAAGGGTGTTTATGTAATTTTATAAAAGTACAAGTCCTTTTGTGCAAGTAGTTGAAATACAAAAGTAACTTTCAAAATTACTTAGGACTAAAGTGTAAAAGGTGCAAGTCATCATGACATGTCTATCCAATCATTATGACGAGTTTATCCCGTCATCATGACGTGTCATAAATGCTTGCATTTAGGTCCTAAATGTTATAAAATTTCAGTCTTTAGGACAAAAGTAATTCAAATCCAACCTTTGTTCAAAATTTCATGTGTAAAGATATAAGTTTTGAGTTTTTGAACTTGAGTCCTAAAGCAATGTTGTAGAGTTTGGAAAACTCTCCAACTTTTGTTTTGGGCATTTGTTCATTAGGGTTGTAGATTAATGAGAAATTTATGCTTTACAGAAAGGTCCCTTTAATTTTCTGAAATTGTGCATAAGTCCTTGGAAAGTCTCCTTTCTCTTTCTCCTCTATTTCTTTTCTTCCTGGCGCCCTTCCTTTTTCTCCCCACCGGCAGCACAGCCCCATACTTATCCATTCCCCCCTCTCTCTCTCCTCCTCCACCCGACTCGGCACAAGGGCGCACAGGAGGCCGGAGGCGCTGCGCGGGCGCGCGGCTCGCGGGCGTGCGCGAGGGCCGGGCAAGCGAGGGTGAGCACGCGCGGAAGCCAGCGGCGTAATCGGAGCCGCGGTGTGGCTGCGGCTCGGGCGCGGCTCCGGGATGTAGAGTGGCGCGGTGTTGGCGCGTGAGCGGGCGGCGCAGGAGCACGCGGGGCTCGGGCACTGGGCGGCTCGGGCGCAGGCACGCGGAGCGAGGATGGCTCGGGCGCGGTGCGGGCGTGCGGGGCGCGCGGGCGCTGGTGCGGAGCGTGCGGGTGCGGCTCCAAGCGGCCGGGCGAGCGGGCGGGAGCTAGCAGTGCAGGGCGGATCCAGGCGGCGCGCAGGCGCGGGGGCGAGCGAGCGCTGCGCCAGGTGGCGGCACGGGGACTGGCAGGCACGTGAGCCGAGCGAGAACAGACGCGGGCAGCACTGGAGCGCAGCGCGAACCGACCAAAGGCGCAGCGCAGGTGACAGCGTGAGCGGCACACGGGCGGTGCGTGCAGGGGCCGTGCGCCAGGAGAGGTAGCCGTGCAGGACGACGACGTGCAGGCATGCGTGTGCGGATGCGGGACCGGCGGCGCGTAGTGGAACGGTCTGCGCGAGCTTGAGCGCGGAGCTCGCGGTGCTGGAACGCGTAGGCACACGTATGCGGAGGTGTCGGCGAGGCTGTCGACGATGGCGCAGGAGCGGAGCTCAGGGCTCGTGGTGCCACGGCGCGGCGACTCGGCGCGGACCCGCACGGGGAAAGCAATGGAGCCGCGCATGGAGGACGTCAGAGACCGTTGAGGACAAAGCCGTGGACGAAGTCAGGCGGCACTGTGAACTGCTCGTGAAGAACGGAGGTGGCCTGGCGTGGACGGCGGCATAAGGCACGGCCCTGGTGCGGGCAGGCCTCGATCCTCGCGGAGGCGGAAGGAGCAGCTGCGCAGCGGCAAGGCGGTCAGGGCAGAAGCAACGAAGCGCGGGTTCGACACGCAGCGCAAGACCGGCGGCGGTGGTAGACCGGTCCTGATGGTGTCGCAGCAGGTGGAATGGACGGCGGAGTTGCAGGACCCGGAGGTCTGAGCGGAACTGGACCGGCGTGTCCGCGAGTACGAGCAGGAGTGTTCTGCCGGTGGCCGGCTCGGCTCGATTCCGCAGGCGCGTGCGTATGCAAGGCAACCGACCACGCGCATGCAGGCTAGGGGTCATTGATGCAGGAGCAGGGTAGAAGCGGCGCACCGGAGATGCAACCAAGCGCGGCGGTCCTGCCGGAGGCTACGCGGCTGTGCCGACCGTGTTTTTGCAGCACACGCGCGTGAGCAGTGAGGTTTAGTCCGCGAACAGGAGGACCTTGAGGTTCACGGAGGAGTTGGCATAGCGAACTAATCCTGCTCCATCGTCTTGTCCCTTGGTCCACGACATCCAGCAACTCTTTTTCCTCGCCGATCGTCCGAGCAAAACCACAATACCTCAAGAAAGCTCCTAGACTCTCTTATCGAGCTTCTTTGAATCCCTTTGCTGAAACATCGCCATGGCAAAGCCGACTATCATCGCCACGGACCACCGTAAGGAATACCTCTCCGATTATCCTCCACCCACTACAAATCCCTTGGCAAGCTTCTTCGTCATCCACAGAACCTCGCCACCATCGAGTACTTCTCACCGCTGATCCTATTCATCGCGGGAATTCACTTTTCACCGTTCTCCTTCACAACCAAGGTTACCCTAAGGTTTGCCCTGATCCACTAAATCTTTCTACTGCCGGCGACCCCTTTGCTGGAACATCGTCGTTATCTTTCTGTTCTTTGTTTTCCCCGACCAGGGACTTAATTGCTTCGATTTAGAAAGTTCTAGGGTGTTCTTTGTAAAATGTCCAAAACCTTCTTTATTTCAAATCAGTGAACTTCTACATTTCATAGAAATTCGTAAGAAGTTCATAAAAATGCAAAATCAGTTTTGTTTGAATTCTTAGGTCAAAATCTACAAGTTTTATGTTGTGATCTTGAGTTGAAAGTCGTTGATTTGTGGTCTAGGTTAACTATTAGGGAATGAATGCTTTATTGTACCTTATATTGTATGCTTGTGTTATAGCTGAAAAGTAAGTCATAGGATATATGTCTTAAATAGAGATGTGTGATATCTAATTAATCTTTTCACACGAGTGCTCATATCCTTGCCATCAAGACTCTATCCTTGTTTTGATTGCCGTTTCCTTAAGGTCCTTTTCATATAGGGATCTTGATTAGTTCGTATGTATCTGCTGCTTAGCTTATACATCTCGGCAGCTATGCTTCAGTGTCGGCTATCAGCTCAGCCGCTAAACATCCATTTCCTTAGAGTCTAAGATGTTTCTGTGTAACAGCTGTCAGCCGATGCACTTCTTTTGATATGCTTCTACCCTCGGCTGGTTAACTGATATGGTTGTTATCTTTCTAACATCGGCTACTGCCGATACAATTCTTTTGTTCTGTCCTACATCGGCTGCACATAGTCGATGTATCGAAGATGCACACACGATCTTAGGAATCTTGCTATCGGCTGATCCAAGCCGATTCTAGTTGTTTTCCATATCGGTCAAATATGGCCGATCAATCTTTTCCATCCTTATCCACACACTTCTATCAGCCGATTTATCGGCTGAGCAATCGGCTACCCAGACCAAAGTACACCACCCTAGATCAATAAGATAGTAAAATAGACATACCTCTGCTAGGCACAACCTAAGCACATCAATCGGCTAAACCTGATGCATCCTCATCGGTTAAGGCCAAGACCAATGCACCAAACAATTAGATAGACCAGAAATGCTGATAATCCAATCAGCAAGATCCTCCCTTGATCTATCCTTGTAACACTGTACCTTTAATATTTCTATCTCTATCAGCCGTTTTAACCTTTGGTGAAACCAAACCGGTTAATCTCTTCTGCTCATATACAGAAACTACTCATGCCGATTTCTCTTCTAAACAGAAATCAGCAAATTTCCTAAAACTGTATGGAGAGCTTCCTTCTTTACCAATTCTATCGACTAAACCCCGGTTGTTTCCAATCGACTCTGCTGTAGTCTTCAACAAATAGCCAATCTTAATTAGTTGTCCACCTAAAGCTCTATCTAAGTTTAGCTTCAGATCTTTTTGAGTTGTTACGTGAGTAGTATGTTAAGTGAGTGTTGGATTGCAACTTTATTGTGAAGTAAGATAGTTTCATGTGCACACTTTGAATGTAATATTGTATTGCATGTAGATACGACTACTTCTGCAAACGGTACCTACAAGATCTTCCAGGAGTCTACAGAGGATATTCCTGAAGACCAAGCAAATGTCACCAAGGGATTATCTGAAGCCCCGAACTAAAGTTCGGAAGATAACAATACTAACATCTTTGACTCCAGTCCCACCAGTAGAGGCAAGCCCTGATGCACATCCCAGTATTTCAAATTACTACAATTTCATTATTATGATATATATCTTGCATTACGTCTAGGAGTTGAGATGAAACCCTAGTTGCATAAGATCTTAGGAATCCAATGTATTGTAGCTGAGTCCTTATCGCTTAGATGCTCTGATAAATAGGACCGGTAAAAGTCGGGTGATTTCCGGTCACTCGCGCGATATAGGAGTTGCTTGTTTACAATTCTGCAATCACTATAAGGATAATGGACAGGGTCATGTGCTGTATCATGACCTGAAGATTACCCTGTCTGTTTTGATAAAAGTTTTAAGGTCGAAATGTGTGGTAGTGGTGGCTAAGCGTTTGGAAGTACTAATCACATACCGCGAAATATGATAAGCGGTAAGCCTAGTAACCAATCGGCCCGGCAAGTGGACATACCTCCCACCACTCATAATTTGGTTCTTCCCACGCACCGACGTGCGGGAGTACGTTCTGCATGGTAGACAGGAATACGAGTTTTGTAGTCGCACTACAGACGTATGTCCTGCACAATTGGTGTGCGTACAGTCCTACAGTCGCTTGTGGTGGACCTGATCCACGACCCGGAATGAAAGGCAAACGGTTGCTTCCGAATGATCTTTGGATGTTCCAAGCGTGTGTGTTAGGTTTACCTTGCAAGGTTAAATTCGATTCAGAATCGTCCGCTTCTCACGAGGATTGAGACTGCTTATTCCTTCTGCCACATCGTGTAAAAAGTGTAATTGTTGATGGAATAATCTTGATGGATGTTAATCTATATCTTGCTTGTTTAGTATAGGTGCTTACCTAGAATGGCTAAGCAAGCTAGAATATGAAAGCTAAAACTTGGAAGTAGGTTATACTCTTTGTTGCTTTTCAGCCGAAAAATAAACTCAGAACCTTTACAATGCCTTCATGAGTCTAGTTACGGGCTAAAGTATACCCAATCCCGGGTAAGCCTTGCTGAGTATTAGTATACTCAGCCTTGCTAGTGTTATGTTTTTCAGGTAAAGCCTTTGAAGACCCTACTCTTCCCCTATTTTGGCCCTGTGCTCTTCCAGATGGTTGGTCCGTGGAGTGGGATTCGTCCCCGGCCAACACTGATGATATCGGGTGATGTCGTGTCCGGGCTTAGCATGGCATCCGTCTTGACGACGTGTTAGGAATCGTCGCGTATGTTTTCCGCTGCTAAGAACCTTAACTTTAACAGTTTGTAATAATCTCTCTGAGTTGAAACTTCGTACTACTGTTGGAAACTCTTGTAATGTAATTCCCCGTGATGTAAAATATGATGGTGACTGTATCTCTGGACTCACCCTCGTGTGAGGTAACCTTATTGATCCTGTGTTCGGTGGTTTATCGGGACGTTACCCGACAGGCCAAGGGATTAAACCATTTGAAGCACGTTGGAGCCCTCAGGAATGGACTCACGTACTTGAGCCGGTATAATTCAGGTTGGTTCTGCCACAGCCGCCGCCCTTGCCTCGTAAACCCTAGCCGTGCAAGCCCGCTACCGCCGCCCCTCGGCCGCCCGACGCGCCACCGCTTCACCGCTTTCCACCATCGAGCAAGTACCCTAGGAGCTCCGCGTTACGGTAAGGAGCATCACCATCCTGTTTTCCCCCTCTCCCCCACCTTCCCGCACGTGCGCTTGCTTGCCATTGCCACCATGCTGCGCCTCACCGCCATCTGTCTTCCCTGGTCCTCGACACCCCGTTCCAAGCTCCTAAATGCGTTCCCCTCCTCACTCTCTTTCTCCCAGACCAAGCCCGAGCCAAAATCGTGGCCGTCCCCGACAAGCCCCACCATCGCCATCGTCGCCACCGGCATCCAGCGCCGCCACCCCGAGCCGCCAGCCGCTTCCGGCCGTCTGATCCAGATCCGACGGTCTAGATTAGATCTAGGCCGGGGTCAAATAACCCCGTACCGGTCAACCCTAGGATCTTTTGCACTTTAGCCCCTGAGTTCTATCGAAATCAACCCGCAGTCCACGGTAGTTCAATAGTATTCACGAGTAGATCCTTTTTCTTGTGTTTAAGTCCCTATCCTTTTCGAAAATAGAACCCGCCATCCCTAGCCCCTCAGTTTTTCAATATAAACCCTAGATTTAAGTTTTAATTATATTTTAGCCCTCGGTTTCTTTGTTCAGAGCCCTTCTAGTTCCAAATCTTTTACAAATAAGCCCCTGGAATCATGTTTTAGCCATAACTTCTCCGTTTTAACTCCATTTTCATCGATTCTCATGCTCACGCGACCCTTGCGATGTATACAGTAGCTTTATAATGTTGTTTTGCTTTATTTATATTGTTCAGTGTACTGTTTCTTATTTATTATACTTGTTTATTTGTATATACTTGGGTGTTGTTATAGACGGTTCCCAGTTCGAGGGTCCACAAGCGCAAGGCTTTGAAGACGTCCCTGAGCAGCAGTAGTACTTTGATGAAGGCAAGTGGTCCTTGATCATATTCCAATCCTAATAACTTTCTAAATGCGCACATTTACTTTATATGCATGCATGTGTCTATAATATGATGGATCCCAAACTAAGGATGTGCCTAGTTTCTTTTGAACTTCTTTGATTAAACCTGGGTTTTTATATTTATGTTGTAGCTACACTAGTTGCTTTTACTTAGATTTTGGTTGAATAACTAGAAATTACGCTACACTTGTTTAACTTCATGTTCTAGAATACTTTATTGGTAATAACTTTAAGATCATTGCATTAATTGGAACATGGAGAACCACCCAGGAAAATAGTGCAACCACAATACTACATGGCTCTAGTCTTGACTAATTAATTAGAAACTTTAGCTTGTAATGGTCTTATCGAAAGGGCAAGAGGGGAGTGCGTTGATGGGATATAGCTCGGTCCTCTTGAGGCATAGATATGATCCTGGTTAAGATGTTTTCCTTATTAGGGAGGGTTATTACCACTGCGCCTGAAACCTTAGCGGACCGTTGCAGGTTAGGGAATCTTTGTAAAGACCTTGTAGTGAATCCCTACCACTTATCTCAGATGTGTTTTAGGGCCTTACAAACCTGGGCATCAAGGGAAATGCGAGTTGTGGGTAAAGTGTACAACCTCTGCAGAGTGAAAACTGATATATCAGCCGTGCTCACGGTTAAGAGCGACTTGGACCCTCACATGATAATTAAACTTAAAGTTCATCTATATTGAGGTTCTTTATTTATTGTTATTATCTTATCTCTTTTATTTATTTAAGGTTGGTATATACTTATATTTAGTTAATGCTTGCTAAATAAAACTTGGTCAACTAAAAATGCTTATTGCGGATTTGCAGTCAAACCATGTCAGCTTTTCCTTGATTTTAGCCTTGCATGACATATAATTTACTCCACTTGTTGAGTACCTACCATAAGTGTACTCACGCTTGCTTTATTAAAATCAATGTTGCTCAGAATAAGATAATTGTCCGAAGTTCCCTGAAGATTTTGAGGAGTTCTAGGCGTATGTCTCCTAGTCATCTGCCTATGAAGTTGAAGTCCGCTGCTAGTTATAAATATTTATTTATTCACTTAAGATTTAAGACTTTCGGTCATATAATAAAGTATTATAATACTCTCTTTCGTATGGCATTGTTTCGGGTATACACTTGTAATGTCTATCATATGTGTGGAACTTGATCCTGGCGCACATATGAGATTCATTCGGTTCCTTTCCAAAACCGGGTGTGACAGAAGTAGTATCAGAGCAGTGTTGACTGTAGGATGTTAGCCTAGTTTGTAATGGTCGAATTTTAAGACTTATCTTGCTTAGTAATCTAGCTTCTGCTTGCTTGCTTTTGAAAATTGCTTTTTCCTGATTATATTACTATTATCTCATCCTTGACTTCATGCTTCCCTCTCAAGTGTGTTGATGTTTTCCAAACTCATTATTGCTTTAAGGAAGACTTTGGACGCAGGGACCAGTGAAGCTGCTAGAAAAGCTCTCTACTATCTCTGCCATGCTTATCGGGATGAGCTCCAGGGCACCGAGGTTCAGCAGTTCCCACGCCACAGGAAGGGTGCCACTAGAGCGCAGATTCCTATCCCACCCCCTGGGGAAGGAAGTTTGCTCATGGACACCATGCAAGAGTTGGTCGCTGCTCTCAGCACTGACTTGGATGCCGCTGGAGCAGAGATCTAGGAGGTCAAGGGGAAGATGAGGAAGACGCTCAAGGAGAAGATGATTCTGGAAGCTCAGCTGAGGGGAGATCAGGAGTTACCCCTGGAGTACGACAGCGATGAGTCCATCGACTACCTGCCAGAGTCACCTTCCCGCAAGCGCGTTCACTACGGAGAGCCGGCCAGAGTCACCTCCCCGCAAGCGCGTTCACTACGGAGAGCCGGCTACCGCACCCGCTACCGTTAGAGATGCTATATATAGGAGTCTAAGTTAGAAGTGTCTTTAAGAGTGTTTTTGTAATCGCTAGTTCCAACGGTCTTTATAGTTTGTTTAATCTTAGTTAATATGCTTGTGTGCTTGATTTTGTGAGAACAATTTGATTTGGATCTTTGTAATGATTGTGGTAAATTTTGGAGTGATGAAAACAATTATATCAAGTTTTTAATAAAGATAGATAGTTTAGTAAAGCTTGGGTTTGTCTATTTTATTCACTATCTAAATCTTATCCTTGCTCCTATCCTTTTTCTATGATTGATTTCATGAGTCTCACTTTTTCTAACACCATGTCTGGATCTGGGGTTGATCAGCTGGCAGTACCATGTCAGGAAACAAACAACAATACCAACCCCGATCCTCAGCAGAGTTAATAGCACTAGGCACCACCAGCAGGGATGAAGCAGTTCCTCGCAGCCCAGACTCAGCTACTAACCAACATGGCGAACACTATCGCCAACATGCAGGCCCAGATGAACCAAGCTCCACCCCCGCCATCGTCGCCTGCTAGAGACAGGCACAGGGAATTCATGAGCCACAAACCTCCTTCATTTTCTCACTCACCTAATCCTCTGCAAGCTGATGACTGGATCAAGATGGTGGAGAAGATGCTAAACATCATCCAATGTGCTAACAGGGAGAAGGTCCTTTATGCTTTAGGCAGACTGGAAGGAACCGCCACAGATTGGTGGGATACTTACACCGCAGCTCATGACACCCCCAACACCATCACCTGGTAGGAGTTCAAGAGCAAGTTCAGGGAGCAACACATACCCAAAGGTCTGATGAAGCTCAAGAAGCAAGAGTTCCTTGCACTGAAACAGGGAGAAATGTCTGTGAGTGAGTACCGGGACAAGTTCATCCAACTATCTCGCTATGCTCACGCAGAGGTAGCAGATGACGAAGAAAAGCAAGATCACTTCAAGGATGGTCTGATTGGGCCCATCAAGTATCAACTGATGGTACACACCTTTGAGAACTTTCAGAAGATGGTGGATAATGCTATCATGGTGGAGCATGCTCGCAAGGAGATGGGTGAGCAGAAGAGGAAGTTTGAGTCATAAGGGCAGTTCAGCAACAACTATAGGCCAGTACAACAATGGTGGACAGAGGCAGACTCCACAGTAGCAACAGCCCAGACACAACAACCAAATGCCGCAGAACAACAAGGGTCAGCAGAACTACGTCTGCGGGCATGTGAATCATGTGGCCATGGAGACCGCTCAAGAGGCTCAGGACGTTGTGTTCGGTATGTTCCTGGTCAACTCAGCCCCTGCATCAGTTTTATTTGATTCTAGAGCATCACATTCTTTTATTTCTGCTGAGTACGTTGCTAAGTACTCCATTCCCCTATGCACCATGCCTAGTTCCATACTAGTGAATTCACCTGGGGAAACTATGAGGGCTGGGTATCAGTGTCTTGGGGTGAAAATACAGATTATCGGAAGGGAATTCTATGCAAATCCAATTGTCTTGCAGTCTAGTGGTATTGACATTATTCTCAGAATGGGATGGTTGACAAAGTACGATGCAGTTATTCATTGTTCCAAGCGGTCAGTGATTCTCACTAGTTTAGACGGTGAATGGTTTGAGTTCATTGCAACACTTCCGCCGGCAGTAGACTGTGCAATGAATCAGCTGAAGGTAGAATTGATTGAGGACATCAGAATGGTGTGTGAGTACCTAGACGTCTTCCCCGATGAATTGACAGGTATGCTACCTGAACGCGACATTGAATTCCTTATAGATCTTTTATCTGGTACTGCACCTATTACTAAGAGACCATATAGAATGTTAGTTGGTGAATTAGAGGAACTTAAGAAACAACTAAAAGATTTGCTAGATAAGCAGTTCATTCATCCTAGTTCATCACCTTGGGGAGCACCCGTGATATTCGTATGGTACATAGAGGATATGTGTTGATTATAGGGAGTTGAATGAGGTTACCATCAACAATAAGTATCCGTTGCCTCGTATAGAAGACCTGTCTGATCAATTGAAGGGAGTCAGAGTATTCTCCAAGATTGACATGAGGTCAGGATATCATCAGCTGAGGATACAACCCTCAGATATTGCCAAGACAGCTTTCACTACCAGATACGGGCTTTATGAATATACAATAATGTCATTTGGGTTGACCAATGCTCCAGCTTATTTCATGTACTTGATGAATAAGGTGTTCATGGAGTATCTTGACATGTTCGTGGTGGTGTTCATTGATGATATTCTGGTGTACTCCAGGAATAAGGAGTAACACGAGGAACATTTGAGGCTTGTTCTGTAAAAACTCAGAGAAAATCAGTTGTATGCCAAGCTCAGAAAGTGTGAATTCTGGTTGAGTGAGGTCTCGTTCCTTAGTCATGTTATCACGGATGGAGGTATTGTAGTGGATCCAGGGAAGGTTAGTGATGTGTTCAAGTGGGAACCGCCAACAATAGTGTCAGAGATCCGGAGTTGCTTAGGACTCGTAGGATATTACAGGAGGTTTATAGAAGGCTTCTCTAAGATAGTGAAACCTGTTACATCACTACTAGAGAAAGAAAAGAAGTTTATATGGTCAGAGTCATGTCAAAACAACTTTGATGAGTTGAGAAAAAGGTTGACTACCGCACCAGTATTGGTTATGCTTGATATTCACAAGAGTTTCAACATCTACAGTGATGCTTCTAAACAAGGTCTTGGTTGTGTATTGATGCAAGAGGGACACGTGATTGCATATGTGTCTCATCAGTTGAGGAAACATGAGCAAAACTATCCCACACATGATCTGGAGTTAGCAGCAGTGGTACATGCTCTGAAGATATGGAGGCACTATTTGTTGGGTCACAGATGTCAAACATACACCAACCACAGGAGTCTGAAGTACATTTTCACTCAGAATGACCTCAACCTAAGACAACAAAGATGGTTAGAGCTCATAAAGGACTATAACTTGGAGATACACTATCATCCAGGGAAAGCAAATGTGGTTGCCGATGCCTTGAGTCACAAGAGCTATGTGAATGCAACAATGGTTAGCCGGATGCCTCGGGAATTGTATAAAGAGTTTGAACAACTCAACCTTGGGTTCGTCGCCCATGCGGAAGGGATTACTATAGAAGTGGAGCCAACTCTCGAACAAGAGATACAGAAGGGTCAGCTTGAGGATGCTAAGATTCAGGAGATAAAGGAGATAATAGAAGCAGGCAAGGCAACTGACTTCACTGAAGATAAATATGGAACTATGTGGTTCCGAAAGAGGATATGTGTGCCCGATGTGGATCACCTTCGTGAGAAAATTCTGCAGAAAGCTCTCGGCTTATTCCATCCATCCTGGCAGTACCAAGATGTATCAGGATTTGAAGGAGAGATATTGGTGGTATGGCATGAAGCGTGATGTTGCAGCTCATGTGGCTCTGTGTGATGTGTGTCAGAGAGTCAAGGCAGAACATCAGAGACCAGCCGGTTTGTTACAGCCATTGAAGGTGCCAGAATGGAAATGGGAAGAAATTGGTATGGATTTCATCATGGGGTTGCCATGCACATGAGATGGTTATGATTCTATATGGGTCATAGTGGATCGTTTGACCAAAGTAGTCACTTCATTCCGGTGAAGACTACCTACAGAGGGGCACGATTAGCAGAATTATATATCTCCCAAATTGTGTGTTTGCATGGGGTACCTAAGAAGATAATGTCAGCAGAGGTACTTAGTTCACATCTTGATTTTGGCAGAAGTTGCATGAGTCAATGGACATGAAGTTGAATTTCAGCTCCGCTTATCATCCACAGACTGATGGGCAGATAGAAAGGACAAATCAGGTATTAGAGGATATGCTTAGGGCCTGTGCCCTAAAACATGAAGGCAGCTAGGATAAGAGTTTGCCGTTTGCAGAGTTCTCTTACAACAACAGTTATCAGGCCAGTTTGAAGATGGCACCGTTTGAGGCATTGTATGGCAGGAAGTGCAGAACACCGTTGTATTGGAGTGAGACACGTGAAAGCTAGTTGTTCGGGCCTAAGATCATTAGAGAGGCCAAACAATAGGTACAAGTTGTCCGTGAAAATCTGAAAGTGGCTCAGTCGAGGCAGAAAAGTTACGCAGATACTCGACGACAGGAGTTGACTTTTGAAGAAGGAGAATTCGTGTATCTAAAAGTGTCACCTATCAGAGGTTTGCACAGATTCAAGGTCAAAGGCAAGTTGTCACCTCGTTACATTGGCCCCTTCAGGATCTTAGAACGGGAAAGGTGAGGTAGCTTACCAGCTAGAGCTACCTGCGCGACTATTAGATGGGCACAACGTGTTCCACATATCATATTTGAAAAAGTGCTTGAGGGTACCAGAGGAACATTTGCCACTGGAGGAGTTCAATGTACAGGATGATTTGACTTACATAGAGTACCTGGTCAAAATTCTAGACACATTAGAGAGAATCACCTAGAGCAAGAGGATTCGGATGTGTAAGGTTCAATGGAGTCACCATGTAGAGGATGAGGCTATTTGGGAACGAGAGGACGAGTTACAGGCAGAATTTCCTCAGCTCTTTGCTAGCCCAGCCGAATCTCGAGGATGAGATTTCTTTTAGGGGGGGTAGGTTTGTAACACCATGATTTTCAAATTGGGAACCTAAAAATCTTGCTAGATTCATTTCAGGACCCATAAGGTTTTTATTGAAATTATTTTGATTTTAGAGCATTTATCGTGAATTAACAGTAATTTACTTAACCATAAAAAGAAATATAAGGAAATATAGGTCTTGTGCATTTCATGCCACATTGCATTGTTCTATTGCTTGTCTTCCATTTGAACTTAAATTTCAAATTCAAATTCAAATATATTTGAATATTTTTCTTTTTCTCCCCCTCTTTCTCTTTTGTCCCGGCCCACTCTCTCTTTCTTTTTCCCCTCTCTCTCCTTCCTCCCGTAATGCCTAGCCCAACAACCTTTTCTTCTTTTTCTCCACTGCACGGCCCAGCCCAGCTAGCCGTGTCGCTCTCCCTCTCCTAGCCCAGCTGGCCCAGCCCCTCTCTCTCCCTCTCACCCTCACCACCGGATGGGACCCGACCGCCGGGTCCTTCCCCGATGTCGCGCCAGGCTAAGACTCGAGCCCGAGTGCGGCCACGGCACGATGCCACTGCCGCCCGCCCGGCGCCCCGGGCCTGCACGTCGAGGCCCCCTCGGCCGCTCGACGCGCTGCAGCTCCGCCGCTTTCCATTGTCGAGCAAGTACCCTAGGAGCTCCGTGTTGCGGTAAGGAGCATCGCCGGCCTATTTTCCCCCTCTCCCCCGCCTTCCCGCATGCGCGCTTGCTCGCTGTCGCCACCGTGCCGTGCCTCACCGCCGTCCGCCTTCCTCGGTCCCTGGCGCCCCGCTCCAAGCCCCGAAACGCGTTCCTCTCCTCGCTCTCTTTCTCCTAGGCCAAGCCCGAGCCGAAATCGTGGCCGAAATCTCGTTTACGCGATTCCCCGACGAGCCCCGCCGCCACCACCGTCACCGCCGGCGTCCAGCGCCGCCACCCCGAGCTGCCTGCCTCTCCCGGCCGTCCGATCCAGATCCGACGGTCTAGATTAGATCTAGACCGGGGTCACATAACCCCATACCGGTCAACCCTAGGATCTTTTGCACTTTAGCCCCTGAGTTCTATCGAAATCAACCCGCAGTGTGACACCCTAGGTGTCAAAATTGTAACACATTAGGAAAGAATGTGTAATGTATGTATTGAATTGAGTGAAATTAAGTGAATGTGTGGAAATAAGGACTTATGTGTAATTTTTCAAAAAAATATGAGTCCTTCTATGCAAAATATTTGAATTACAAAGGTAACTCTTAAATTTTATTAGGGGTCAAAGTGTAAGAGTGTTAGTCATCATTACATTACATAAAACTTGCAATTCAGTCCAAAAATACATGAAATTTACCTTAATAAGGACAAAAACTTTAAAAAGTTTGAATTAAGTCCAAGGTTTTAAAATGAAGCTCTATCCTTTGATTTTTTGAATTTGAACCCTAAATAAAAGTTGTAGGGTTTGAAAAGTTCTACAACTTTTATTTTGACCATTTTCTCATTTGAGCTTTAGAATAATGGAAAATTTTGTGTTTTAGTGAGGTCCCTGGAGTTTTTGAAGTTTACACCTCAGCCCCTGGCCCCCCCTTCTTCTTCCTCTGCTCCCCCTCTGCCGCGTAGCACTGCCGCCATCGGCCGTCGTGCCGCGCCGCCCGAGGCCCCCCTCCTACCTCTAGCCGCTCCCACGTGTCGCCCCCAGGCCGGCCGCTGCCCTAGCCCCTTTCCTCTGGCCTTCTCTCGCGCGCGCCACGCCACCCCGCCTCTGCCCGAGCTCTGCCCGGCCGCCACCTCGCCGCCGTCGTGACTAGCGCCGTGCGTGCCTCCCCCACCCTTCTTTTCTGGTCCAAGACCTTTAGTAGCTCACTCTCCCTCCATTTTGCTCTCTCTTGCATTCGCAATTCACCCCGAGCCCCGGATCCACCATCGCCGCCCGCTCTTCATCTCCGACGAGCTCCGCTCACCGTGGGCAGACCACCCCATCCCCTCCCGATCCACGACAGCCCCTCCCAAAGCTTCGCCATGATCCCGTGAAGCTCGCGAGCCCCTACATCGCCGCCGCCTCGGGTCGTCATCGTTCGACCCCCTCCGGTGTCACACCCAATTTATAAGAACATAAATCGAGCAATTATATATGCGTCACCCCCAGCAAGGTCCCTTCTAGCCCCCTGGTCCTTCCTAGCCGGTTCCCCCTCACCGCCGGCGACCACCGATGCTGGAATTTGGCCAGTGAGTCTCGGCTCTCTTTCCCGATGAGCCAAGGACTTGATTGCATTGATTTAAATCTTTCTGAGGGTCTAACTGCAAGATTTCAGTCCCTCCCTTCAATTCAAATCAGTGATATTTAGAAATTTATAAGAAATTGTAGGAAATTCAGAAAACTATCAAACTAGTTTTGTTTGAATCCTTGAAGGAAACTCTACAACTTTTGTGTTATAGCCATGAGCTGAATAAGTGAATATTTTGAATTAGAATAAATACTAGGAAATGGGTGTGCTAATTAGATCTCTTGAGCCATAGCTATGCTGTTGATGAAATTTAAAACATAGGGTGTGTGTCTCATGTATAGCTTTATGTAAAATTTGTAAACTCAGAACTGTTTCCTAGCTATGATGTTTAAGTGTCTTTGTTTTATATTGATGAAAGATTTAGGTTTTATTCTAGGGTGAATCTGTTAGTGTTTGTGGCTGAACATTTTAGTCCAACTTTCTTTCAGCATGTGTAATCCATGATAAAAGTTTGAACATTAGTAGCATAGAGTAGCTTGAGTTATGAATTTAGGCTTAGATTCAAAGATAATTCATGAATAATAGTTCTGATTTATAAAAATTTATGAAATTAAATTAAATTTTTACTATTGAGTAGTGTAATATGTTCACAAAATGGTAGCACAAGATCTAGTGTAAAACTTCTGATATAAATAGATCTTAATATCACAATGCTATTTTTGTTTATTTTATAGCATAAACGCTATAAGGATAAAAATCTTGATAAAATCACAGTAGCCTAGATACAGATTAGCCTTTTGCTAGTAAAATTTCTATCCTTAGGTTTGCAACAGATCAAACTAGAAAAATAGTTCATGATCTAAATATTGTTTGATTGAAGTAATTATTCTGATTGCTATGCTGCATGAAATGTTCTAAAAATTTTATGATAAGCTTATTTCAATTAGACCTATTGATACTAATTTTTGTAATATTAATAATCACTCCTAACTTAGGGTTTAAATATTGGATCAAAACAGAGGTTTTTGATAATAATAACCCTTTTTTTTTAAAAGATCATTAGTCTAATTAATAAAGTAAGCTAATAATGCTTAAAGGAATTGGTTAGATAAATTAGGATCTTTCCCAATGCTACTTCTGCAATTAGATTAGTTGCTTAGAGTAACTCAACATGTCATTTAATGTAATTAGGTAATCATGTTTATACTCGATAAATGACTGCCCGTAGAAGTTTAATTAACTTGTTGGATTGCAGCTTTATCGTGAAATGGAAGTATATGCATTCCCTCAACTGTGATGTTTGCATATCATATAGACTCGACAACTCTCGCTGACAGAGATTACCAGCTGATCCCGGATCCAGAAGGGGATATTCCTGAAGACCCCGGGAACGTCATTGGAGACTTAACTGAAGCCCCAAACCCCAATTCGAAGGTTTTTATTAACGTCTCTGACCCCAACCCCACCAGCGAAGGCAAGCTCCGGACATAAACCGCTATTTTATATATTCATGTATGTCTACTTGTGCATTTAAGTTTCCAGGAATTATATTGAAACCTTAGTTGCATATCCCTAGGAACCTATGTATTGAATACTAGAACCTGAGTCCGACTAGTTGCTAAGCTAATAGGACCGGTAGAAGTCGAGTGATTCCCAGTCACTCGCGAGCTTTATAGGAGTTGCAATATTTACATTCCTGCAACCACTATAAGGATGACGGACGGGGTTGTGATTATGATTCATGACTTTGGCAAAAACCCTGTCTGTGTTGATAAAAATTTGATAAGGTCACAATGTGTGGTAGCGGTGGTTAAGCGTTTGAGAGTACTAGCCACATGCCACGAAATATGGAAAGCGGTAAGCCTAGTAACCAATCGGCCCGAGGAGTGGACATACCCCCCCCCCACCACTCATAATTTGGTTTTTCGCACACGCACTGACGTGTGGGAGTACGTTCCGCAGCGGATGAGAGTACATCCTACAGTCACACACACTGTAGGAGTACGTTTCACACAGCGGACAGGAGTACGGTCATGTAGTCACGCTACAGGCGTACGTCCTGCACATTGGATGTGCGTATGGTCCTACAGTTGCTTGTGGTGGCACTGATCCACGAGTCGGAATGAAAGGCAAACGGTTGCTTCGGAACAATCGTTGGATGTTCCAAGCGTGTGAGTTAGGTTTACCCTTGCAAGGTTTTGAAATTCGATTCAGAATCGTCCGTTTCTTGCGGAGATTGAGACTGCTTGATCCCTTTACCACATAGAGTAATAATAGCAACCTGATGATGATCAAAGAATGATGTTTGTTTAGAAAGTTCTACCATACTTGAGTAGCTATAGTTGCTTACTTAGAATGGATAACCAACTAGAACCTGAAAGTTAAAAATTGAAAATAAGGATCTACTCTTTGTTGCTTTTCAGCTGAAACTATACCTAGAACTATTACAAGTCTTCATAGTCTAGCTACATGGCTAAGTATACCATGAAATGGGTAAGCCTTGCTGAGTATTAGAATACTTAGCCTTGCAATGTGACTTTTGTTTCAGGTAATCCCCCTGAGGACTCTACTCTGCCTATGCCCTGGCCCTATGCTCTTCCCGATGGTTGGTCCATGGAGTGGGATCCGTCCCGGCCAACACAGGTCCCTCCGAGTGATGTTGAGCTTGGGCTTAGCTCAATATCTGTTCCGCAACGTCGGGTAGTGTCGCGATTTATTTTTCGTTGCAGATACTCTAACTTTGAACAGTCTTGTATAAATTCATACTAGTGAGGTCTTGCTACCATATATATTTGAATACTAATGTAATATTATGCCTGTGATGTACAATTTTCGGTCATTGTATCTCTGGACTCACCTTCGTGCGCGGTACCTTGTTTTGATCCTGAGATAGGTGATTTTATCGGAACTTTACCCGACAGACCATGGGGTTACACTGTTTGGAGTGCAGTTGGGTCCTTACTGCCTTTCGAGAAAAGATTAGCGCACTTGAGCCAGTGTAATTCAGGTTGGTTCTGCCATAGCTGGTATCAGAGCTAACAAGTGTACATTGGAGATATGAATTGCCTTAAAAATGCTTTTAGTATAAAATTGGACCAACAACGTATTGTACAAAATTACGTTGGTTTCGTTAAGGATTGTGCTTAGTACGTAAAGTCCTAGGGTGATGTTTAATAAGGGAGTTATAGGTGGCTATAGTGTATATATATATATATATAACTCTAACTTCCAGCATTACCTTTTCGCTAAAACTTAAATTTATGCACAATCAACTTTACATTTTGTAACGACACCTTCGACGATGAGGTAAGAAGGTAAGGATCCTCAGCAAACTGCGGAGTTAGCCTTCCCGTCGGTGATGCGAACTGAACGCTGTTTCTCAAGCAGTGGCCTACTTGAGATGATGCCAATATATCAACTTCGGTTCGTTATATTGGGAGTATATGGTTAGGCACAGGGTATGGTGATCGCTGTTCATACCCCCGCATTTTTCGGTACCCCCGTGAATACGTTGTTTCAATAACGTATGTTAACGTTGTCTGTACGGCGGTAATGGTACAGATGCTGTTTCTATAGTGAACAGTAATGATTGGGAACGCTTTCATGACATGCTAGCATGAAAGGTTCATTGGATATATATATTGTGGTTTTCTGCAGGTATGCTAACCACGATTCGATAGGTTCTGAATGGTTAGGATTTGTTGACTAGATATTATAGGGAGAGACATGTCAATTATGCCACCATAATTGACCACATAAGACCCAGATTACTGGGCAGTTATTTTTGTTTGTGAGGACGTAGTACGTGCATGCATCTTTGAACTATTGTTTGTTAGGATTGGTGCTTATGTTGTCATAAGGATACCTAGAGTGTTGTTATTTACAAGTGTAGTCTGAAATGGTTATACGGACAGTCATGGGGTTAGTATCTTAGCATCTTTCGATTCATCCTTAAGATCTATAGTATCCATTCGATGTTCACTCGTTACTATTATTAGAATCAGATGTCTTGTTCCCTTTATCTTGTGAGTTCCCAGTGGGATGGATACTAGGATTCATTCCAGCATTTTCATCAGCTTGACTCATATCTTTCCACAGCCATTATCAAACTTTAGGAAATTTATATCCTATCTAACATTTGAATCTTTTTGATTGAGATGGCAGATGTTCGGAGGATCTATTGGGATGCTGAGGGATATGCTCACACTGACTGCCTGTACTGGGAAGGGTTTCCGAGAATTATGTGGGATACACTTCGTATCTATCACTACCCGGATCCACCCCAGTATAAGGGTCGTGAGTTTACTGAGGTCGGAGTCCCTCGATACCGTGCCACTGTCACTATTCCCCCGCATCCTACCCTTGAGTGGCAATCCATTGAGATAGAGGTTGTTGGATATCATCTCGTGGATGCTTTTGAATTAGCAGCCCTCAAGGCTATCACCACTTTTTGTGAACAGCATCCGAAAGTGGTAGCAGCTTACCCTATTGGACTATTTCCAGCAGTGTTTGCACACGATGCTGAGTGGACCTTCAGAACAACTTATCTCGGATGTTTAGTTGGAGATATAGCCCAGGAGACCCTCAGGGCAGTAATCCAATATATGAACTGTAACATTCAGGTAATTAGAAAAACATGGACACTAGGTTTTAGTGTGAGATATGTATGTTTGCTATGGTATATGTGAGTAGTACAAAAGACTAGGGGTATAATGGTAATTTCTATAAAATATAGGTCCTAGAATGTTAATTGGGTGAAATGGAAGATAGCATTAAAACCTAGGACAAATATAATACTAGGTATTAAATTTATATTACCATAGGAAAGAAAGTGTAAAATATAGGTTAAATCCTAAGAAAAATAGGTTTTTGTGTGAAAATAGGGACCTATGTGTGATTAAAACAAAAATCATAGGGCCTTTATGTAAAATATTTGAAATGTAAAAGTAACCTTCATGTTTACCTAAGGACTAACATGTAAGAATACAAGTCATCATGACATTTCATGAAAACTTGTAAACATATCCAAAATTTGATCAAATCCACTTTGGTAAGGACAAAGGTAATTCAAATTCCACCTTTATTCAAAACTTAACATGTAAAGCTGCAAACTTTGAGTTTTTGAACTTGAGCCCTAAAACAATATCGTAGAGCTTGAAAAACTCTACAACTTTTATTTTGGGCTTTTTCTGAGAAAACCTCTAGATCAGTGGGAAATCTTTCTTTACTGTGGGGTCCCTGAAGTTTTTGGTTTTCACAGACCGGTGCTCCGGACCTCCTCCCCTCTCTTCTTCTTCCCCGAGCGTGTGCTCTGCTCTGCTCCTCTTCTGCCGCCGGCGCAGAGCTCTCCCCCTGGCTGCTGCTACCACCATCACCGCTCCACCTCCTTCTTCTCCTCCTTCCACGCGTCGTCTTCCCCAATCCCGGCTCAGTTTCCCCTCCTTGCTGCCCTTTCCCGCGCGCGCCATGGCATACCGAGCCGTCCGCCGGCCGCCACGTCGTCGCCGCTGCGTTCTGTGCTCATGCCTATCTCCTCTTCTCTCCTCTTCTATTCAACATAACCAGGAGATCACAGAGGCGTCGTTTGCGTCTCTTTCCCCTTCACCGTGCACACCCCGAGCTCCAAAAGCCCCCACCGCCGCTCTTTCTCTCCGGTGAACCACGGGTCACTGTGGGCAGCAGCCATCGGCCACCCATTGCCCCGCTAGCTCCTTCGCAAGCTTTCCTGACCTCTACTCGTGCTCCCTAGCCCCCAGCCATCTCCCAATTTCAACTGGAGCACCCTCACCAATGACCACCGTCCGCCGCCGCCTCCTGCTCACCGTGGGCAGCTCACTCCGAGCCTTTCCTCGCCACCACAACCCACCAGCCAGCTCTACATCAACCCCGTGAAGCTCTACGACCCTTCAATTGGTCCCCCAGAGCACCCCACCAGCTCCCCGACGAGCTCCCGGCGATCTTCACCGCCGCCGCTTTCTGTTCACCGTGGGACACCTTCCTCCGGTCCTCCTCGACCTGAATTGCTTCCACCCCGAGCATCCCCACCTCGCCCTGAAGCTTCTCGACTACTTTCCTGCCCCTCCCGGCCACCGGAACACCCTTCCCGCTGTTCTTCCCCACCGCCGGCCGCGCGGTCCCTGTCGCGCCACCGCTACAGCTCACCCCAACCCGATTCCGGCTACCCTCCACCCTCGCCGCCGGTGACCCCGTCGCCGGAACATGGCCGTCCAACCTTTGCTCCCCTTCTGCCTCTGGCCAAGGACCCCGTGTTAGAAGAATTGAAAGTTCAGGGGGTTATCTGCAAGGCTTGTGACTCATAGAAATAGTGCTCTATGGAGCTCCAGATGTAAATTATGCAGTCCAATTTGAAATTCCATATCAAATCAAGGAAAAATCAAAAAAATGCCAACTAAAATTTGTTGGAATCCTCTTTTTAAGATCTACAACTTTCTTTAAGGGATAAATTTCAGTTTCTGAATATTTGGTGCTCTAATTTAAATGTTAACTTTAATTAGTTGTAGGATTAGGAAATGCATAGTAATTGATAGAAAAATGATAAAAATATGAAACCAATTACATTAATCTTGTGATATTATGTAGTACTTAGGAAAAATAATTAACCTACTGCTTATATAATATTTTCTTAATGTGGGGTTTAATTATGAATAATGCATGATTAACCTTGTATATTTAATATCTGTGGTTTTAAATGCTCAAAAATCATGAAAATATTTTTGAGGTACTGTTCTTGAGTGATGTAATCTGTCACTAAATCCTCACCCTAGGATTAGGTGTAAAACCACCCAACACAAATAAAACATGCTATGATAAAGATTATGCCCTTATCTGGATAAAATAAGTCAATAGTTAATTAATAACCTAGAGTTAGTATCAATAATTAGTTAAGCAAATAAATGAAGTTAGTAGTTAAAATTAGTTTAAATGTTTAAAACTAACCCAACCTGCTACCTAATGCCATTAGTTCAAGGTTTAGGGTAACCAATCTTGTTGCTTAATGTAACTAGGTAAAATAGTTAATACCCAATAAATGACTGCCCAGTAGAGAGATAAATGATATGGGTAAAAAGTAAATCATACTTTCATTGGATTGCAACTTTTTTGTGAAATAACATAAAAGAATATGCACTCCTTAACTTATAACCTTGCATATTGCCACACCTGATTTATAAGAACATAAATCGAGCAATCATATATGCGCTAGGATCAAGTCACGCATATATACAACAGAATCATCAAGATATCACAACATGTATCTCGAAATAAAAGCGTATAAATTACAAATGAATGTCTTTATTACAACTGAATCAAGAATCAGTTCAAGGAGTGCGGAAACGGAAAAGAGATACACGTAGAGCTGGGCGCCACAGGGACATCAACTGGGAGACAATGCCTAGAAATCGTCGAGTCCGCTGATGTAGTTCTCCACGTCGCCGGGTACTGAGCAGCAGTCGAAGATATACCTGAGAAAACAGAGGAGTAGAGAAGGCAAGTGTGAGTACACAACTTGTACTCAACAAGTATAACACGAGTATGAGGCTCTAAGGTTAGCTGACTCAACTGCATTAGCTTTTAATCTTGGCAAATTTTATTAAAGCTAATTACTACAAGTGGATGAATTACCATAAACCCGAATTGCATAAGAAATTAATCAATAATAATTAAGAACTACTGAGAACCACCCAAACCACCAAGATAACCCAACTAATCAGACGGAGGATCCGGGCCGCTTATGACTGTGAGCACGGCTAGTATACCAGTTTTACACTCTCGAGAGGTTGCACAACTTTACCCACAAGTCGTGAGCTATGCTAGTTGTTCGTCTCACTTCCTTAGGTGAGATGGCTAGCAAGCTCACTACGAGACCGTTACAAAGGATCACGTTAGTAAGGTGTAACCGCTAAGGTTTCTAGATCAGCTACGATGGGGCCCACCTTCAGGGGTACAAGACACACAGCACAGACCAAGCCGGAGGAGCAGGGACCATTGAAGCTTACCACCCCTCTTGCCCACGCAGGTAAGTTACTCCCGAACCAAAATGACCTAATTAGTAAGTCAAGACCGTCCCATTCCAGTCTTGTGGTTGCGCGGTTGTCCCAGGTTGTCGCTCTATGAACCGGTCCTTATGGAGAGTGGCCAACCAAGCACTAAGCACCATGCTGGCCCCCTAAACCATGTTTCTATATTTGAAGGAGATGTGAGCCGCTCAAGCACACAGCACAGAGGGCCACTCTCAGAATTAAGTTGCATATAACCATTAATCAAATTTAATTAAAAAGGACCAACATAGGTGAGAGCGCAGCACCTAGCAAAACTAACCACAATGCAACCCAAGGATATATATACAGGGATAAAGGTGGCTAGGAAATCCTTATAGGCATACAGAATTAAAAGGCAATATGAAATTGTATTTAAAAGTGATAGGATATTCATGTTATACTTGCCTTCCTCAAAGTTCTCCTGCTGCTGCTCAAACTGCTCTACAGAAAGGGGCTCCTGGTACTCGTCCAAAGGCTCAGCGTCTACTCACGATCGCAACGTCAAAACATGGTGCAGCACATACACATACATGCAAACAAAGACAAAAGAAAAGAAACAGTACATCATTACATAAAACAGCACACAAAACTATGATAGAACTGTTCTACACGCTACAACGATCGCGTGAGCGTGAAAACCACCTAAAACGGAGCTAAGATGCGAAAACTAGGGTTAAAACAAGGTCCAGGGGCTTTTCTGCGAGAAAACAGAACTTCCAGGGGGTTTCTGGGCAAAAACTAGGGACCTAGACATAATTAAACTATAGACACAGGGTCTAACATGTAGAACTGCGCTCCAGGGATGGCGGACCCTATTTCTGGAAAGCTCAGGGGCTTCGGTGCAAAAACAGGGGCTTAACTGGAATTATCTTTGAACGGAGGTGGACTGCGGGTTGATTCCAAGGAAGCTCAGGGGCTCTTTAACAAAACTGCCATAGCTGAAGGGGTATCTTCTAATCTGGGCCGTCGGATCTGGATCAGACGGTTCGGACCCAATCTAGTTCGGACAGTCCGATCTGCACGGCGGGGGTCCGGACGGTCCGATCTGGATCGGACTGGTCCGATCTGGTTGGGCTCGCGGGGACGGCGGGTCTGCACGGCAGCGCAAGCCGGCGATGGCGTTCCGACTTCGGGTGCGGCCTACGGTCCATGATAGCTAGCGTAAGAGGGAGAGGGGAACGTGCTGATGCTCACCGAGGGCTCGAACTGGCCGGAGAAACATAGGTTGGTCGGCGGCGAGGGCCGAGCGGCGGGGACGGGCGGCGCTCGCGGAGGAAGATGATGCAGGGGCCTCCGTGCTTCTGGTCACCGTGGATCGACTCGTGGAGATCCGGCAATGGCGGTCGTGGCGAAATTCGACGGCGAGAGCGAGCTGGGCGTGGCTAGGGTTGCGGTCGCGATTTCGGGAAGTCACAGGAGAGGCGGCCTGATAGCTTAAGAGGCTGCAGGGATGCCCTAGGCGTGCGTGCCGCGGACTCTGCGGTGAAAGCGGATCGCGCAACGGATTTGCGCAATCCCGGCTTTGGGGCTCAGCTTCTAGAAGGTGAGGGCGCCAGCGAGGCTGGTCAGTGGGCCTTGAGCGTGCGCACTGGGGGCGGAGCGGGGCCACGGGCAGCGAGGGAGCGGCCGGGACGGCGGAGGCGGAACAGAGAGAACCGGCGCGGAGAAGAAGAAGGAAAGGAAGGAGATGGTCACCGACAGGTGGGGTCAGGCTGAGGGAATGACTGAGAATAGAAGGAATGACTGAGAATAGAAGGAATGACTGAGAATAGAAGGAATGACTGAGAATTGAAGGAATGACTGAGAATAGAAGGAATGACTGAGAATAGAAGGAATGACTGAGAATAGAAGGAATAACTGAGAATAGAAGGAATGACTGAGAATAGAACGGGAATGACTGAGAAAAGAAGGAATATCTGACCTACCTTCCTGTTTCCTTCCTTTACTTTTCCCGCACCAACTCAAATCTATTTGAATTCAACCCAAATTTGAATTCAACTCCTATGCACTCAACCAAATAAAACTTATGCACCAGCATGAATGCACAAACATGTTGAGCCAAAATAAATTTTAATTCTTTGTGAATTAAATTATAAATAAATGCAAGCAAGGTAAAATAAATCCTTAGAAAATTTTTGGAGCCCAATTACATTCATTATAAATTTCGAAATTTCACCTTAGGGTGTTACAAACCTACCCCCCTTACAGGAATCTCGTCCCGAGATTCAGATAGGCTAGCTAGCAAAGAGATTGGGGTATGACTAGCAAAGAGATTGGGTATGTCTTCCTCAACTCATCCTCTCGCTCCCAGGTAGCCTCCTCCTCGGTGTGATGACTCCACTGAACACGGCACATCTTAATCTTCTTGTTGCTAGTAACTCTCTCAGACGTCTCCAGAATTTTCACTGGATGCTCGGTGTAGGTCAGATCCTCCTGTACTTCCAACCCTTCCAATGGTGCTTGCTTTTCCGGCACTCTCAGGCACTTCTTCAGCTGGGATACATGAAACACATCGTGCACTCCTGAGAGGTTGGGAGGCAACTCCAAGCGGTATGCCACCTCACCTTTCCGTTCCAACACCTTGAACGGACCAATGTATCGAGGGCCTAGCTTCCCTCTCACATTAAACCTACGAATTCCCCTCATCGATGAGACCTTCAGATACACATGATCAACCACGGCAAAGGTCAGACCTCGGCGACGAACATCCGCGTAGCTCTTCTGACGAGTCTGTGCGACCCTCAGATTCTCTCGCACCTGCTGTACCAGCTGTTCTGCTTCCTCAACAATATCCAGACCAAATACCTGCCTCTCGCCAATCTGATCCCAATACAGCGGAGTCCTGCACTTCCGACCATACAGGGCCTCGAAAGGAGATTTCTTCAGACTGGCCTGATAGCTGTTGTTGTAGGAAAACTCTGCATACGGCAGGCATTTATCCCAGCTGGTACCATACTGAATAGCGCAGGCTCGAAGCATATCCTCCAACACTTGGTTGGTCCTCTCTGTCTGCCCATCTGTCTGAGGATGATAAGCCGTACTGAGGCGGAGCTTCGTATCCAGCGAATCATGCAACTGCTCCCAGAACCGTGAAGTGAACTGAGATCCTCGGTCAGATATGATCTTCTTCGGAACACCATGTAGACAGACAATCCTGGAGATGTACAACTCTGCGAGTCTAGCGCCGGAGTAAGTAGTGTTCACCGGAATGAAGTGAGCAACCTTCGTCAACCAATCCACTACTACCCATATGGAGTTGTACCCTTTCTGGGTACGAGGCAATCCCACAATGAAATCCATAGTGATCTCTTCCCATTTCCACTCTGGAATCTTCAACGGTTGCAACAGACCTGCTGGTCTCTGATGCTCTACCTTGACACGCTAACAAGTGTCACAGATAGCCACGTACTCCGCAATGGAACACTTCATTCCATACCACCAGAATCGTTCCTTGAGATCATAATACATCTTTGTGCTGCCTGGATGAATGGAATATGCCGTATCATGAGCCTCGCTCAAGATCAACTTCCTGAGATCCGCTACATCTGGCACACATATCCGACCCTTGTACCACAAGGTGCCCTGATCATCTTCTCTGAAATGAGGTGCCTTGCCAATCTTGAGCAGTTCACGGATCTCCTGCAGCTTCTTGTCTTCTTTCTGATGCTGCCTGATCTCCACCTCTAGAGTGGGTTCTGCCTCGAATGATGCACTCGAGGTGTGACGCAAGAAACCCAGTCTCAACTGCTCAAACTCCTCGCATAACTCCTGAGGCATCTGAAAAGCCACGGCCATGTTAACATAGCTCTTCCTTCTCAGAGCATCTGCTACAACATTGGCTTTGCCCGGATGATAGTGAATCTCCAGGTCATAATCCTTGACCAACTCTAGCCATCTTCTCTGCCGCATGTTCAGCTCATTCTGAGTGAAAATATACTTGAGGCTCTTGTGATCGGTGTAACTATCACACCTTTGCCCAAACAAGTAATGCCTCCATATCTTCAGAGCATGCACAACTGCGGCTAACTCCAGATCATGAGTGGGATAATTCAGCTCGTGCCGGCGCAATTGCCACGAAGCATAAGCTATGACTCTGCCTTCCTGCATCAAAACGCAACCGAGACCATCCCTCGAAGCATCACAATATATTGTGAACCTCTTGCTCTGGTTTGGCAGAGTAAGGACTGGTGCCGTAGTCAACCTCTTCTTCAGCTCCTCGAAGGCCTTCTGACGCTCATCAGTCCAAGAGAAGTCCACACCCTTCTCTAGCAAGGAAGTCAAAGGCTTCGCAATCTTGGAGAAATTCTCAATGAACCTCCGATAATATCCTGCTAAGCCCAGAAAAGAGCGGACTTCCTTCACCGTCTGCGGTACAACCCAGTCAAGCACATCCTTCACCTTTCCGAGGTCCACAGCAATACCTCCCTTGGAGATGACATGACCGAGGAATGGAACCTCATCAATCCAGAATTCGCACTTGCTGAGCTTGGCATACAGCTTGTGCTCTCTGAGTCTCTGCAACACAAGCCTCAGATGCTTCTCATGCTCTGCTTCTGACTTGGAATATATCAGGATATCATCAATGAATATCACCACAAAGGTGTCCAGAAAATCCATGAAAACCTTGTTCATCAGATGCATGAAGAAAGCCGGAGCATTGGTCAAGCCAAAGGACATGACCGTATACTCGTATAGCCCATACTTGCAGGTGAATGTTGTCTTCTGGATATCCTCAGGACGAATCTTCAGCTGGTGATAACCCGAACACAGATCAATCTTCGAGAATACACAAGCACCCTGAAGCTGATCAAAGAGATCCTCAATACGAGGCAATGGATGCTTGTTCTTGATAGTGACTGCATTCAGGTCCCGATAATCGACGCACATCCTCTTCGCGCCATCCTTCTTCTCTACAAGCAATACAGGAAAAGCCTAAGGAGAGAAACTACGACGGATATAGCCCTTGGCTAGCAACTCGTCAACAGTCTTCTTAACTTCCTCATGCTCAACGGGTGCCATACGATAGGGTCGCTTAGCAATAGGAGCTGTGCCAGGCAAGAGATCAATAGAAAACTCAATGTCGCGATCAGGCAGCATACCTGGCAAATCATCCGGAAAGACATCCGGGAATTCAGACACCACGCGAATACCATGCGTGGGTCTAGCCTCCATCTGACAAAGAATTCCAGAAGGCTCCGAAGCACTAACTGTGACCTCCTGTCCATCCGGTGCCGACAAGTGGACAGTCCTCTGAGCACAGTCAATCCTGACACCCCATCTAACAAGGGTCTCCATTCCCAAGATCACATCGATACCCTTGGTGTCTAGCACTATGAGATTAGCACTGAACTCTACCCCCCTTATGACAACACTGACTCTAGGACAGAAGATATGAGACCTCAACTGCCCTCCCGGTGAAGATACTAACATGCCCCTCTTCAGGGTGCTAGTATGAATGCCATGATGCTCAACAAAAGACCGAGTAATGAAGGAATGCGTAGCACCTGTATCAAAAAGCACGGTAGCAGGGTGAGTATTGACCATGAACGTACCAATAACCATGTTGGAAGCCTCGGCCGCTGACTCAGCCGTCACGTGGTTCACCCTGCCCTGAGATGGCGCCTTGGGCTGAGCTGGGCGCCCCTGCTGTCCGGACTGCGACTTCCGGGGACAAACGTTGGCGTAGTGTCCCGGCTCGCCACAGTGGAAGCACACACGTGGGAGTGCTGGAGCCTGCTGCCCGGCAGAAAGAGCAGGCACTCCCGGCCGCGGAGCTGGTGGAGCCGGTGGAGCAGAGCATGCCGGAGGTGCTGGAAGCCTCTGGCCCTGTCCCGCTTGCTGTTGCTGCTGAGGACGAGGCGGGTACTGCTGCTGTCGCTGCTGGTACTGCTGGATCTGCCTCTGGTGCTGCTGCTGATGGTACTGGTACCGAGGCCAGGTGTTGCTACCCGACGCAGCAGGAGCCATCTTCCTCTTCTTGTCCTCAATCTCCCGTCGCTTGCGCTCGGTGTTGAGGGCAGAATCAACCAGATGGTTGCAGTTGTTGAAGCGGTGGTTCATGAGCGCGTACTCCAGGTGGTCATCGAGTCCCTCCCTGAAGCTTTCCTGCTTATCGCCATCATGGGCGACCTCAGCGGGGGCGTAGCGAGCAAGCTGGAGAAAACAATCACGGTACTCTGTCACCGTCATAGATCCCTGAAATGATAATCACTGGGAAAAGAGGATGGAATTTTGTTCAGCCTTCCAATTTCACAAAGATAAGCAACGGTGGGCTTGAGCTCAAAAAGAAATTGCGGAAAGATTTTACTCAGATTTACCTGCTTAAGCGCAAGGAACTCCTTGTGCTTCATTTTCAACACTCCAGCAGGGATGTGGTGGTTCCTGAAATGCTCCTGGAACTGGACCCAAGTGAGGACGTCGCGGTCCCGAGCTGGATAGGACTCCCACCAATCGAGAGCTGAGCCTCGCAGCTGCCCTGCTGCGTACAGGACTCGCTCCCTGTTGTCGCACTGAGCGACATCCAACTGGCGCTCCACTGAACGAAGCCAGTCGTCAGCCTGGAGTGGATCAGCCGCATGAGAGAACATCGGCGGGTGTCCTCTCAGAAAATCCGCACGCCTGTCGCGAGGCTGCGGCGGTGGAGGAGGTGGTGGTTGAGCGTGGATCTGCTGCAGAGCCTGAACAGTGTTGTTCAGAGTAGCCATCATCTGCATCTGGAGCTGGAAGAACTGCTCCGGAGTCAGAGGTGGAGGCATCGGCGCGGCTGGTCAGTGCTCTGGTTGTTCTGCCCCTGCTGGCCAGAACCGGTGCCTGTGCTCCTGGTGTTCACCATCTGTTTGCAGCAGAATGAAATTTATGAGAAGAAGATATTGTGCAGCTGAGGAAATGAAACTTCGACAGGGTATGGCAGAGAGAAAAGAGTATAGGTTTTACCCCCAACGATCTAACTCAATTTTATTACTTTGTTCAAGTCGGTGTTAGGGTCGATTTGCATGAACAAGTGTAACTACTAGGCTATGCAATCAACCAAAAATCCAAATCAAACATTTGCACAATAACAAACATTCAATATTCACAACTTAGTCGAGTTTATCACACTACTCGACTAACACACTCGTTCTAGCGTATTTTCATTGGGATAGCTTAAACTTATAGCTTATAGGGTTAGACACTCAGGCCAACGTCTACGGAAAACTCAAGCTATTTCTCAGAAAAGACAGGAGAGAGATAGCAAATCAAGGACTTAAGACTCAAGGAATAGAAGTAGTAAATGATGTTAGAAGATTTGCGGAAGCAAGGCAAGAGAAAATAAGTCCTAAACTTGACCAATTCTATCTAGGCTTCATCCTACAGTCGACCTGGCTCTGATACCAATCCTATCACACACGATTTATAAGAACATAAATCGAGCAATCATATATGTGCCAGGATCAAGTCACGCATATATACAACAGAATCATCAAGATATCACAACACGTATCTCGAAATAAAAGCGTATAAATTACAACTGAATGTCTTTATTACAACTGAATCTAGAATCAGTTCAAGGAGTGCGGAAGCAGAAAAGAGATACACGTAGAGCTGGGCGCCACAGGGACATCAACTGGGAGACAACGCCTAGAAATCGTCGAGTCCGCTGATGTAGTTCTCCACGTCGCCGGGTACTGAGCAGCAGTCGACGATATACCCGAGAAAATAGAGGAGTAGAGAAGGCAAGTGTGAGTACACAACTTGTACTCAACAAGTATAACACGAGTATGAGGCTCTAAGGTTAGCTGACTCAACTGCATTAGCTTTTAATCTTGGCAAATTTAATTAAAGCTAATTACTACAAGTGGATGAATTACCATAAACCCGAATTGCATAAGAAATTAATCAATAATAATTAAGAACTACTAAGAACCACCCAAACCACCAAGATAACCCAACTAATCAGACGGAGGATCTGCGCCGCTCATGGCCGTGAGCATGGCTAGTATACCAGTTTTATACTCTCGAGAGGTTGCACAACTTTACCCACAAGTCGTGAGCTACGCTAGTTGTTCGTCTCACTTCCTTAGGTGAGATGGCTAGCAAGCACACTACGAGACAGTTACAAAGGATCACATTAGTAAGGTGTAACCGCTAAGGTTTCTAGATCAGCTACGATGGGGCCCACCTCCGGGGGTACAAGACACACAGCACAGACCAAGCCGGAGGAGCAGGGACCATTGAAGCTTACCACCCCTCTTGCCCACGCAGGTAAGTTACTCCCGAACCAAAATGACCTAATTAGTAAGTCAAGACCGTCCCATTCCAGTCTTGTGGTTGCGCGGTTGTCCCAGGTTGTCGCTCTATGAACCGGTCCTTATGGAGAGTGGCCAACCAAGTACTAAGCACCATGCTGGCCCCCTAAACCATGTTTCTATATTTGAAGGAGATGTGAGCCGCTCAAGCACACAGCACAGAGGGCCACTCTCAGAATTAAGTTGCATATAACCATTAATCAAATTTAATTAAAAAGGACCAACATAGGTGAGAGCGCAGCACCTAGCAAAACTAACCACAATGCAACCCAAGGATATATATACAGGGATAAAGGTGGCTAGAAAATCCTTATAGGCATACAGAATTAAAATGCAATATGAAATTGTATTTAAAAGTGATAGGATATTCATGTTATACTTGCCTTCCTCAAAGTTCTCCTGCTGCTGCTCAAACTGCTCTGCAGAAAGGGGCTCCTTGTACTCGTCTAAAGACTCAGCGTCTACTCACGATCGCAACGTCAAAACATGGTCCAGCACATACACATACATGCAAACAAAGACAAAAGATAAGAAACAGTACATCATTACATAAAACAGCACACAAAACTATGATATAACTGTTCTACGCGCTACAACAATCGCGTGAGCGCGAAAACCACCTAAAACGGAGCTAAGATGCGAAAACTAGGGTTAAAACAAGGTCCAGGGGCTTTTCTGCGAGAAAACAGAACTTCCAGGGGGTTTCTAGGCAAAAACTAGGGACCTAGACATAATTAAACTATAGACACAGGGTCTAACGTGTAGAACTGCGCTCTAGGGATGGCGGACCCTATTTCTGGAAAGCTCAGGGGCTTCGGTGCAAAAACAGGGGCTTAACTGGAATTATCTTTGAACGGAGGTGGACTGCGGGTTGATTCCAAGGGAGCTCAGGGGCTCTTTAACAAAACTGCCACAGCTGAAGGGGTATCTTCTAATCTGGGCCGTCAGATCTGGATCAAACGGTTCGGACCCAATCTAGTTTGGACAGTCCGATCTGCATGGCGGGGGTGCGGACGGTCCGATCTGGTTGGGCTCGCGGGGACGGCGGGTCTGCACGGCGGCGCACACCGGCGATGGCGTTCCGACCTTGGGTGTGGCCTACGGTCCATGATAGCTAGCGTAAGAGGGAGAGGGGAACGTGCTGATGCTCACCGAGGGCTCGAACTGGCCGGAGAAACAGCGTAGGGTGGTCGGCGGCGAGGGCCGAGCGGCAGGGACGGGCGGCGCTCGTGGAGGAAGATGATGCAGGGGCCTCCGTGCTTCTGGTCACCGTGGATCGACTCGTGGAGATCCGGCAATGGTGGTCGTGGCAAAATTCGACGGCGAGAGCGAGCTGGGCATGGCTAGGGTTGCGGTCGCGGTTTCGGGAAGTCACATGAGAGGCGGCCTAGTAGCTTAAGAGGCGGCGGGGATGCCCTAGGCGTGCGTGCCGCGGACTCTACGGTGAAAGCGGATCGCGCAACGGATTTGCGCAATCCCGGCTTTGGAGCTCGGCTTCTAGAAGGTGAGGGCGCCAGCGAGGCTGGTCAGTGGGCCTCGAGCGTGTGCACTGGGGGCGGAGCGGGGCCACGGGCAGCGAGGGAGCGGCCGGGACGGCGGAGGTGGAACAGAGAGAACCGGCGCGGAGAAGAAGAAGGAAAGGAAGGAGATGGTCACCGACAGGTGGGGTCAGGCTGAGGGAATGACTGAGAATAGAAAGAATGACTGAGAATAGAAGGAATGACTGAGAATAGAAGGAATGACTGAGAATAGAAGGAATAACTGAGAATAGAAGGAATGACTGAGAATAGAAGGAATAACTGAGAATAGAAGGAATGATTGAGAATAGAACGGGAATGACTGAGAAAAGAAGGAATGACTGACCTACCTTCCTGTTTCCTTCCTTTACTTTTCCCGCACCAACTCAAATCTATTTGAATTCAACCCAAATTTGAATTCAACTCCTATACACTCAACCAAATAAAACTTATGCACCAGCATGAATGCACAAACATGTTGAGCCAAAATAAATTTTAATTCTTTGTGAATTAAATTATAAATAAATGCAAGCTAGGTAAGGTAAATCCTTAGAAAATTTTTGGAGCCCAATTACATTCTTATAAATCTCGAAATTTCACCTTAGGGTGTTACACATATCATGTAGACTCAACTACTCTCGCCGACGGTGACTACGAGCTGATCTCGGATCAAGCCGTAGAAGTTTCTGAAGACCCCGGGAACACCGGAGAAGGTCTAACTGAAGCTCCGAACCAAAGTTAGGAAAACCTTGACACTACTGCCCCCAACCCCACACAAGAAGGCAAGCACCGGACATAACCCTACTTTATCTACACTGCAACTTATATTATTTATATCTATCTATGCATTACGTTCTTAGGAATTGTATAAGAAACTATAGTTACATTTTCCTAGGAACCAATGTATTGAATACTAGCACTTGAGTTCGAATAGCCGCTCTACTAATAGGACCGGTAGAAGTCGGGTGATTTCCTGTCACTCGCGCGATATAGGAGTTGTAATGTTTACATTCCTGTAATCACTATAAGGATGACGGACAGGAATTATGAGAGGTATCATGGTTGAGATGATACCCTGTCTGTGTTGCTGAAATTGATAAGGTCACAGTGTGTGGTAGCGGTGGTTAAGCATTTGAAAGTACTAGCCACATGCCGCGAAATATGGTAAGCGGTAAGCCTAGTAACCAATCGGCCCGAGGAGTGGACATACCTCCCACCACTCGTATTTTGGTTCTTCCTATTACTCGATTCGACGTGTAGGAATACGTGTTGCAAGGCAACCAGGAGTATGGCCGTGTAGTCGCTCTACAGGCATACGTCCTGCACATTGGATGTGCGTATGGTCCTGCAGTCGCTTGTGGTGGATCTGATCCACGAGTCGGAATGAAAGGCAAACGGTTGCTTTGGAACAATCGTTGGATGTTCCAAGCGTGTGAGTTAGGTTTACCTTGCAAGGTTGAAATTCGATTCAGGAATCGTCCGTTTCGCGCGGAGATTGAGACTACTTGATCCCTTTACCACATAGAGTAACAAGAGTAACTGTATGGTTATCAAAAATGATGATTGGCTAAAGATTCTACCATGCTTGATTTGCTATAGGTGCTTATCTAGAATGGATAATCACATAGAACTTGAAAGCTAAAAGTTGAAAATAAGGACCTACTCTTTGCTGCTTTTCAGCTGAAAACCCTACCCAAAACCTGAAAAGCCTTCATAAGTCTAGTTACATGGCTATGTATACCATGAACGGGTAAACCTTGCTGAGTATTAGAATACTCAGTCTTGCCTTGTAACTTTTTGTTCAGGTAATCTCCCTGACGACTCAGCTCTGCCTATACCGTGGCCCTACCCTCTGCCTGATGGTTGGTCCGTGGAGTGGGAACCGTCCCCAGCCAACACAGACCCCTCCGAATGATATCATGCCAGGACTAGCATGATATCTGAACTGACGACGTGTACAGTTTCCGTGCTTAAAACTCTGCTGCAAGACTTGAAACCTTAAACGGTTTTGTAATAATTTCCATCAGTTGGTAACTTATGTTACTTTTGAACACTCATGTAATATAACTGCTTGTGATGTAAAATGTGATGGCTTTTGTATCTCTGGACTCGCCTTCGTGCGAGATACCTTGTTGGATCCTGCAATCGGTGGTTTATCGGGATGTTACCCGACAGGCTAAGGGATTATACCGTTTGAAGCACGTGGGAGCCCCCAAGAGTGGACTCGCGTACTTGAGCCGGTGTAATTTAGGTTGGTTCTGCCACAGTTGGTATCAGAGCTAACAAGTGTACACTGGAGATATGAAACGCCTTGAAAATACTTTAAGTATAAAATTTGACTAACCAAGTATTTTGTAAAACTACGTTGGTTTCGTTAAGGATTGTGTTTAGTGCGTAAAGCCCTAGGGTGATATCTAAGGGAAATAAAGGTGGCTATAGTATATATATATAACTCTAAATACCAGCATTACTTTTCTGTTAAAACTTAAAATTCATGCACAACCCAACTTTACTTTCTGTATCGACACCTTCGATGGTGAGGTAAGGAGGTAAGGATCCTCATCTAACTGGGGAGTTAGCCTTCCCATCGGTGATGCGAACCGAATGCTGTTTCTCAAGCAGTGGCCTACTTGAGATGCTACCAATATATCAACTTCGGTTGATTATATTGGGAGTATATGGTTCGGCGCAGGGTATGGCGATCGCTGTTCATACCCCCGCATGTTGCGGTACCCCCGTGAATACGTTGTTTCGATGATGTATGTTAACGTTGTCTGTACGGCGGTAATGGTACAGATGCTGTTTCTATAGTGAACAGTAATGATTGGGGATGCTTTCATGACATGCTGGCATGAAAGGTTCATTGGATATATATTGTGGTTTTCTGCAGGTACACTAACCACGATTACGAAATTAGGATGTATAGGACTTATCGGCTAGTTATTAGTGAGAGATGTATGTGTTATGCCACCGAAACTCATTGCGTAAGTCCGAAGATATTCGGTAGTTGTTTTAGTTGTGAGGTTGAATAGAACGTGCATGCATAATTCCTCATCAAATATATGAATGCAATGTATGTTTTGGTTTCCTAAGGATATGTAGTAGGTTGTTTATCTCTAGTATGGATTAATGAGATTCTTGTGGTAACATTGGTCGAGTACCTTAAGTATCCATCTGTTTTCAGCCTTTGCTGTTACCAGAATCGTTATCTCGTTTTATTTACCTTGTAAGTCCTCAGCAGGGTAAACATATCTCACCATTTGCATTCTTGTTGCAGATGGCAGGCCCTTCCAATATCTTTTGGGATCCGGCAGGGCATCTCCATACAAATGCCTTGCATTGGGAGGGTTTTCCTCGATTACTTTAGGAATCTTTGAGGTTATTCTGCTATACAGAACCTCCACAATATGATGCAGTGGAATATCAGGAAGAAGGCGTTCATCGAGCTCGAGTCAGAATGACTATTCCTCAACATCCTTTTCGTTCCCAATGGCAGCCCATTGAAGTTGACGTGATGGGCTATCGAATAGTTGACACCATCGAAGGGGCAGCACTGGAAGCCATTTATCTTTTCTGTAATCAACATCCGAGAGAAGTTGCAGGACAGCCAATCGGTATATTTTCTACCACAGATCCCAATGATCCAGAATGAAACCTCAGGGTAGTCCCTAAAGGTCACAGGTTAGAAGGTTCCACAGAGGAAGCACTTCGGGGTACTATGCGATTTATGAAGGTACAGCATCACTATCGACTGCTACTACGTTACGAGATGGGTCAGTTGATCAATACCGCGCGAGGTCACTATAGGGAGGCTGATAGACAAGTCACTCAAGTTGACCAACTTCAAGCCTTGGTGACTCAGAAGGATGAGGTCATCGCAGCACGTGATGAGACCATCCTTCATCGAGAAGATCAGATCAACGAGAGTGATCATATAATCACTCAGCGCAATACCATCATTGAGTTCCTTCAGGAACAAATCCATGATCTGATCCTTGAGGCTGATGATGCCCAGGCTCACCTTGAAGAACTGCAGCAGCAACCAATACCTCCCGCTGCACCCGCAGTACCTGAGGCCGAAGAAGAAGATCCAGAGGAGATTGAGGGGATCTCGGAGCTTGACTCCGAGCATGGGGACCCTGTTCTTAGTCCCCACCATTCTTGTTCTGGTAGTCAGTCTTCTGTAGGCAATTTCGACGATTTCTAGTTGTCAAATCGTCGACTTTTTAGATGTAACCCGTGTGAAGTGTAATGCCTTAGGTAGTAAGTAATCTACTTAGACCTTGCGCCATTTGTTGTAACATAGATGGCCTGTGTACGGATCCTTCGGATGTATGAGGTGGAGAACAATCAGAATCTGCGTTGTAATATAAGCCTCGTGTTTTATCTTCTTGTTCCCTATTTTTATGTTCTGAAATGAGATGATTGAATGGAATATGTGCATTGTTTATTTGAGTATTGTGTCTTCTGAAATTGGGAGTAAGGCCATGCGGTTAATAATGGACGTCTCCTTTATTTCAGATGGTTGGAGCCACGCGTGGTACCCCGGAAGGCTTCCGGGCAGATCAGGCCAGCGGTTCTCAACAACCACCACCGCCACCTCCAAATCTAGCCGAGGTTATGGCTCGGCAGACTGAACTTCTTAATCTGCTAGTACAAGCACAGTAGAATCAACAGCGTCAGCAAGCACGAGGGGGTCGCGATGAACCTCAAGTGGCAACTTACCAGGATTTCTTTAGTACCCAACCCCCGCTGTTCAGCAAAGTGGAGGAGCCTCTCAACGCCGATGCTTGGCTTCGCACCATTGAATCTAAGTTTGCTCTCCTTACAATTCCATGTGCGGACTCTAGCAAGGCTCACTTTGCTGCCCAACAATTACGTGGAGCTGCTCGTATCTGGTGGGATAACTACTGTGCCATGCAAGCTGAAGGCCATGTTATCCCCTGGGAAGAATCCCGGAATGCTTTTCGAGCACATCATATACCTGAGGGACTAATGGAGCGCAAACCGAATGAGTTCTTGGCACTTACTCAAGGCACCCGCTCCGTACTGCAATATGCACAGGCTTTTAATCACCTGTGTCAGTACGCGGGTTATCACGCAGATAATGATACCAAGAAACAGGATTGCTTCCGTCGGGGCTTGAGCACTAAGCTCAAAGAATGTCTGAACCTTATAAAGGCGAATCCCTTCAGCGAGCTGGTTAACATGGCCCTGATTCAGGAGGATTGTATCACGGCACACCGTGCCGAAAAGAAGCGCAGGATTTCCACTGGACCCGCGGGCGTTCAACCCTCGCGGTATCGATTTGTTCAGAATGCACTGCCCCGAGCGCCACAGTGGAATGCTCCATTTGGCAGATTGGTTTTCAGGCCGCCTCAACAACAAGGAGGGTATAGACCTCCCGTACCTCCGCAACAACCACAACAATTTGGCCCACGGCCAAATGTTCAACAAGTCCAACAGAGAAGCAACAATTATCGCTGTTTCAATTGCGGGAGTGCGGATCATTTCATCAGGGATTGTCCGCGGCCCAAGAAACCTAACCAAGGGCAGAGTTCCAATCAGGGTAACTAGAACAAGGGTAAAAAGCCGATGATGCAAGTCCGACAAGGGAGAATTAACTTCACCACCTTTACAGAACTTCCAGATGGAGCTCCTGTCATGTCGGATACATTCTCTATTCACCACAAACCAGTTGTTACATTATTCGATTCAGGAGCAACACATAGTTTTATTAGTAACAACTATGGTACCTGAATAGGACTTGATCTTTGTCCTACCCAGGGATCATATATGATTTCCACCCCTGGAGGAAAGATTACCTCTAATCAAATGGTTAAAAGTGTGCCAATTCAGTTAGGTAGCCAAGTAATTAAAACTGATTTGGTGTTGCTAAACTTAGAGGGTATTGATGTTATACTTGGGACAAATTGGATGACTGAACATAGAGTACTGCTAGACATCTCTTCCCAAGTTATCGAGATTAACTCACCATATCAAGGAGTCATTACCCTCTATCTGCCTCAGCAGAAATACCTGCACTCTTGCACATATGCCATCACAGATATCAAAGTAAAAGATATACCTATAGTGTGTGAGTATCCCGATGTCTTTCCAGATGACTTGCCTGGAATGCCACCAGATAGAGACATCGAGTTCATCATTGAACTTCAACCTGGCACTGCTCCTATTTCAAAGAGGCCATATCGTATGCCTCCAAATGAATTGGCCGAGCTAAAGACCCAACTTCAAGACCTTCTTGATAATGGTTTCATACGCCCAAGCGCTTCACCTTGGGGTTGTCCTGCTCTCTTTGTCAAGAAAAAGGACAATAGCCTAAGGTTATGTGTTGATTATCGTCCACTCAATGCGGTTACAATCAAAAATAAGTACCCTCTTCCCCGCATTGACCTTTTGTTCGATCAACTAACTGGAGCTAAGGTCTTTTCTAAGATTGACTTACGCTCTGGCTATCATTAGATTAAAATCAAGCCTTGTGACATTCCAAAAACAGCTTTCTCGACCAGATATGGATTATATGAATATCTGGTTATGTTATTTGGGCTTACTAACGCACCGGCATATTTTATGTATCTCATGAATTCAGTCTTTATGCCGGAACTCGATAAATTCGTCGTGGTCTTCATTGACGATATTTTGATATATTCCAAGACTAATGAAGACCATGCTAATCATATACGTGTCATTCTTCAACGACTACGTGATCATCGTCTTTACGCCAATGTGGTAGAACCGCCTGAATTATTCCGGCTCAAGTGCGCTAATGGTCGCTATACAGCTGGCATTAACTCAATGCACTTCAAACGGAACAATCCGTTGGTCTGTCGGGTCTCCGCCCGATACAACCACGGTTCAACAGGATCGAAGCAGGTCTACCTCGCACGAAGGCGAGTTTACAATCACAGAACAGCTCATGAACTTTTATTTTACAGATATTCAAACATTATTACAAACCAGGTTCGAACTTAGATAAAATTTATACAAACCGTGTTTAGACTAACAAGCCGAATAGCTTGCCCAAAATCATAGCGGAAAGAAAAGAGCACGCGATTACACACGTTGCGAAGGTTGACACCATACTCAGCCCAAAGCTTGGTGTCACTCAGGAGGGTCACTGCCAGCCGGGGACGGATCCCACTCCACGGACCAGCCAAAAGGAAGAGACGTTGGCCATGCAGGGTTGTCCATGGGATTCTCGAAAGTTAAACCTGAAACAGATACTAGCAAGGCTGAGCATTCTAATACTCAGCAAGGCTTACCCGAGTTTGGGTATACTTTAGCCCGTAACTAGACTCATGAAGGCATTGTAAAGGTTCTGGGTTTATTTTCAGCTGAAAAGCAACAAAGAGTATAACCTACTTTCAAGTTTTAGCTTTCAGATTCTAGCTTGATTAGCCATTCTAGGTAAGCACCTATACTAAACAAGCAAGGTAGAGATTATCATCCATCAAGATTATTCCATAAATAATTACACTTTTTACTCGATGTGGCAGAAGGAATAAGCAGTCTCAATCCTCGTGAGAAGCGGATGATTCTGAATCGAATTTCAACCGTGCAAGGTAAACCTAACCCACACGCTTGGAATATCCAAAGATCATTCCAAGCAACCGTTTCCCTCATATTCCGGGTTATGGATCAGGGCCACCACAAGCGACTGCAGGACCGTACGCATACCAATTGTGCAGGACATACGTCTATAGCGTGACTACATGATCCCGTATTCCTGTTTGCCTTGCAGAACGTACTCCCACTCGTCGGTGCGTGTAAACATAAAATAAAAGTCGAGTGGTGGAGACGTGTCCATTTGCCGGGCCATTCGGGTACTAGGCTTACCGCTTACCATATTTCGCGGCATGTGGCTAGTACTTTCAAACGCTTAGCCACCACTACCACACATTTCAACCTTAACCACTTTTAACAAAATAGACAGGGTAAACCTTCAGGTCATGATACAGCACATGACCCTGTCCATCATCCTTATAGTGGTTGCAGAATTGTAAACAAGCAACTCCTATATCGCGCGAGTGATAGGAAATCACCCGACTTTTACCGGTCCTATTTAGCAGAGCATCTAAGCGATAAGGACTCGGGTACAATACATTGGATCCCTAAGATTTTATGCAACTAGGGTTTCATTTCAACTCCTAGACGTAATGCAAGATATATAATATAACAATGGAATTGTAATAAATTGAATTACTGGGTATGCATCGGGGCTTGCCTTCTTGAGTGGGGTTGGGGGCAGAAATGTCAGAGACATCCGAACTTGGGTTCGGGGCTTCAGTTATATCCTCGGCGACGTTTATCGGGTCTTCGGAGAACCCTTGGTCTTGTCCTAAGACCAACTTGTAGTCTCCGTCGTCGAGCGTCGTTGACTCTATATGATATGCAACAGTTTATTTGAGATAGTGTTTGGGTTAAATATTTCATTTCATGATAAAGTTGCAATCCAATAAATAACACACATGAACTCATGAAACAAGGGGGTTTAAGTTTAAATTTTCATTTATAATTAAGTCATGATTATAGTACGGGATTTATTAAAAACAGGAACTAGAACATTTGAATTTGAAGTCAAATTCTAAGTTTAAATTCAAAACTTAGGAAATAGAATTATAAAGTTTTGAAAAATTTATTTATATACTAATCATCAACACATTAGGTTATGGTAAAAGATCTAATTAACTAAGCTTTAAAGAACATGTTTCACTAATTTAATTTCATTTGAAAATTTGAATTGCCCTAAATTCAAAAGAAGTTGAGCTACAAAACAAAGCTAAGTTTGAAATTTTTACACAAGGTTACACATAGCCTATAGAAGTTACATACTAAAAATCATAAGAAACAAAGTTAAGGTGTAGAAGTTACACACAAAAATACCTCTCAACTTTAGATTTAAAATAGACACAAAAGTATTTAGTTTCATACTAAACTTCATTAATAAAAGTTGTAGGGTTTGAAAGAAACCTAACTAAAGTTATTTGCAGAAAACCCCCCGGGACTTCTTTCTCCTTCAAACATCCACCCCTCCCTCTCTGCTCTCTGCTTACAGGTGGGACCTCCTCTGCTTCTTCTTCCCCCCCCCCCCCGTCCCATGGCCACGGGCCGAGGCACAAGGGCGGCGGCGCCGCTAGCCTTGCCGGCGGCGAGCCCGCCCGAGACGGAGCTCGGCCACATGGCAACCCCGCGCGCAGACCCACGCAGGAGCATCTTTACCTCCACCCTATTTCCCCTGCTGACCCGGAACGCTGCGGCCGGCGACGAGACAAGGCTCGGCCATGGTGGCCGACGACGCTAGGGCCACAGGTCCCCCAAACAGATGGCTAGGGAGCACCACCATCGCTCCCTGAGCAATCCCCAACCCCAGGCACGCCTCGAGACAGCCGGAGCTCACGGCTCGACGGCAGCGCCCCATGGCCACATCTCGGCCATGGCGGCAGCACGTGTTCCGGCCGTCCAAGGCATGGAGCAAGCGCTAAACTGGCTCAACCACGATCTACCACTTGCCCTTATCCCCCTAAGCTACCTAGAATGGACCCAAAGGGCCGGGAGAAAGCTGCCCACCAGAGCAGGTCGACGACGGCGCTCGGAACCGAAGCAAAACGCCAAAATCCGGCGAGGATAGATGCGAGGTCTGCTTGGGAAGTGGAGGGATGGTTGGTGGATGGCTTCACACACCTTTGGGCACAAGGAATTGAAGAGGGAAGGAAGGACGGCGACAGAAGCTCGTCGGAATGGCATGGCACCGCTCGGGGGCGTCTGCTCGACGTGGAAGAGCGAAGGCCAGCCAGCGAGGGTAATGCGGTGGTGGGAGGAGGGACCGGGTGACGCGTGGAGAGGGAGAGCAGGAGGTGGAGGGCGGCGCCCTGCACGGCGGCGGCCAAGGGGAGGCGCACCCGCGGCAGAAGGAAGCAGCGCAGGGGAGCAGAGGGCAGAAGGGGCTCAGAGGAAGAAGATGAGAGGGGAAAACGTCCAAGGACTCATGTGTAAAATTAAAAAGATCCAAGGACTTCTCTGTAAAGTGAAATTCCCCGTTGATCTAAAGCTCAAATTGTGACAGTTCATGTACTTGTAAACTAGGCACATAAATTGTTAGTGTGAAGTATGTGCTTGTTAGTGAAAATCTTGTATATGTTTATGTGAAACTTTTGAAAATTTAAAGTGCAAGTAAAAAGGGTATTTTTACAATTACAGAAAAACCTAGGGTTGTTTTTGCAAAATGTATTTGGATAAGGGTAATTTCAAAATAAGTGAAGGGTGGTTTTGTAAACATATTTTTCTTATTTTATCCCCTGTAAAAAATTATATATTTATCCAAAAGTTGCATTAGAAATGCATGTGTTGAATTGTATAAAAATTTGGGTAAAGTTGTGAAAATAAGGATATTTATGTAATTTTATAAAAGTACAAGTCTTTTTAAGCAAGTATTTGATTTACAAAAGTAACTTTCAAAATTACTTAGGACTAAAGTGTAAAAGGTGCAAGTCATTATGACATGTCTATCCAATCATTATGACGTGTCTATCCCGTCATCATGACGTGTCACAAATGCTTGCATTTAGGTCCTGAATTTTATGAAGTTACACTCTTTAGGACAAAAGTAACTCAAATCCAACTTTTGTTCAACATTTCACGTGTAAAGATATAAGTTTTGAGTTTTTGAACTTGGGCCCTAAAGCAATGTTGTAGAGTTTAAAAAATTCTCCAACTTTCGTTTTGGGCATTTCTTCATTAGGGTTTTAGATTAATGGGAAATTTTTGCTTTACAGAAAGACCCCTGCAGTTTTCTAAAATTATGCATAAGCCCTTGGAAAATTCCATCTACCCTTCTTCTCTGCTCTCCCTTATCCAGGTGCCCTTTCTTTTTCTCCTCACCGCCGGCATCTTCCTCTCTCTCTCTGTTCTGCCTCTCTCCCTGGCGTGTCTTTCTTTTTCTCTCCACCGGCATCACATCTGTCTGAGCACTTCCTCCCTGCCTCCCTCCCTCTGCTCACCTTGGATTGGCGTGGATCTGAGCGGGTGCTGGTATGGGCACAGCGAAGCAAGCGGTGCAGCTCAAGCGCAGGCGCGCAGGCGGGCGCGCGAGCGCGGCAGGTGCGAGCCGGGCGCGGCGCGGAGCGGATGCGCGCGGGCGCTGGTGGCAGGCGCAGGCGTTGGCGTGCGTGAACGGCCGCGGCGTTGGAGCACAGGAGCGGGTTTGGGCGGAGGCAAGTGGCTGGCGTGCGGGAGCTAGACTGACGCAGGCGAGCAGGCACTGGAGGGACGCGGGCGCTCGGGATCCAGGCAGCGCGGCACTGGCGACGTTGGCGAAGGAGTTGAAGCTGGCGCGCGCGCAGGAGGTGTTGCGGTGGAAGGCTTCTACGCAAGATGCAGAGGACGGGCAGTGGCCGAGAAGGGTGAACGCGAGCTCGCTCGCTCGTGAGATGCACGAGGAGCGGCGAGCCAGAAGGAGAGGCGGCGAAGCGAAGGCGGCGACCGGATGTGACGAGCTCGGAGGAGATGCGGTGCAGCCAGGCACGACGAGCTCCCTCCACCCCTGCGGAGGTCGGGGCAAGAGTAACGCGGCGCGGGTTCGACGCGCAGCGCAAGACCGGCGGTGGTGGTAGACCAGTCCTGATGGCGTCACAGCAGATGGAGAAGGTGGCGGAGTTACAAGACCCGGAAGTCCGGGCGGAATTGAACCGGCGCGTTCGCGAGTGCGAGCGAAAGTGTTTTGCCAGTGGCTGCCTCGGTTCGTTTCCGTAGGCGCGTGCGTATGCAAGGCAACCGACCATGCGCATGCAGGCTGAGGGCCGTTGGTGCAGGAGCAGAGCAGAAGCGGCGTACCGGAGATGCGATCAAGCGCGGCGGTCTTGCAGGAAGCTACGCGAGTGTGCCGGCCGTGTTTCAGCAGCACACGTGCGTGAGCAGTGGAGGCTTAGCCCGTGAGCAGGAAAACCCTAAGGTTCATAGAGGAGTTGGCATAGCGAACCAATCTGGCTCCATCATCTTGTCCCATGGTCCACGACGTCCAGCAGCTCCTATTCCTCGTCGATCGCCCGAGCAAGATCACAACACCTCAAGAAAGCTCGTGAACCCTCTGATCGAGCCTCTTCGATCCCTATATGCCGGAACATCATCGCCATGGCAAAGCCAACCGCCATCATCACGTATTACCGTGAGAAATATCCCTCCGGCCATCTTCCACCCACTACCATCCCCTGACAAGCTTCTTCGTCACCCACGAAACCTCGCCACTGTTGAGCACTTCTCATCGCCGATCCTGTTCATCGCGGGAATTCACTTTCCGCCCGTTATTCTCCACAATCAAGGCTACCCCAAGGTTTGCCCTGATCCACTGAATCTTCCTAATGCCGGCGACCCCTTTGCCGGAATATCATCGTTATCTTCCTGTTCTCTGTTTTCCCCGACCAGGGACTTAATTGCTTCGATTTAGAAGGTTCTAGGGTGTTCTCTGTAAAATTTCCAACAGCCTTCTTTATTTTCAAATCAGTAAACTTCTATATTTCATATAAATTCGTAGGAAACTCATAAAAATACAAAATCAGTTTTGTTTGAATCCTTAAGCCAAAATCTACAAGTTTTATGTTGTGCTCTTGAATTAAAAGTCTTTGAATTATGGTCTAGGTTAAATATTAGGGAATGTGTGCTTTATTTGTACCTTATGTGATATGCATATGTTGTGACTGAAAGGTAAATCTTAAGATGTATGTCTTAAGTAGAGACGTGTGATATTTAGTTAATCCTTTTACATAAGTGCTCATATCCTTGCCATCAAGACTTTATCCTTGTCTTGATTGCAGTCTCCTTAAGATCCTTTTCGTATAAGGATCCTTGTTAGTTCATGTGCATCTGCTGCTTAGCTTATACATCACTGCAGCTATGCTTCAGCGTCGGCTATCAGCTCAGCCGCTAAGCATCCGTTTCCTTTGAATCTATGATGTTTTTGTGTAACAACTGTCAGCCGATGCATTTCTTTTCATATGCTTCTACCATCGGCTGGTTAGCTGATACGGTTTTTATCTTTCTAATATCGACTACTGCCGATACACTTCTTTTGTTCTATCCTACATCGGCTGCACATAGTCGATGTATCGGAGATGCACACACGATCTTAGGGTTCTTGCTATCGGCTGATCTAAGCTGATTCTAGTTGTTTTCCATATCGGTCAAATATGGCCGATCAATCCTCAGTTTTCCCATCCTTGTCCACACACTTCTATCAGCCGATTTATCGACTAAGAGATCGGCTATATATCTATCGGTCACATACCTTCAACCGCACTCCAATCGGCTGTACGTCACTCAATTGTTGTGCTGACGTAATCGAGCCGATACAACCACACCTAGTTACCTAGGATAACACTTAAGCACATCTCAGTTAAGACAACTGCTTTAGGAATCATCCCTCTGTTAAAGTAATCGATGCTTTCATTGATCAATTAGGAAACCCTATCAATCGGCTATGCAGGCCAAAGTACACAACCCTAGATCAGGAAGATAGTACAGTAGACACACCTCTATTAGGCATGACCTAGGCACATCAATCGGCTAAACCTGATGCATCCTCATCAGTTAAGGCCAAGACCAATGCACCAACCAATTAGATAGACCCAAAGACATGCTGATAATCCAATTGGCAAGATCCTCCCTTGATCTATCCATGAAACACTGTACCTTTAATATTCCTATCTCTATCAGCTGTTTTAACCTTTGGTGAAACCAAACCGGTTAATCTCTTCTGCTCATATACAGAAACTACTCATGCCAATTTCTCTTCCAAACAGAAATCAGCGGATTTCCTAAAACTGTATAGAGAGCTTCCTTCTTTACCGATTCTATCGACTGAACCCCTATATGTTCAATCGACTCTGTTGTAGTCTTCAACAAATAGCCCATCCTAATTAGTTATCCACCTAAAGCTCTATCTAAGTTTAGTTTTAGATCTTTTTGATTGTTATACGAGTAATATGTTAAATGAATGTTAGATTGCAACTTTATCGTGAAGTAAGATAGTTTTGTGTGCATATTTTGAATGTAATATTGCATTACATGTAGATACGACTACTTCCGCAAATGGTGCCTACAAGATCTTCCAGGAATCTGCGGAGGACTTTGCTGAGGACCAAAGAAACATCACCAAAGGATTATCTGAAGCCCCGAACCAAAGTTCGGAAGCTAGTAATACTAACATCTCTGACTCCAGTCCCACCAGTAAAGGCAAGCCTCGATACATATCCTAATATTTCACGTTATTACCATTCCACTTATACATTGTATATATTGCATTACGTCTAGGAGTTGAGATGAAACCCTAGTTGCATAAAATCTTAGGAATCCAATGTATTGTACCCGAGTCCTTATTGCTTAGATGCTTTGCTAAATAGGACCGGTAAAAGTCGGGTGATTCCCTGTCACTCGCGCGATATAGGAGTTGCTTGTTTACAATTCTACAACCACTATAAGGATGATGGACAGGGTCATGTGCTGTATCATGACCTGGAGGTTTACCCTGTCTATTTTGTCAAAAGTGGTTAAGGTCGAAATGTGTGGTAGTGGTGGCTAAGCGTTTGAAAGTACTAGCCACATGCCGCGAAATATGGTAAGCAGTAAGCCTAGTACCAGAATGGCCTGGCAAATGGACACGTTTCCACCACTCGACTTTTATTTTATGTTTACACGCACCGACGTGTGGGAGTACGTTCTGCATGGTAGACAGGAATACGGGTTTTGTAGTCGCGCTACAGGTCTATGTCCTGCACAATTGGTGTGCGTACGATCCTACAGTCGCTTGTGGTGGCCCTGATCCATAACCCGGAATATGAGGGAAACGGTTGCTTCGGAATGATCTTTGCATGTTCCAGGCGTGTGTGTTAGGTTTACCGTGCAATGTTGAATTCGATTCAGGAATCGTCCGCTTCTCACGATGATTGAGACTGCTTATCCCTTCTACCACATCGAGTAAAAAGTGTAATTATTGATGGAATAATCTTAATGGATGATAATCTCTACCTTGCTTGTTTAGTATAGGTGCTTACCTAGAATGGCTAATTAAGCTAGAATCTGAAAGCTAAAACTTGAAAGTAGATTATACTCTTTGTTGCTTTTCAGCTGAAAATAAACCCAGAACCCTTGAAATGCCTTCATGAGTCTAGTTACGGGCTAAAGTATACCCAAACCCGGGTAAGCCTTGCTGAGTATTAGTATACTCAGCCTTGCTAGTTTTATGTTTTTCAGGTAATGTCTTTGAAGACCCCACTCTTCCCCTGTCTTGGCCCTGTGCTCTTCCAGAGGGTTGGTACGTGGAATGGGATCCGTCCCCGGCCAACACTGATGATACCGAGTGATGTCATGCCCGGGCTTAGCATGACATCCGTCTTGACGACGTGCTGTAAATCATCAAGTATGCTTTCCACTGCCAAAAACCATAACTTTAACAGTTTGTAATGTTTTCTCTAAACTTGAAACTTCGTACTCCTTTTGGAAACACTTGTAATGTAATTCTCTATGATGTAAAATATGATGGAGACTGTATCTCTGGACTCACCTTCGTGTGAGGTAACCTTATTTGATCCTGTATTCGGTGGTTTATCGGGACGTTACCCGACAGGCCAAGGGATTATACCGTTTGAAGCACGTTGGAGCCCTCAGGAATGGACTCGCGTACTTGAGCCGGTATAATTCAGGTTTGTTCTGCCACACAAATGAAAAAGTGCCCAAAATCAAAGTTGTAGAGTTTTTCAAGATCTATAAAAATGCTTTAGTGCTCAAGTTCAAAAGCTCAAAGTTTGCAGCTTTACAAGATAGGTTTTGGATAAAGGTGAAATTTGAATTACCTTGGTCCTTACCAAAGTGAATTTGATCAAATTTTAAACATATTCGCAAAAGTTCATGGAAGTCATGATGACTTGTACTCTTACATATTTGCCCTCAAGTAAACATAAGAGTTACTTTTACACATCAATTATTTTACATAAAAGCCCTATGGTTTTTGTTTTAATCACACATAGGTCCCTATCTTTACACCACAAACCCATTTTTCTTAAGATTTAACCTATCTTTTACACCTTCCTTCCTATAAAGATATAAACTTAGCACTTAGTATCACTTTTCTCCTAGGTTTTAGTGCTACCTCCCATTTCACCCAAATAACACTTAAGGACCTATATCTTATAGAAATTATAGATATACCCCTAGCCTTTCTGTACTATCCACATATACCATAGCAAGCATACTTATATCATACTAAAACCTAGTGTCCATGTTTTCTAATTACCTGAATGTCACAGCCTTCCCCCCTAAAAAGAATCTCGTCCCGAGATTCCGAAACAGAGGAATTTGGATGATTAATTTCGGAAGTTGGCTTGGAAGAAGTCTGGGAAATTATGCTGAAGATAAGACTCAGTTTCCCATGTTGCTTCTTCTTCTGTGTGATGGTTCCACTGAATCTTGTACATCCTAATGATTTCCCTTCTAGTACTCCTTTCTTTGATGTCTAGCACTTTGATTGGATGTTCTATATACGTTAGGTCAGCTTCGACCTCGATAGTCTGAGGATCGATGATTTCAGTAGGAATCTTGACACATTTCCTGAGTTGAGATACATGGAAGATATTATGGATGGCCGCTAGTTGAGAAGGAAGTTGAAGACGATAAGCTACGGGTCCACAGATTTCAAGGATTTCAAAGGGTCCGATGTATCGAGGAGCAAGTTTTCCTTTTACGCCGAACCTTTGAATACCTCGGGTAGGAGATACTCGAAGATATACGAAGTCTCCGACTTAAAATAGCAATGGTCTTCTTCGTATATCAGCGTAGCTTTTCTACCGAGATTGAGCTGCCTTTAGATTATCCTGTATAACTTTTACCTTATTCTCTGCTTTAATAACTAGGTCGGGTCCAAAAATCCTACGTTTGCCGATCTGTGACCAACTCATAGGGGTTCTGCAACGGCGACCGTACAATGCTTCAAATGGGGCCATCTGAAACTGTGGTGTCGGTGGTCGATTGAATCGTGCCTGTTGGGGTGGTCTGGCGACCGATCTGCCAGGCAAATTGCCTCGAGATGGAGCTCGAGGGGCGTTACTCGGAACCAACCAATACTTTGACGGTTGCGTAGTTGCAAGCCCTGTAGGCGCCTTCCGTTTCTTTTCTGCTCTATGGGCTAAGATACAATCTTCTTGAGTAATGGCCATATTGACCAACTCATTAAAATTGTCAGCCTTTACCAAATTCAATCGTTCTTTAAGTTTGGTATTCAGGTCTCGGCGAAAACGATCTCTTTTGCGGGCATCACTGTCCGCATGGTATCCCGCATATTGGCACAAGTGGTTGAAAGCTTGTGCGTATTGCATGACGGTGCGGGTTCCGTGAGTTAGATTCAAAAATTCATTGAGCTTGTGCTCAGTGAGTCCCTTGGGTATATGGTGTGCTCGGAACGCTGTCCGAAACTCGTCCCATGTGACGACATGATCGGCAGGTTGCATGGCGTAAAAATGATCCCACCATAGACGAGCTGTGCCGCAAAGTTGCTGGGCTGCAAAGAGCGCCTTGTTTTCGTCCGAACATGGAGCAGATAATAAGGTGAACTTGGACTTGATGGTTCGAAGCCAAGCGTCTGCGTCCAGAGGCTCGTCTACCTTATGGAATAGTGGAGGCTGGGTACTAAGAAAGTCTTGGTAACTGGCCGACAGGGGTTCATCTCGGCCTCGGGGTTGCTGGTGGAAGTGGCCCATCTGAGCTTGTACAAGTTGATTGAGAAGTTCTGTTTGTCGAGCTATGACTTCGGCCAAATTTGGAGGTGGCGGTGGTGGTTGCTGAGAACCACTGGCCTGATCTGCCCGGAATCCTTCCGGGGTTCCGCGAGTAGCTCCAACCATCTGAAATAAAGGAGATATCCATTATCAACTATATTCTTACTCCAAATTTCAGATGATATACAATCACCAAACAGAAATGTAATTCTCATGCTCCATTCAATCCACTCATTTCAGATGCAAGAAGATAAAGTAGGATGGTAAAACACAGGGTTTCGATTACTATATAAACACTGGTGATCCTTACATCTTACATCAGCACACTTAGACCACTACAAGCCATTGCCTAAATACACATGCCACATATAGAACAAGTGGCTCTTGATCTAGGTAAACTACACATTACCTATATCACACTTTTCTACACTAACTACAACTAGACTGTCACCCACCAAACCTAAAACTAAAAGTCATCAAAGTTGCCCACTGATGACTGACTGCCAGAGGAAGAATGATGAGGACTGATAATAGGATCTCCGTGCTCAGAATCAATCTCGGAGTTCCTTCGATTTCTTCAGGATCTTCCTCTTCTTCGCCTTCAGGTGCCGGTACCACAGGAGGTACAGGCTGCTATTGCAGTTCATTTATTTGCGCATGGGCATCGTCAACTTCGAGAATGAGATCCTGGATCTGCTCTTGAAGAAATTCAATGATCGTGTTGCGTTGGGTGATTATCGCATCACTCTCATTGATCTGGTCTTCTCGGTGATGAATAGTCTCATTCCGGGCGGCGATGATCCCATCTTTCTCGATTACCAAAGCTCGAAGTTGGTCAACTTGGGTGATTTGTCTATCAGCTTCCCTATAGAAACTTCGCGCAGCATTGACCAATTGGCCCATCTCACGACGCAGTAACAATTGATAATGATACTGCACATTCATAAATCGCATCATACCTCGAAGTGCTTCTTCCGGTGGACCTTCCAGTCTATGACTTTCAGGGACTACCCTGAGGTTCCATTCTGGCTCATTAGGATCTATCATGGCAAATAAACCAATGGCTTGTCCTGCGACTTCCCTAGGATGCTGATTACAGAAGACATAGATAGCTTCCAGTGCTGCTCCTTCAATGGTGTCAACTATTCGATAGCCCATCACTTCAATTTCAATGAGTTACCATTGGGAACGAAGAGGGTGTTGAGGGATAGTCATTCTGACTCGAGCTCGATAAATGCCCTCTTCCTGATACTCTACTGTATCATATTGTGGAGGGTCTGTATAGCCAAACGACCTTAAGGATTCCCAAAGTAAACGAGGAAAACCCTCCCAATGCAGGGCATTTGTATGTAAATGCCCTGCCGGATCCCAAAAGATGTTAGGAGGGGCTGCCATCTGCGACAAGAATGCAAATGGTGAGACTTTTTACCTTGCTGAAAAATCACAAGATAATTGGAACGAGATAATCAATTCTGATAACAGCAAAGACTGGAAATCAGATGGATGCCTAAGGTACTCTAGATACCCAACTTAAAACTACCCTGAGAACCCTATCAACCCATTTCAGAGACAAACAACACACCATTCATCCTTAACAATATTAAACACACATTGCATTCTTTTGGTTGACAACAGATTATGCATGCACGTACTACTCGTCCTCACAACCAAAAACAACTGCCGAATATGTTCGGACTTACGCGGATAATTTCGGTGGCAAAACACATACGACACTGCCTAATAACTAATTGATTAATCCTACTCATCCTAACCTCTTAATCGTGGTTAGTGTACCTGCAGAAGAGCTCATATATATCATGAACCTTTCATGGCAGCACGACATGAAAGCGTCCCCAAACAATACTGTTCGCTATAGAAATAGCATCTGTACAATTACCGCCGTACAGACAATGTTAACATACATTATCGAAACAATGTATTCACGGGGGTACCGCAAAATGCGGGGGTATGAACAGCGATCGCCATACCCTGCGCCGAACCATCTACTCCCAATGTAGTCAACCAAAGTTGGTACATTGGCAGCATCTCAAGTAGGCCACTGCTTGAGAAACAGCGTTCGGTTTGCATCACCGACGGGAAGGCTAACTCCCCAGTTAGCTGAGGATCCTTACCTTCTTACCTCACGATCGTAGGTGTCGTTACAAAAAGTAAGGTTGAGTTGTACATGAATTTAAATTTTGACAGGAAGTAGTGCTGCAAGTCAGAACTATCTATACATATATAGATACTAATAGCCACCTGATATTTCCCATATAAGTCCCTAGGGCTTTACATTCTAGGCATCAACCTTAACAGATCCATCGTACTTTGTAAACTCATTTGTTGACCAGTTTTATCCTGAAAACACTTTTTAAGAGATTTTCCAGATGTAAAAGTAAACCTACAACTCTGATACCAGCTGTGGCAGAACCGCCTAAATTATTCCGGCTCAAGTGCGCTAATGGTCGCTATACAGCTGGCATTAACTCAACGCACTTCAAACGGAACAATCCGTTGGTCTGTCGGGTCTCCGCCAGATACAACCACGGTTCAACAGGATCGAAGCAGGTCTACCTCGCACGAAGGCGAGTTTACAATCACAGAACAGCTCATCAACTTTTATTTTACAGATATTCAAATATTATTACAAACCAGGTTCGAACTTAGATAAAATTTATACAAACCGTGTTTAGACTGACAAGCCAAATAGCTTGCCCAAAATCACAGCGGAAAGAAAAGAGCACGCGATTACACACGTCGCGAAGGTTGACACCGTACTCAGCCCAAAGCTCGGTGTCACTCAGGAGGGTCACTGCCAGCCGGGGACGGATCCCACTCCACGGACCAGCCAAAAGGAACAGACGTTGGCCATGCAGGGTTGTCCATGGGATTCTTGAAAGTTAAACATGAAACAGATACTAGCAAGGCTGAGCATTCTAATACTCAGCAAGGCTTACCCGAGTTTGGGTATACCGTAGCCCGTAACTAGACTCATGAAGGCATTCTAAAGGTTCTGGGTTTATTTTCAGCTGAAAAGCAACAAAGAGTATAACCTACTTTCAAGTTTTAGCTTTCAGATTCTAGCTTGATTAGCCATTCTAGGTAAGCACCTATACTAAACAAGCGAGGTAGAGATTATCATCCATCAAGATTATTCCATCAATAATTACACTTTTTACTCGATGTGGCAGAAGGAATAAGCAGTCTCAATCCTCGTGAGAAGCGGACGATTCTGAATTGAATTTCAACCTTGCAAGGTAAACCTAACACACATGCTTGGAATATCCAAAGATCGTTTCAAGCAACCGTTTCCCTCATATTCCGGGTTATGGATCAGGGCCACCACAAGCGACTGCAGGACTGTACGCACACCAATTGTGCAGGACATACGTCTGTAGCGCGACTACATGATCCCGTATTCCTGTCTACCTTGCAGAACATACTCCCACTCGTCGGTGCTTGTAAACATAAAATAAAAGTCGAGTGGTGGAGACGTGTCCTTTTGCCGGGCCATTCGGGTACTAGGCTTACCGCTTACCATATTTCGCGGCATGTGGCTAGTACTTTCAAATGCTTAGCCACCACTACCACACATTTCGACCTTAACCAGTTTTAACAAAACAGACAGGGTAAACCTTCAGATCATGATACAGCACATGACCCTGTCCATCATCCTTATAGTGGTTGCAGAATTGTAAACAAGCAACTCCTATATCGCGCGAGTGACAGGAAATCACCCGACTTTTACCAGTCCTATTTAGCAGAGCATCTAAGCGATAAGGACTCGGGTACAGTAGATTGGATCCCTAAGATTTTATGCAACTAGGGTTTCATTTCAACTCCTAGACGTAATGCAAGATATATAATATAACAATGGAATTGTAATAAATTGAATTACTGGGTATGCATCGGGGCTTGCCTTCTTGAGTGGGGTTGGGGGCAGAAATGTCAGAGACTTCCGAACTTGGGTTCGGGGCTTCAGTTATATCCTCGGCGACGTTTATCGGGTCTTCAGAGAACCCTTGGTCTTGTCCTAAGACCAACTCGTAGTCTCCGTCGTCGAGCGTCGTTGACTCTATATGATATGCAACAGTTTATTTGAGATAGTGTTTGAGTTAAATATTTCATTTCACGATAAAGTTGCAATCCAATAAATAACACACATGAACTCATGAAACAAGGGGGTTTAAGTTTAAATTTTCATTTATAATTAAGTCATGATTATAGTACGGGATTTATTAAAAACAAGAACTAGAACATTTAAATTTGAAGTCAAATCCTAAGTTTAAATTCAAAACTTAGGAAATAGAATTATAAAGTTTTGAAAAATTTATTTATATACTAATCATCAACACATTAGGTTATGATAAAAGATCTAATTAACTAAGCTTAAAGAACATGTTTCACTAATTCAATTTCATTTCAAAAATTGAATTGCCCTAAATTCAAAAGAAGTTGAGCTACAAAACAAAGCTAAGTTTGAAATTTTTACACAAGGTTACACATAGCCTATAGAAGTTACATACTAAAAATCATAAGAAACAAAGTTAAGGTGTAGAAGTTACACACAAAAATACCTCTCAACTTTAGATTTAAAATAGACACAAAAGTATTTAGTTTCATACTAAACTTCATTAATAAAAGTTGTAGGGTTTGAAATCTAGTTTCCAACAAAATTAGTTTTGCAATTTTTGGATTTTTCTACAATTTATACTGAGTTAAACTTGTTTCAGCCATTTGAAAGAAACCTAACTAAAGCTATTTGCAGAAAACCCCCCGGGACTTCTTTCTCCTTCAAACATCCACCCATCCTTCTCTGCTCTCTGCTTACAGGTGGGACCTCCTCTGCTTCTTCTTCCCCCCCCCCCCCCGTCCCATGGCCACGGGCCGAGGCACAAGGGCGGCGGCGCCGCTAGCCTTGCCGGCGGCGAGCCCGCCCGAGACGGAGCTCGGCCACATGGCAACCCCGCGCGCAGACCCACGCAGGAGCATCTTTACCTCCACCCCATTTCCCCTGCTAACCCGGAACGCCGTGGCCGGTGATGAGACAAGGCTCGGCCATGGTGGTCGGCGACACCAGGGCCACAGGTCCCCCAAACAGATGGCTAGGGAGCACCACCATCGCTCCCTGAGCAATCCCCAACCCTAGCCACGCCTCGAGACAGCCGGAGCTCACGGCTCGACGGCGGTGCCCCATGGCCACAGCTCGGCCATGGCGGCAGCGCGCGTTCCGGCCGTCCAAGTTATGGAGCAAGCGCTAAACCGGCTCAACCACGATCTACCACTCGCCCTTATCCCCCTAAGCTACGCAGAACGGACCCAAAGGGCCGGGAGAAAGCTGCCCACCAGAGCAGGTCGACGGCGGCGCTCGGAACCGAAGCAAAACGCCAAAATTCGGCGAGGATAGATGCGAGGTCTGCTTGGGAAGTGGAAGGATGGTTGGTGGATGGCTTCACGCACCTATGGGCACAAGGAATTGAAGAGGGAAGGAAGGACGGCGACAGAAGCTCGTCGGAATGGCGTGGCACCACTCAGGGGCGTCTGCTCGACGTGGAAGAGCGAGGGCCAGCCAGCGAGGGTAATGCAGCGGTGGGAGGAGGGACCGGGCGACGCGTGGAGAGGGAGAGCAGGAGGTGGAGGGCGGCGCCCTGCACGGCGGCGGCCGAGGGGAGGCGCACCGGCGGCGGAAGGAAGCAGCGTAGGGGAGCAGAGGGCAGAAGGGGCTCAGAGGAAGAAGATGAGAGGGGAAAACGTCCAAGGACTCATGTGTAAAATTAAAAGATCCAAGGACTTCTCTGTAAAGTGAAATTCCCTATTGATTTAAAGCTCAAATGAAAAGTGCCCAAAATCAAAGTTGTAGAGTTTTTCAAGATCTATAAAAATGCTTTAGGGCTCAAGTTCAAAAGCTCAAATTTTGCGGCTTTACAAGATAGGTTTTGGATAAAGGTGAAATTTGAATTACCTTGGTCCTTACCAAAGTGAATTTGATCAAATTTTAAACATATTCGCAAAAGTTCATGGAAGTCATGATGACTTGTACTCTTACATATTTGCCCTCAAGTAAACATAAGAGTTACTTTTACACATCAATTATTTTACATAAAAGCCCTATGGTTTTTGTTTTAATCACACATAGGTCCCTATCTTTACACCACAAACCCATTTTTCTTAAGATTTAACCTATCTTTTACACCTTCCTTCCTATAAAGATATAAACTTAGCACTTAGTATCACTTTTCTCCTAGGTTTTAGTGCTACCTCCCATTTCACCCAAATAACACTTAAGGACCTATATCTTATAGAAATTATAGATATACCCCTAGCCTTTCTGTACTATCCACATATACCATAGCAAGCATACTTATATCATACTAAAACCTAGTGTCCATGTTTTCTAATTACCTGAATGTCACAGCCAAATTCTCGAAATGTGAATTTTGGCTGGATAGTGTGAAATTTTTGGGACATACTATCTCTAGTGAAGGCATATCCATTGATCCAACCAAAGTCTAGGAGGTTATGGATTGGAAGCCTCCAACTTCAGTCCATCAAATCCGAAGTTTCCTTGGATTGGTGGGATACTATCACCGATTCATTCCAGACTTCTCCAAGATAGCCAAACCTATGACTGAGCTACTTAAGAAAGAAGTTAAGTTTCGATGGGACGATAAGTGTGACGAAGCGTTCCACACCTTGAGAAAACTTCTAACAACCGCTCCAGTTCTAGCTCAGCCAGATAACACCCAGCCTTTTGATGTTTACTGCGATGCTTCTGGAACTGGTCTTGGTTGTGTTCTTATGCAAAACAACCAGGTCATTGCTTATGCATCCAGAGCGGTCCGGAACCACGAGCAAAACTATCCAACTCATGATCTTGAATTGGCAGCAGTTATTCACGCTCTCGAAATCTGGAGACATCATCTTATGGGTGCTAAGTGTAACATTTACACTGACCATAAGAGCCTCAAATATATCTTTACCCAAGCTGACCTTAATATGAGGCAAAGGCGTTAGTTAGAATTGATCAAAGACTATGATCTTGAGGTACACTACCATCCTTGCAAAGCCAATGTGGTTGCGGATGCACTTAGCCGCAAGGCACATTGTCATTGCTTATCTATAACAACTTTCAATGACACTCTCTGCAATCAGATGAGAAAACTCAATCTAGAGATCATCCCTCAAGGTAGTCTAAGTCTATTATCTATCGAGTCCACTCTTCAAGATAGAATCATCATGTCGCAATTACATGATGAAGGTATAAAAATTATCAAGCTAAAGCTATCTGAGGGAGAAGCTAAATACAAGTGTTTTTGCATCGATCATCAAGGAGTCCTATGGTTTAACAATCGTATTGTTGTACCTAAAGATCATCAACTTCACAAACAAATCCTTGATGAAGCACATTTATCCAAATTCTCTATTCATCCAGATAGCACCAAAATGTATCAAGATCTTCGACAGCATTTTTGGTGGACCCGAATGAAGAGAGAAATTGCTAAATATGTATTCGAGTGTGATACGTGTCAGAGAGTCAAAGCCAGCCATCTAAAAGCATCTGGTACACTTCAACCATTACCTATTCCTTCATGAAAGTGGGAAGACATTAGTATGGATTTTATTGTTGGTCTTCCTAACACATCCCAAAAATATAACTCCATATGGGTAATCATTGATAGACTCACAAAAACGGCTCATTTTCTTCCTATGCATACCACTTACTCTGTTAAGAAGTATGCCGAAATCTATCTTAATCAAATTGTTCAGTTGCACGGTGTCCCTAAGACCATCATTTCCGATAGAGGGGCCCAATTCATTGCACGCTTCTGGGAACAATTGCAATATGCTCTTGGAACCAAATTAATTCGAAGCTCTGCATATCATCCTCAGTCAGATGGGCAAACTGAGCGAATCAACCAAATTCTTGAAGACATGCTCCGAGCTTGTATTATTAACTATGGTACAAGCTCGGACAAATGTCTTGCCTTGGCCGAATTCTCTTACAATAACAGCTATCAATCTAGTCTTCAGATGGCTTCTTTTGAAGCGTTATATGGTCGCAGGTGTCAAACTCCTTTGAGTTGGTCTGAGACCGGCGAACGCAAAATCTTTGGACCAGACCTAGTTGTCGAAACCGAAGATAAGGTCAAGGTTATTCAAGCCAATCTTAAAACCGCTCAGTCTAGACGGAAAAGTTATGCAGATCGAAAAAGGAAACCTCTGCAGTTCCAAGTAGGAGATTTTGTCTATCTTCGGGTATCTCCTACCAAAGGTGTTCAGCGTTTTGGCATAAAAGGGAAATTAGCACCCCGATATGTCGGACCCTTCGAAATCCTTAAAGTCTGTGGCCCAGTGGCTTACAAAATTCGCCTTCCATCTCAAATGGCTGCCATTCACGATGTTTTCCATGTCTCTCAACTTAAGAAGTGTATCAAGGTACCCATGGAGATCATTGAAACCCATGCCATTGAGATTGAACCTGATCTATCTTACACCGAACGACCCATCCAAATCTTAGATACCAAGGAAAGGGTCACCAGAAGGAAGAAGATCAAAATGTACAAGATCTTATGGGATCATCACACCGAAGAAGAAGCAACTTGGGAAGCAGAATCTTATCTTCAACGAAACTTCCCAGACTTCCTTCAAGCCAATCCCCAAGTATAATCATCCAACTCCAATCTACATTGAAATCTCGGGATGAGATTCTTTTAAGGGGGGAAGGCTGTAACATTCAGGTAATTAGAAAAACATGGACACTAGGTTTTAGTGTGAGATATGTATGTTTGCTATGGTATATGTGAGTAGTACAAAAGACTAGGGGTATAATGGTAATTTCTATAAAATATAGGTCCTAGAATGTTAATTGGGTGAAATGGGAGATAGCATTAAAACCTAGGACAAATATAATACTAGGTATTAAATATAATACTAGGACAAATATAATACTAGGTATTAAATATAGGTCCTAGAATGTTAATTGGGTGAAATGGGAGATAGCATTAAAACCTAGGACAAATATAGGTCCTTTATGTAAAATATTTGAAATGTAAAAGTAAACTTCATGTTTACCTAAGGACTAACATGTAAGAATACAAGTCATCATGAAATTTTATGAAAACTTGTAAACATATCCAAAATTTGATCAAATCCACTTTGGTAAGGACAAATGTAATTCAAATTCCACCTTTATTCAAAACTTAACATGAAAAGCTGCAAACTTTGAGTTTTTGAACTTGAGCCCTAAAACAATATTGTAGAGCTTGAAAAACTCTACAACTTTTATTTTGGGCTTTTTCTCAAAAAACCTCTAGATCAGTGGGAAATCTTTCTTTACTATGGGGTCCCTAAAGTTTTTGGTTTTCACAAACCGGTCCTTCAGACCTCCACCCCTCTTTTCTTCTTCCCCGAGCATGTGCTCTGCTCTGCTCCTCTTCTGCCACCGGCGCAGAGCTCTCCCCCTGGCCGCCGCTCTACCACCGTCACCGCTCCACCTCCTGCTTCTCCTCCTTCCACGCGTCGTCTTCCCCAATCCCGGCTCAGTTTCCCCTCCTTGCTGCCCTTTCCCGTGTGCGCAACGGCATCCCGAGCCGTCCGCCGGCCGCCACGTCGTCACCGCCACGTTCTGTGCTCACGCATATCTCCTCTTCTCTCCTCTTCTGTTCAACATAACCAGGAGATCACAGAGGCGTCGTTTGCGTCTCTTTCCCCTTCACCGTGCACACCCCGAGCTCCAAACGCCCCCGCCGCCGCTCTTTCTCTCCGGTGAACCACGGGTCACCGTGGGCAGCAGCCATCGACCACCCATTGCCCCGGCTAGCTCCTCCGCAAGCTTTCCTGACCTCTACTCATGCTCCCTAGCCCCCAGCCGTCTCCCAATTTCAACTGGAGCACCCTCACCGATGACCACCATCCGCCGCCGCCTCCTGCTCACCGTGGGCAGCTCACTCCGAGCCTTTGCGCGCCACCACAACCCATCAGCCAGCACTACATCAACCCCGTGAAGCTCCACAACCCTTCAATTGGTCCCCCAGAGCTCCCCACCGGCTCCCCAACGAGCTCCCGGCGATCTTCACCGCCGCCGCTTTCTGTTCACCATGGGTCACCTTCCTCCAGTCCTCCTCGACCTCAATTGCTTCCACCCCGAGCATCCCCACCTCGCCCTGAAGCTTCTCGACTACTTTCCCACCCCTCCCAGCCACCGGAGCACCCTTCCCGCCATTCTTCCACACCGCCGGCCACACGGTCCCCGTCGCGCCACCGCTACAGCTCACCCCGACCCGATTCCGGCTACCCCCAGGTGCGCACTGATGTGAACCCGTTAGGGTTTGTTCCCAATCTTTCGGTGAGAGGGGATGGATAACTCGATTGGTGTATGGAGATGACGTTCACGGCCCGACTACAGCCTTCCAAGGATGCTGCGCCTTAGCAACCGATACACCACCTCCAATGGCTGCTGCGATCTTGTGGAGCGCAACACCCGGCCACTAGGGCACTCGTCCTGCAAGCAATCGAAGAACAAGCAAGAATAAGTAAAACAATCAAAAAGGTGGGGTTCTGAATCGAGTAGAACGGATGGTCTAGCCGACACACGCGTCTACAAGCAAGTAGCAATGGCTAAACTTTCAATAAAACAAAACCCGAGTGTTCTTGACGGCGGCTAAAGGTTATAAAGAAGTGGGAGAACGACCACAAGGGTGCTGGGGTCGTGTTCCAACCCTAGGATGCATCCGTCTTGGACTCTACTTAATACATGGCCCGTTGGGCCAAATTAGGGTGACGCAGCACCGTGGCTGAAAAGGACTCTTAGTAAATCTAGGATTGCAGTTTACTCCGAACAGATATTGAGGTGATTCCGGATCCGTTGGAAATTAGATTTGATAACCTTTCCAGAAAGTACTTGACCGACCAAAATGGTGTGGCAGAACTGTCTGAATTATTCCGGCTCAAGTGCGCTAATGACCGTCATGCAGCTGGTACTAACTCAACGCACTTCAAACGGAACAATCCATTGGTCTGTCGGGTCTCCGCCCGATACAACCACGGTTCAACAGGATCGAAGCAGGTTTACCTCGCACGAAGGCGAGTTTACAACCACAGAACAGCTCATCATCTCTTAATTTATAGATAATCGAACATTATTACAAACCAGGTTTAAACTTAAGTAAAACTTATACAAACCGTGTTTAAACAGACAAGCCAAACAGCTTGTCTAAACTCACAGCAGAAAGAAAAGAACACGCGACTACACACGTCACGAAGGTGGACACCACGCTCAGCCCAAAGCCTGGTGTCACTCAGGAGGGTCACTACCAGCCGGGGACGGGTCCCATTCCACGGACCAGCCAAAAGGAACAGATGTTGGCCATGCAGGATTGTCCATGGAAATCTCGAAAGTTAAACCTGCAACAGATACTAGCAAGGCTGAGTATTCTGATACTCAGCAAGGCTTACCCGGGTTTGGGTATACTTTGGCCCGTAACTAGACTCATGAAGACATTGTACAGGTTCTGGGTTTATTTTCAGCTGAAAAGCAACAAAGAGTATAACCTACTTTCAAGTTTTAGCTTTCAGATTCTAGCTTGATTAGCCATTCTAGGTAAGCACCTATACTAAACAAGCAAGATAGAGATTATCATCCATCAAGATTATTCCATCAATAATTACACTTTTTACTCGATGTGGCAGAAGGAATAAGCAGTCTCAATCCTCGTGAGAAGCGGACGATTCTGAATCAAATTTAACCTTGCAAGGTACACCTAACACACACGCTTGGAATACTGACAGGTTGTTCCAAAGCAACCGTTTCCCTCATATTCCGGGTTATGGATCAAGGCCACCACAAGCGACTGCAGGACCATACGCACACCAATTGTGCAAGACATACGTCTGTAGCGTGACTACATGATCCGTATTCCTGTCTGCCTTGCAGAACATACTCCCACACGTCGGTGCATGTAAACATAAAATAAAAGTCGAGTGGTGGAGACGTGTCCATTTGCTGGGCCATACGGGTACTAGGCTTACCGCTTACCATATTTCGCGGCATGTGGCTAGTACTTTCAAACGCTTAGCCAGCACTACCACACATTTCGACCTTAACACTTTTATCAAAACAGACAGGGTAAACCTTCAGGTCATGATACAGCACAAGACCCTGTCCATCATCCTTATAGTGGTTGCAGAATTGTAAACAAGCAACTCCTATATCGCGCGAGTGACAGGGAATCACCCGACTTTTACCGGTCCTACTTAGCAGAGCATCTAGCCGATATGGACTCAGGCACATTACATAGGTTCCTAAGATCTTTTGCAACTAGGATTTCATTTCAACTCCTAGACGTAATGCAAGATAAATAATATAATAATGAAATCGTAATAAATTGAAATATTGGGATATGCATCGGGGCTTGCCTTCTTGGGTGGGGTTGGGGGCAGGAATGTCAGAGGCTTCCGAACTTTGGTTCGGGGCTTCAGTTACTTCCTTGACGACTTGTGTTGGGTCTTCAGAAAACCCTTGGTCCTGTCCTAAGACCAACTCGTAGTCTCCGTCATCGAGCGTCGTTGATTCTATATGATATGCAACCATTTAAGTAAAATGAGATTTGAATTTAAGATCTTACATCACGATAAGGTTGCAATCCAATAGAGTCAACACACATGAGTTCATGAAACAAAAGGGGTTTAGGTTTGAATTACCATTTATAATTGAGTCATGATTATAGTACTGAATTTATTGCAAACAGAAACTAGAACATTTGAATTTGAATTTAAATTCCAACTTAAGTAAATAGGATGATAAAGTCTTAGAAATTTAATTATATACTAATCATCAACACATTAGAGTATGACAAAAAGATCTTAACCAATTAGTTTTAACGAACATGCCTAGTTAACTTTTAAAACATTTCAAATTTGAATTACCTAAATCCAAAAGAAGTGGAGCTACTAAACCAAGTTAAGTTTGAAACTTTTACACAAGATTACACATAGCTTATACAAGTTACATGTTAAAAATCATAAGAAGCAAAGCTAAAATGTAGAAGTTATGTACAAAATACCTTTTAACTTTAGATTTAAAATAGATGCAAAAGTATTTTGTTTCAAACTAAACTTCATTAATAAAGGTTGTAGGGTTTGAAATCTAGTTTCCAACAAAATTAGTTTTGCAACTTTTTGGATTTTTCTGTGGTTTTCTACGAATTTTGCAAAGCAGCAACACAACCACATGAAATAACAGAACTACTAGAGGGGGGGGTCTCGGTTTTTTTGCGCTTGGGTCGCTGGAAAAGACTTTCTTCTCACAGATGTGCCCCTGCCCGGTCTCGACAACAGCCGGCCGCTCGGTCCTGGCGTGTTCGCGCCGGCGGCGAGGTCGCCGGCGGGGAGGAGCCGGTCGGGCAGGGCCTACGGGACCTAGGGGACACTGTGGAGGTGAACGTGTACGCCGGGCGACAGTGGAACAGGATCAACGACGGGAGGGTGCGGCGGCCGTGGCGGTGGGAATGAGGTCTCCGTACTTAGATCGGCCGAGGAGGTGGAGGAGGGGTGCTGTCGACGGCGAGGTCACGCCCGGGCGGCTCCGGTGAGGGGCGGCTCGGGGTGGGGGTAATTCCGGCGAGGGGGTGCTGGAAGTTAGGCCGGATCAAGCTGGGGAGCTAGGGGAGGAGGTGAGGAAGCAATAGGCCAAGGGGATTTGGTCGGGATGGGGTGTTCACGGTGGATGCCGGCGAGGAGGAGCGACGGCGGCTCGGTGTCGTGGGGAGAAGGAAAAGGCAAAGCAGCCGGGGAGAGGGGGCTCGACCAGGTTTTGTAGCAACGCACGGTTTGTAGGAGAGAAGGAAAGGGAGAGGGAGATCATGCGGCCAGGTGCAGAGCGGCAGGCGGCGCCGGCGTGCTTGACGGGGCGGCGTGGCAGCCGCTCGGAGCGTCTGCCCGACGTGGAAGGACGAGGGGCGGCCTGCGAGGGCAACACGGGCGAGGGGAGGAGGGACCGGGCGACGCGTGGAGCAAGATCCGAAGGGCACAGAGCTGCAGGGCAGCGCTCAGGGCCGGGCGGGGGCGGCGGCGTGCAGCAGAGGAGAAAACAGAGAGGAGATCGGGATTGGGGAAGACGAAGGGGATCTGGTTGTAAAAAGCAGAAAACACAGGGGCCTCACTATAATGAATAGATAACTTTCCAACCAGTACTCAAATGGAGATGAGCCCAAAAGCAAAAGTGTGTAGTTTATCAAAATGTACAACTTTGCTTTAAGGTTCATCCACAGAAGAGCAACAGTTTTGAAATTAATATGAAACTTAGCTAAATTTTCAAACTTTATGTAAATCCTATAGATAGAACTACACTACACATACATCCAAAAGGTAGTTTCACCTACTTTTGCGATTTAAACACAAGTTTTGATCTTTTGCAAAATAACCCTCATACATTTGAATTCTACCCCCCATGTTCACTCATTTTGCACAAAAGGACCTCTATTAAAAATATAATTATATAAATAACCCTTTTCCTTTAGCACTCAAATCTCTAATTACACCTTTGCCATCTTTTGCACACAACAACACACTAAAAGCCTAGGGTGTGACCATGCCATTTACCTAGGTGTCATAGCTGTGGCAGAACCAACCTGAATTATACCGGCTCAAGTACGTGAGTCCACTTCCGAGGGCTCCAACGTCCTTCAAACGGTATAATCCCTTGGCCTGTCGGGTAACGTCCCGATAAACCACCGATACACAGGATCAAATAAGGTTACCTCACACGAAGGTGAGTCCAGAGATACAATCACCATCATATTTTACATCACAAGGAATTACATTATAAGAGTTTTCAAAAGCAGTACATTACAAACTGCTAAAGTCATGGTTTTTGGCAGCGGAAATCATATGCGATGATTTACAGCACGTCGTCAAGACGGATGTCATGCTAAGCCCAGGCACGACATCACTCGGTACCACCAATGTTGGTCGGGGATGGATCCCATTTCACGGACCAACCTTCTGAAAGAGCACAGGGCCAAGGCAAGGGAAGAGTAGGGTCTTCAAGACATTTCCTGCAAAACATATAACTAGCAAGGCTGAGTATACTAATACTCAGCAAGGCTTACCCGGGATTGGGTATACTTTAGCCCATAACTAGACTTATGGAAGCTTGAAATGGTTCTGGATTTAGTTTCAGCTGAAAAGCGATAAAGGTAGATCCTTAATGTCAACTTTTAGCTTTTAGATTCTATGTGGTTATTCAATCTAGATGAGCACCTATAGCTATTCAATCATGGTAGAATCTTTGGTCAAACATCATCTTTGATAATCATATGATTGCTCTTATTACTCAATGTGGAAAAGGGGGTAAGTAGTCTCATGCATCGTGAGAGGCGGACGATTCCTGAATCAAAATTCAACCTTGCAAGGTAAACCTAACTCACACGTTTGGAACACCAAAGGGTCGTTCCGAAGCAACCGTTTGCCTTTCATTCCGACTCGTGGATCAGATCCACCACAAGCGACTGCAGGACCATACGCACTTCCAAAGTGCAGGACATACGTCTGTAGCGCGACTACAAAACCCGTATTCCTAGTTGCCCTTGCAACACGTATTCCCTAGCCGAACCAAGTAACCAGAAGAACCAAATACATGTGGTGGGAGGTATGTCCACTCCTCGGGCCGATTGGTTACTAGGCTTACCGCTTACCATATTTCGCGGCATGTGGCTAGTACTTTCAAACACTTAACCCGCACTTCCACACGCTGCGACCTTAACAGATTCAACAACACAGATGGGGTATCACCTCAACCATGATACCTCACCAAACTCCCGTCTGTCATCCTTATTGTGATAACAGGAATGTAAACATTACAACTCCTATATCGCGCGAGTGACAGGAAATCACCCGACTTCTACTGGCCCTATTAGCTTAGCAGCTAGTCGGACTCAAGAGCTAGGACGGACATCACATTGGTTCCTAGGAGAATGCAACTAGGGTTTCAAGAAATTCCTAAGAACTTAATGCATAGAATACGTAAATAGATATAGATTGCAGTGTAATAAAAATAGTAGGTTATGTCCGGGGCTTGCCTTTACTGGTGGGGCTGAAGTTAGAAATGTCAACATCTTCCGAACTTTGGTTCGGGGCTTCAGATATCCCTTGGTGACGTTCATTTGGTCTTCAGAGACATCCTCCGCAGACTCCGGGGAGATCTTGTAGGTACCGTGTGCGGAAGTAGTCGTATCTACATGCCATGCAACATTACATTCAAAGGGCGCACATAAAACTATTTTACTTCACAACAAAATTGCAATTCAACATTCATTTAACAGGCTACTCACATAACAACCAAAAAGATCTAAAACTAAACTTAGATAAAGCTTTAGAAGGATAGCTAATTAGAATCGGCTGCTCGTTGAAGATTACAACAGAGCCGATTGGAAACAACAGATGTTTGGCTGATGGAAAGGTACATCGGTTTCCTAAGTGATCGATGAAAGCATCGATTACCTTGGCAGAGGAAAGATTCCTAAAGCAGTTTGTGTCTTAACCGAGTTGTGTTTAAGTGTTATTCTGGGTAACTAGGTGTGGTTATATCGACTCGATTACGTCAGCACAACAATTGAGTGACGCATAGCCGAATGGAGTGTGGTTAAGGGTATATGGCCGATAGATATATAGCCGATCTCTCAGTCGATAAATCGACTGATAGATGTGTGTGGATAAGGATGGGGAAACTAAGGATCGATCGGTCGTGTTTGATCGATATAGAAAAGCAACCAAAATCGGCTTGGGTCGGCCGATGGCAAGAACCCTAAAATCATGTGTGTTTCTCCGATACATCGACTCTGTGCAGTCGATATAGAATAGAACAAAAGAATTGTATCGGCAGTAGCCGATACTAGAAAGGTAACAACCTTATCAGCTAACCAGCCGATGGTAGAAGCATCGACTGATAATTGTTACACAGAAACATTATAGATTCAAGGAAACGGATGCTTAGCGGCTGAACCAGAAGCTGATGTTGAAACGCAGCTGCAGAGATGTATGAGCTAAGCAACAGACACACAAGAACTAACGGGGATCCTTATACGATAAGGAATCTAAAGAAACAGCAATCAAGACGAGGACAATGTCTTGATGATAGGGATATGAACGTTCATGTGATGGATTAACTAAATATCATACCTCTCTATTTAAGACATATATTCTATGACTTACTTTTCCGTTATAACACAAGCATACAATATAAGGCACAATAAAATATTCATTCCCTAACATTTGACCTAGACCACACATCAAAGACTTCAACTCAAGATCACAACATAAAACTTGTAGAGTTTGGCTTAGGGTTTCAAACAAAACTGATTTTACATTTTTATGAACTTCCTACGAAAATCTATGAAATGTAGAAGTTCACTGAGTTGGAATAAAGAAAACTCTGGAAAACTTATAGAAAACATCCTAGAACTTTCTAAGCTAAAGCAATTAAGTCCCTGGTCCGGGAAAACAGATAACAGGAAGATAACGACGATATTCCGGCAAAGGAATCGCCGGCATTAAGAAGATTCAAAGAATCAGGGCAAACCTTGGTTGTGGAGAAGAACGGGTGAAAAGTGAACTCCCGTGGCGAACAGGATCGGCGAAGAGAAAGCTCGACGATGACGAGATTTCGTGGATGACGAAGGAGTTTGCCGGGAAGGGTTGCCGTGGGTGGAAGATGGCCGAAAGAGTAGTCTCCGTGGGTGACGAAGAGCAGAAGTTGCTGGATGTCGTGGATCATGGGACGAGACGATGGAGCCGAATTGATTCGCTAGGCCAACTCCTCTGTGAACTTCAAGGTTCTCCTTCTCACAGGTTAAGCCTTCACTGCCCATGCGCGTGTGCCGCTGAGACACGGTCGGCACACCCGCGTAGTTGCTCCTTCCGAATTCGCCGCACTATAACCGCCGCCTTCGTTTCGCCGCTTCTCCTTCCGACTCGCCATGCTACACTCCCACCTCCGCCTCCGCGAGGACCGTGGTCTGCCTGTATTAGGGCTGTGCCTTCCGTTGCCCTCTCCTCGACGGCCTCCGATCAGTACGTTGTACAACACTGCAGTTGGCATCACTTCTCCCGCGGCCAGCATTTTGTCGAACACCTTAACTGCATCTTCGATACTACCACTCCTGCACCACCAAAGATCACCATGGCGTAGTTAGGGTCGACGCCACCGTGTTCCCGCTTCTCGCGCAGAAGCCCCGCTACGCACTGCCGGTCCTTGCGTAGGGGCTCGGCGTCGCTTGCTTCGGCCTTGCCGCATTGCTCCCGCGCATGCTCAAACCGCGCGTGTCCTTGGCCCGCATCGCGTTGCTGCTCACGCGTCTGAAACCGTCCTGCACGTCACTGCCCGCTCCGGGCCGTTCACCTCCACTCAAGTCCTGCTTCTGCACACATGCTCACGCCGCCTGCATTTGCGCCATGCTTGCTCCAGTGCCCGCTCCTGCGTCGCGCGCGCTCACTCCGAGCCGCAAACGCACGCCTGCACTGGTCCAACGCCCCGGCCCCGCTCCGCTCTCCGCCAGCGCCCGAACTCGACGCCTGTGCCGCTGGCTAGTCACCCAGCACCGCACTTGCACATGCTGCTGCTCTACCGCGCAAGTGCTGCCTGCATACACTCCTGCTCCTGCTCCCTGCGCCTCCTGCGCGCGTTCCGCGTCTGCCTGTGCCGCGCCGCGTCTGAATCCGGTCGTGCCGCGCGCTCCCACACGCCCAACTTCCTCGCGCGCTCGCCCGGGCCCACTCCATGCCTGCAGCCTGCCCGAACGCCTGCTCCCGCGCGAGTTCCTGCACCGCTACCAGCGCCCACACGAGCCGGCCTTCACGCACGCCCATCTTGCTCCGGTCTTGCACGCGCCGTCCGCTCGGCCCATGTCGCCTCCGCTCGCCCACCAACCCGCACCGCTCGCGTCACATCCACCTCCGCGCGCCCAGCGCCCGCAGCACCTCGCCTGGGCCCGCCAGCCGCCCGCTTGCGCGCGCCCCAGCGCCGGCCTCCGCCTGCCCGAGCCGAGCCGTCCAGCGCTCCGTCGCCCACGCGCCTGCGTGCCTCGCACCCGCCTGGGCCCGCCTCCAGCCGCGCGCTTCCGCCTGCGCTCGCCCGCGCCGCCTACGCGTGCGCCGAGCCACGCCTGCCGCCCAGCCCCGAGCGCCCGCGTGGGGCCGCCACCGCCCCGGGCGCCTGCTGCAGCGCGCTGGCCCGCCTGTCTGCTGACCCGCTGCTCGCCTGCCTGTGTTGGACTGGTTGGAGGAAAGGGTAGACGGGAGAGAGAGGAAGAACCGGTATGGTGACCAGAGAAAGGGGATAGCATCGGCAGGGGATAAGGGAGCACCAGGGAAAAGAAAAACAGAGGAGAAGAAGGGATGGAATTCTCCAAGGACTTATACGTAATTACAGAAAACTGTAAGGGCCTGTCTGTAAAACAAAATTTCCCATTGATTTAAAATCCAAATGAAGAAATGCCCAAAACAAAAGTTGGAGAGTTTTTCAAACTCTACAACATTGCTTTAGGACTCAAGTTCAAAAACTCAAAATTTATATTTTTACGCGTGAAGTTTTGAACAAAAGTTGGATTTAAATTACTTTTGTCCTAAAGAGCGTAACTTTATAAAATCTAGGACCTAAATGCAAGCATTTATGACACGTCATAATGACGGGATAGACTCGTCATAATGATTGGATAGACATGTCATGATGACTTGCACTATTTACACTTTAGTCCTGAGTAAATTTGAAAGTTACTTTTGTAAATCAAACACTTACACAAAAGGACTTATACTTTTATAAAATTACATAAACACCCTTATCTTTACCATTTTACCCAAAATTTTTACACATTTCAACACACACATTTTCAATGAAACTTTTGGATAAATAAATATATATTTTTACAAGGGATAAAATAAGAAAAGCATGTTTACAAAACCATCCTTCACTTATTTCGAAATTACCTCCCATCCAAACACATTTTGCAAAAACAACCCTAGGTTTTTCTGTAATTACAAAAATACCCTTTTTACTTACACTTTAAATTTTCGCAAACTTCACATAAACACACATAAGCTTTATACAAACATATATTTCACACTAACAAAATATTTGCCTAGCATTACAAATACATGAACTGTCACAGCCTCCCCCCCTAAAAAGAATCTCGTCCCGAAATTCGGACGAAAGACTCATTAAGGGAAGAAAAGCAAATCACACATCAAATGTGGCAAAAAGCAATCACACTAGAGAAGATTGAGGTTGATGACAAGAGCATGACGAGATGAGTATAACGAAAGCATAGATAGATTGTACATAGATGAATTTAACAAAAGAAGAAAGAGAAAGGTGATCAAATTATCATAGAGCTAAGTTCACAACATGAGGACGAGAAATGTCGGCGACATTCATCACAAAGCTTATGGATAGCAATGAGGATAACACAAGGGATTGATAAATGATGTTTGAGACATTCCTGCTCAGAATTTATTATCTGAATAATTTAGATGATCTTGATTGCAAAACATGTCTACTTATACCGATGCAATCAAGGGATAATGACAAAATGCTCCAACTCAAAATGCGATGCTTGGTATATAATTATGAATGTAATACACTGTTGAAATGTATGTTTGCAATGATGATGCAACATGAAGATGGAGGATTCTATGTACGACCGAAATGGTGCATATGACACAATGTAATTATCATGATGCTGACTGTAACGCCCGCGTTTTTACCCTATTTAAATTACAGCACAAATCGCTCGCTAGAAAAATTCTTTCGTCAAGCTCAAATCGCTCCTAAACCCTTACTGTCCGAACTCCTAATCGCCCAAAACATTTCCCGACCTTTCGCCGTCTGACATCCGAAATTAACCGCCATCCTTTCTTTTCCTTGACCCCCGCGCCGTGCCGCGTGCTCAACCTCGCGCGTCGCGCCGCACGCTCGCGACCGTCGCCGCGAGTTCCGCCGACGTATCTCCCCCGCGTGCTCAACCTTGCGCGTCGCGCCGCACTCTCGCGACCGTCGCCGTGAATCCCGCCGACGTAGCCCCCCCTCTCCCTTCCTTTCTCCCCTGTTTCTCTTTTTCCCCTTTCTCTTTTCTCCTTTCCTGCTCCTTCCCTCGTTCCCCTGCACGCACAGCACGACGCCGAGCAAAGCTCGACGCCGAGCGCCCGGCCACCACCCCCTCCCTCCGTTGACGACTCCACAGGAGCGGCCTAACTTGGCCCCTCCTCTGCGCACGCCGTGCCCCCTTGCCGTCTTGGCGCTCGCGCTGCCCCTGCGTGCCACGACGCCGAGCAGAGCCGACCGCTGCGCATCGCCTCGCCACTGGCCGCCCCCCCTGCGCAGCGCGTCCCCCAGGCCGCCCCTCCCCGCTACGCGCCACCGATCGCCCTGCGCATCGACGACTCAGAGCCACCACCGCCCCCACCGCCATTACTAGCCGCCGTGCTCCGGAGCTCGCCGGCCTCCACCGCGCCCCCTCCTTCCCGCCCTCGCCGGCCTATAAATACCCCCGCGCCGCGCCCCGCCATCACCACCGCCTCTACCGTCGCCTCTAGCTCCCCCTCCCTGGCCCTACACTACTGCCGCCACCAGGCCCTCCGCCCGCTGCCCCTGGCTCTCGTGGGCAGGCCGCCTCGCGCCACCCCGGCCTGTGGTGAGTAGAGGAATAGGTCCCCCGTGCTCCCCTCTCCGTTTTGCCCCCGCCCCCGGCCGCCGCCATGCCCCGGAGCTGCCAGAATCGGCGCCGCCGCCGGCCCATCTCCCCTCCTCTGTTCCTGGTAACGGGAGGAGGAAGAAGGGCACATTTGCCCTGAGCCCCCTGCCCTTCTGCCTATCCCCTTAAGAGCCCCACCTGTCCTTAATCCCTTTTTCCAAATAAACCCCATGCTCATTCTATTTAGGAAATGAACCCCTCTCCTATACAAAATAATTACGGATAAACCCCCGACCTTTTCCAGGGTACCCTAGGTATTTCTAGAAATTCTAACCAAGCCCTCCTCTCCCAACAGTAATTACAAATCGGTCCTTGGACCCTTATCCCTTCCCTAAAACCCCGTTCGGCCTATCATTTCATGCGCCAAAAACCTTCCGTTTGTCCCGAAACTTTACCACGCCATTTCTAGCATAATGTCGGCCATGCCATCAAGAAATCTCCTGAAAATTTTCCTTCTACCATGGTTTCATAAGTTATTCCTGATTCGGGCTTGTAGATAAAACCCTTATTTCTTTTTCTTTATGGAATGTTTGTTTGTGTGCGCCGTAGATCACGAGGTGACCGAGGGAGAACCCGTCGACGAGCAGTACTGCGAGCAGGAGTCCGAGGACCAGTACCGCGAGCCCGAACCTGAAGGACAGTACCTCGATCAGGACCTACCGGAAGGCCTTGTGAATGGCAAGTCCAATCCCATCCTTTGATGCATATTTATCCCAGTTTTATAAATGCAACCTATTGGCCTGGTTTATAAAATGCATCGTTTTATTGCAAGACTTGGTTGGATAGCCACCCCTTGATTGCTATGACTATTCCTTGATGACCTAGGAATTGCTCTGTTAGACGCTACCTACCACTAGAGATGCTTATTACTTGTTATCCCCTTGATTTTATTTTAAACCATGACCACAAGCGCTTTACCAAAAATAAGGGTACGAGGGTTTTAAAAAGATAGAATGGGATTTTGAGAAAATAAAAGAAAGACATAATCTGACGAGATGGACGGTGTTTTCTGTGTGAAATGCCACTAGTGTGCTTGTACCTTTGTGGTTGAGCATGGACGGGAGATGTTCGTCTGGTCAATATAAGGATGAACCGAGGTGTCATCTTGCCTAACCCATTAATCGTACAACCACTCGACCGTTGTGGGGGCAACGGCTTAGCATAAACCCCACTAGTTGTCCTACTAGCCAAAAGGAGAGCGGGTGAGCAACGGGAGACCATGGAGAAGGAATATGATCTGTGTGAGTTATGTCCCGGTTATGACCTTGTTGATAGGTCATTAACCCCATGGTAGCTTCCGCGTTGGCTAGTTAGATTCAGCTAAGGTGGGTAATGGCTTTGTTAGGATCCGCCGCGACATTAAGGTGTTCGTAGTGCGGTACCCTACTTGTGGGTAAAGTGTACCCCCTCTGCAGAGTGAAAAATCTATTCGAATAGCCGTGTCCGCGGTATTGGACGCGTTACGGCATGGTCACTTCAATAGATGTTTCGGGATGATTGGTTTTGTGGCGTGAGTTGTTTTGAAAGTACTCGGCAGTTGTGCAGTAAGCTACTGTGGACGTGGAGTCCGGTGGCACTAAAACTTGGATCCTTTGTGTAGGATCAACTCCATTTATGATTCGATTACTATAAAAATGTCTTGAGAAAACGCTTTTGTTAAATGAACCCTTGCATGTGTAAAACCTTGCTTTACCGCAAATAAACCCTAACCTCACCCTTGATATAACCGTGCATGATCTCTGTTATCTCCCCTCCGCGGGTGTGGTTGGACTTGTTGAGTACCTTTGTACTCACCCTATATATATTTGTGGTTTTCTCAGAGGAAGACCCGGACTACGTGATTGAAGACATCGAATAGAGGTTGTGTCCGCGGCCAACTTTGCCTGTGGTGTTGGCCCTCCGCAAGATGCTTCTGCTACTGTGTTACTCTGAGCCCGAGCTGGATCCCATGTGGGTCACGCTTTGGTGTATTACCATAGCTGTTTTATTACTAGTTATCATTTGCATCGAGTGCCCGCCTCCTCGGAGGTTTGTACGGTAATGTACCATCTTGTGTAATAAATGTGTATCAGCCTCCTGGGACTGATTTTTATATCACATTTAAGTCACCTCGGATGAGGGGACGCTTCAGGTGGTATCCGAGCTGTAGGTTGGCCGTAGGACGCGACCCTTAAGACCAAGGACATTTTTCTAAGCCATTTCCCGTTGAAACTTTCCCCACTTAACTTATCCTTCCACACGACACTTACCTTTGGCCCTTGCCTGATTCCAGATGGCTGACAATGGATGGAGTGACGGGATCTGCCCCGCAGAGCCTGGCCTTCCGAAGTTATTGCTACTCAGCCTGGGACGCGTCGGAGTTGTGGACCCACCAGAATACACCTACCGAGAGCACAGCTTCAGAGGGACCCCTCGGTGTGACCTGATGATCTTCGTGGGAAAAAGCACGCTTTACCCCGACGTGGATCCCTGGTTCATCTCCACCACTAGCTTTGGGTTCCCTGACACCTTCCGAAAGGCTGCCCAAAAAGCCCTGCGACGCTTACGCGTGGTCTATAAGCATCATCTTCAGCGAACTCCTATGGGATTTTTCCCACCTACCGGAGGGAGAGGACGCTCGTGGATTGCCCGGATGAGAGGATTAGGGAGGGAAGAAGAAGAACTAGAAGATACGGTTTCCCACCTATCCATTTACCTCACCGGCCTAGACCGACTTTACAGCGAACAGACACAACAACTGAAGCACCAAATCCGTAGGGCAGAAAAGGCAGAGCAAGAGTTGGAAATTCAATGCAGGAGGGCAATAGAAGCTGAAGCTCAAGCTGAGAATTTCCTAGCCTCTCTCCGAGACATATGGCGAAGCAACGCTCAAGAAAGGGAACGTATTGAGGCACACAGAAGAGAAGCTGGATTACTGGAAGGGGAACCCGAGGAAACTCATTGGGATAAGAGCACTCAGATCGAAGGAGAGGTATTAGAGCAGTGCCTTCCGCCAAAGAAGCGACCTAACCGGATCGGGGAAGGATTCCCTTGGGGAGAGTACCTAAGCTAGAGCTATCACCCTAGTACTAATGTATCCTTGGAAAATGTACCCGATCCTAATAAAGAACACCTATCCTTCTTGTAGCCTACCTTGTGCGCAAGGCTTGTTCACCCTACCTTTGTTTTCAGATGGCCGAGAATGGGTGGACCCAGGGTGTTTGCCAAGAGGAACCTGGTTTTCCCCGCCTTTTGATCAACTCCCTGGAGCGCCTCGGTATTACCGAGCGCCCAAGGTACTACAGCAGGGAGTACGAACACCTCGGTACTCATCGCTGTAGGGTGGTTCTCTCCATCGCCAGAAGCACCCGCCACCCCGACATCGAACCGTGGCGAGTGACTGCCACAGGATTTCAACATCAGGATGCCTATCCCTTGGCCATCAGAAAGGCTCTCCGTTACCTGTGCCGGATCTTCGAGGAACACCTCATTCCCACACCAATGAGGCTTTTTCCTCCGGTCATCAGGACGCAAGTCTGGCAGGCCCGCATGAGGAACTTGGAACGGTGCCGCCATCAAGAAGACCTTTTGTACCATGTGGTCGCCTACCTCGTCTCCTTGGATAAGCTCTTCGACGAGCAGGCCCAAATCTTAAGGGAGCAAACCCACCGAGCCGAGCAAGCTGAGCTTGCAGTGAGGATGCACCAAATCCGGGTGGCTCAGGCCAAAGCAAGGACCGCGGCCGCTATAAGTAGCGAAGCCGTCACTCATGAAAGCCTCAGGCAGATCCAGGATCGGCACATGCAAGAATGGACCAACAGTGGAACGCCTGTCCCGGCAATCGGGGAAACCCAAGTCCTAATCGGAACACCCATCACAGGATGGGGAGGAATTTTGAGGACCCCGCAAGCTCCACCCGAAGGTACCGAAAGGACAGCTGCAGCCATAGAAGGAGGAGCTGTCGAACAGCCCCGAGAAAATGGGATCCTCGAGGATGACGAGGAAGAGCTACTCATTCCACTGGAAGTTCACTCTGCCCCGGAAGACGACTCGCCCCGCGAGTAATATGCCTTAGAGGTGCCCCCGGGATGAAGCCGTCTTGGCCCCGAGCCTAGAATTGTGCCCACCCACCTGTGTGACCTTTGTACCCGACCGTGTAGTGTGTAGCCGTACTTCCCCCAAGTATTGTACCCCAGCGTAATAAATAAAACTATTTGCACTTGATGCTTGTTAGTCTATGCGATTGCCGGCAGTAGGTGGAGTCTGCCTTTTCAAAAATAAAATATCACTTAATTTCAAATCTAAGTCTCATAAGGGTTTTACCCAATCTGCAGACGGCCCGTAGGCATAACAACAGGGCCTTCCAAAGACGGGCACATGCCACTCCAAGTACGGAGAGACAACAGGGTATGCGAGGACAAGCCCCCGACCAGGAAGATCAGGAAGATCAGGAAGTGAGCCAGCAGGGAGGGGAAAGCCAAGTAGGAGCACGACATGCCCCACCCCCACCGGCCATTGACCTGGTGCAAGTATTGAACAACCAGAACCTCTTACTGGAAGCTTTGACCAATGTCGTCACCAACCCAAGGCCCCGTGAGCAGAATACAAATGACAAACTGACAGCCTTTCTGAGGACCAAGCCACCCACCTTTGCAGGCTCCTACAACCCCTTGGATGCAGACGACTGGCTGCGCGTTATCAAGAGGAAACTCGAACCATTTGAGCATGGAGACCGTGACAAGGTCCGTTTAGCTGCTCACCAGCTCACTGGAACTGCTTTGGCTTGGTGGGAGAACTACTGTGCAGCTGCTCAGGATGCCTCCACTATCACTTGGAAGGAGTTTGTGGATGAATTCCGTCGCTACCACATCCCAGCAGCCACCATGAAGCGCAAGGCAGATGAGTTCCGCGAGCTGCAGCAAGGCAACAAGTCAGTTGAAGAGTACACATACCAGTTCATAGAACTAGCTCGCTATGCACCGGAGGAAGTAGACAAGGATGAAAAGAAGCAGGATATGTTCAGAAAGGGTTTAAATACAGAACTCAAGAAGCTGCTTTCCCCATGCATCTACCCAGACTTCAACACACTGATGAACATGGCTATCATCACCGAGAGAGCCATGGCAGAGGAAAAGAGGGACAATAAGCGTAAGTTCCTAGAAGCCAAGGCTCGCCAGCAGGACCGTTTCCAGAAACCAAGGCACTTTGGCCCTTCAGTGACCAAGTCCCAAGCCCCTATGCAGTATAGGACCCAGCCACAAGCTAGCAGCTCTCAAGCCCCCAGCACCCAGTTTAAAAGCTAGAACACCATGAAGGTCCCACAGAGTATACAAGCCAAGTTACTGCCAGCAGCAATACCCGAGCATGCTTCAACTGCCGTGAGACAGGACACTTCATTGCCAATTGTCCATATGCCAACAACAGGCCGGCGGCATCAGCCCTCTCCAACTCGGTGAATGGACCAAGGCCAGCTTTATCAGGAGCCAATCGTGTACCCATCCGCAACAACAATACCGGCAACAACAACCACCAGATGGGGCCGCCCCAACAGTCCTTCGGACGAGCCCGCATCAACCACATCAACGCGCAAGAGGCTCAGGACGCTCAGGGCGTTGTGCTCGGTGAGTTTCTAGTCAGCTCAGTTTTGGCAACAATATTGTTTGATTCCGGAGCATCACATTCATTCGTGTCCTCAAGTTTTGTGGAAAAGCACAATATACCTACAGTGCTACTTAAAACACCCCTATTAACCCAAACAACCGGAGGTGACATTAAGTGCCGACTGGGTTGTTCTCGGGTAAGGATCATCTTAAGTGGGGTAGAGTTCCTAGCAGACCTAGTAGTACTTAAGTCTAAAGGTATAGATGTGATCCTTGGAATGGATTGGCTAAGCCTGCACAATGGCCTTATAAGCTGTGCTGACAAGGTGGTATACCTAACCAACCCAGAAGGAGTACAAGTAACCTGCCACACTCGGGGAAGTGGACCGGACCCAATGGTTTTTAGCATGGAAGCTAATCTTTTGGAAGAAGTTCCAGTAGTAAATGAATACTTAGATGTTTATCCGGAAGAACTCCCGGGGATGCCGCCAGATAGGGATATAGAGTTTGTCATTGACCTTGTCCCTGGAACCTCTCCTATAGCTAAGAGACCCTATAGGATGGCAGCCTCTGAATTGGCAGAACTAGAAAGGCAGCTGGAAGAGTTACAACAAAGTGGTTTCATTAGACCGAGCTCATCACCATGGGGAGCTCCGGTCTTGTTTGTCAAGAAGAAGGACGGAAGCATGAGGATGTGCGTGGATTACCGTGCACTAAATGAAGTTACCATCAAGAACAAATACCCCCTTCCCAGAATTGATGACCTCTTTGATCAGCTGAAGGGAGCCAAGTATTTCTCCAAGATAGATCTAAGGTCGGGATATCACCAACTCAAGATTAAGGAAAGTGATATTCCAAAGACGGCCTTCGTCACCCGCTATGGGCAATATGAGTTTACGTGATGTCCTTTGGACTCACCAATGCACCTGCTTATTTCATGAACCTCATGAATAAGGTGTTTATGGGAGAGTTAGATAAGTTTGTCGTGGTTTTCATTGACGACATACTTATTTACTCCAAGAGTGTCGATGAACATGAGCAGCACCTACGAGTGGTTCTGGAAAAGTTGAGAGCGCACAAGCTCTACGCCAAGTTCAGCAAGTGTGAATTTTGGCTTGAGAAAGTAGCATTTCTTGGTCATATCTTGACCGCAGAGGGAGTAGCAGTGGATCCCGAAAAGGTCGAAGCAGTCTCCAATTGGCAGCAACCAACCAATATTAGTGAAATCAGGAGCTTTCTCGGTTTAGCCGGATACCGGAGATTTATTGAAGGATTCTCCAAGATAGCCCGACCCATGACAGAGCTACTCAAGAAAGAGAAGAAGTTCACCTGGACCGAGTCATGTGAGAGAAGCTTCCAGGAGTTAAAGAGAAGACTGACGACCGCCCCGGTACTAACCTTGCCAGACATCCAACGGGACTTTGTCATTTATTGTGATGCATCCCGTCAAGGATTAGGATGTGTCCTTATGCAAGGTGGGAAAGTAGTGGCATATGCCTCCCGACAACTCAAGCCTCACGAGCAGAATTACCCGACCCATGATTTGGAATTGGCAGCCGTAGTACATGCCCTCAAGATTTGGAGACACTATCTAATTGGGAATAGGTGTGAAATCTACACAGACCATAAGAGCTTAAAATACATCTTCACCCAGCCAGAATTGAACTTAAGGCAAAGAAGGTGGTTAGAACTAGTTAAGGATTATAATGTGGTAATTCGTTACCATCCTGGCAAAGCAAACGTGGTAGCAGATGCCTTAAGCCGGAAATCTTATGGACCTAAGGATGCCCACCTTCGAGAAGAGATGGCACAATTAAATGTGCACATTGTCCCCCAGGGTTCCAGTCACAAGTTGAGTGTTCAACCTACTTTGGAGGACAAGATCAGAAAGGCCTAAGGTTCAGATAAGGACTTGATGAGGATCCGCATGCATATGGGAGAAAACAAGGCACCGAATTTTAGAGTGGATGACAAAGGGGCCTTATGGTACAAAGATAGAATTTGCGTACCTAAGGAAGGAGAGTTCCGACAAACTATTATGGATGAGGCCCACAACTCAGCATATTCCATCCACCCAGGATCCACCAAGATGTATGTAGATATAAGGCAAAAGTATTGGTGGAGTGGAATGAAGGCGGACATTGCAAGATTCGTCGCCCATTGTGATACTTGTCAAAGGATCAAGGCTGAACATCAGAGGCCGGCAGGATTGCTGCAACCCTTGCCCATCCCGGTTTGGAAATGGGATGAGATAGGAATGGATTTTGTAGTAGGTTTACCCAAGACACAGAAAGGACATGACTCCATATGGGTGATAGTGGACCGGCTCACAAAAGTCGCTCACTTCCTACCTGTACGGACCAATTATGGTGGAGAAAAGCTAGCACGGCTCTATGTGGATAACATAGTAAAGCTGCATGGCGTGCCTAGTAGAATTGTTTCTGATAGAGGAACCCAATTCACCTCTAGATTTTGGAAAAGTTTGCATAAGGCCATGGGCACCAAGTTGGACTTCAGTTCGGCTTATCACCCGCAGACCGACGGTCAAACAAAAAGGGTGAACCAGATTATGGAGGATATGCTAAGAGCATGTGTCCTTACTTATGGCAAGGATTGGGAACAAAGCTTACCGTACGCTGAGTTTTCGTACAACAATGGTTATCAAGCAAGCTTGGGCATGTCACCATTTGAAGCTCTCTATGGGAGAAAGTGCAGGACCCCCCTGATGTGGTCAGAAGTTGGAGAGCGTGCCCTGGTTGGACCCGCACTCATAAAAGAAGCGGAAGAAAGAGTGGCCGAAATTAGAGAGAAACTGAAGGCCGCCCAATCCCGACAGAAGAGTTACTCAGGCAAGAAGAGACGAGAAGTAAGCCTCAATCCAGGAGACTTCGTCTATCTCAAGGTTTCTCCTATTCGAGGGACTCGAAGATTTCAGGTACATGGGAAACTAGCCCCTCGGTACATTGGACCGTACCAAGTACTGAAGAGAATTGGAGCTGTAGCATACCGTCTAGAACTACCAGAAGGAATGTCTGACATACACCCAGTATTCCATGTATCCCAACTGAGAAGATGCCAGAGGGTACCCAAAAGAGAACGGGTGACGGAAGAAGAAATAGCTTTACAGAAAGATCTTCGGTACCAGGAAGTACCTGTCAAGATTTTGGACACTGTCATAAAAAGAACAAGAAGCTCTGAAGTACGGATTTGCAGAGTTCAGTGGAGCAGACATGGAGTGGAAGAAGCTACATGGGAACGCGAAGATGCCCTTAAGAAAGAGTTTCCCCATCTATTTAGGAACCAGCCGAATCTCGAGGACGAGATTCATTTTAAGTGGGGTAGGTTTGTAACGCACGCGTTTTTACCCTATTTAAATTATAGCACAAATCGCTCGCTAGAAAAATTCTTTCGTCAAGCTCAGATCGCTCCTAAACCCTTACCGTCCGAACTCCTAATCGCCCAAAACATTTCCCGACCTTTCGCCGTCTGACATCCGAAATTAACCGCCATCCTTTCTTTTCCTCGACCCCCGCGCCGTGCCGCGTGCTCAACCTCGCGCATCGCGCCGCACGCTCGCGACCGTCGCCGCGAATTCCGCCGACGCATCTCCCCCGCGTGCTCAACCTCGCGCGTCGCGCCGCACTCTCGCGACCGTCGCCGCGAATCCCGCCGACGTAGCCCCCCTCTCCCTTCCTTTCTCCCCTGTTTCTCTTTTTCCCCTTTCTCTTTTCTCCTTTCCTGCTCCTTCCCTCGTTCCCCTGCATGCACAGCACGACGCCGAGCAAAGCTCGACGCCGAGCGCCCGGCCACCACCCCCTCCCTCCGTTGACGACTCCACAGGAACGGCCTAACTTGGCCCCTCCTCTGCGCACGCCGTGCCCCCTTGCCGTCTTGGCGCTCGCGCTGCCCCTGCGTGCCACAACGCCGAGCAGAGCCGACCTCCGCGCGTCACCTCGCCACTGGCCGCCCCCCCTACGCAGCGCGTCCCCCAGGCCGCCCCTCCCTGCTACGCGCCACCGATCGCCCTGCGCATCGACGACTCAGAGCCACCACCGCCCCCACCGCCATTACTGGCCGCCGTGCTCCGGAGCTCGCCGGCCTCCACCGCGCCCCCTCCTTCCCGCCCTCGCCGGCCTATAAATACCCCCGCGCCGCGCCCCGCCACCACCACCGCCTCTACCGTCGCCCCTAGCTCCCCCTCCCCGGCCCTACACTACTGCCGCCACCAGGCCCTCCGCCCGCCGCCCCTGGCTCTCGTGGGCAGGCCGCCTCGCGCCACCCCGGCCCGTGGTGAGTAGAGGAATAGGTCCCCCGTGCTCCCCTCTCCGTTTTGCCCCCGCCCCCGGCCGCCGCCGTGCCCCGGAGCTGCCGGAATCGGCGCCGCCGCCGGCCCCTCTCCCCTCCTCTGTTCCTGGTAACGGGAGGAGGAAGAAGGGCACATTTGCCCTGAGCCCCCTGCCCTTCTGCCTATCCCCTTAAGAGCCCCACCTGTCCTTAATCCCTTTTTCCAAATAAACCCCATGCTCATTCTATTTAGGAAATGAACCCCCCTCCTATACAAAATAATTACGGATAAACCCCCGACCTTTTCCAGGGTACCCTAGGTATTTCTAGAAATTCTAACCAAGCCCTCCTCTCCCAACAGTAATTACAAATCGGTCCTTGGACCCTTGTCTCTTCCCTAAAACCCCGTTCGGCCTATCATTTCATGCGCCAAAAACCTTCCGTTTGTCCCGAAACTTTACCACGCCATTTCTAGCATAATGTCGGCCATGCCATCAAGAAATCTCCTGAAAATTTTCCTTCTACCATGGTTTCATAAGTTATTCCTGATTCGGGCTTGTAGATAAAACCCTTATTTCTTTTTCTTTATGGAATGTTTGTTTGTGTGCGCCGTAGATCACGAGGTGACCGAGGGAAAACCCGTCGACGAGCAGTACTGCGAGCAGGAGTCCGAGGACCAGTACCGCGAGCCCGAACCTGAAGGACAGTACCTCAATCAGGACCTACCGGAAGGCCTTGTGAATGGCAAGTCCAATCCCATCCTTTGATGCATATTTATCCTAGTTTTATAAATGCAACCTATTGGCCTAGTTTATAAAATGCATCGTTTTATTGCAAGACATGGTTGGATAGCCACCCCTTGATTGCTATGACTATTCCTTGATGACCTAGGAATTGCTCTGTTAGACGCTACCTACCACTTGAGATGCTTATTACTTGTTATCCCCTTGATTTTATTTTAAACCATGACCACAAGTGCTTTACCAAAAATAAGGGTACGAGGGTTTTAAAAAGATAGAATGGGATTTTGAGAAAATAAAAGAAAGACATAATCTGACGAGATGGACGGTGTTTTCTGTGTGAAATTCCACTAGTGTGCTTGTACCTTTGTGGTTGAGCATGGATGGGAGATGTCCATCTGGTCAATATAAGGATGAACCGAGGTGTCATCTTGCCTAACCCATTAATTGTACAACCACTCGACCATTGTGTGGGCAACGGCTTAGCATAAACCCCACTAGTTGTCCTACTAGCCAAAAGGAGAGCGGGTGAGCAACGGGAGACAATGGAGAAGGAATATGATCTGTGTGAGTTATGTCCCGGTTATGACCTTGTTGATAGGTCATTAACCCCATGGTAGCTTCCGCGTTGGCTAGTTAGATTCAGCTAAGGTGGGTAATGGCTTTGTTAGGATCCGCCGCGACATTAAGGTGTTCGTAGTGCGGTACCCTACTTGTGGGTAAAGTGTACCCCCTCTGCAGAGTGAAAAATCTATTCGAATAGCCGTGTCCACGGTATTGGACGCGTTACGGCATGGTCACTTCAATAGATGTTTCGGGATGATTGGTTTTGTGGCGTGAGTTGTTTTGAAAGTACTCGGCAGTTGTGCAGTAAGCTACTGTGGACGTGGAGTCCGGTGGCACTAAAACTTGGATCCTTTGTGTAGGATCAACTCCATTTATGATTCGATTACTATAAAAATGTCTTGAGAAAACGCTTTTGTTAAATGAACCCTTGCATGTGTAAAACCTCGCTTTATCGCAAATAAACCCTAACCTCACCCTTGATATAACCGTGCATGATCTCTGTTATCTCCCCTCCGCGGGTGTGGTTGTACTTGTTGAGTACCTTTGTACTCACCCTATATATATTTGTGGTTTTCTCAGAGGAAGACCCGGACTACATGATCGAAGACGTCGAATAGAGGTTGTGTCCGTGCCCAACTTTGCCTGTGATGTTGGCCCTCCGCAAGATGCTTCTGCTAGCGTGTTACTCTGAGCCCGAGCTGGATCCCATGTGGGTCACGCTTTGGTGTATTACCATAGCTGTTCTATTACTAGTTATCGTTTGTATCGAGTGCCCGCCTCCTCGGAGGTTTGTACGGTAATGTACCATCTGAGGTAATAAATGTGTATCAGCCTCCTGGGACTGATTTTTATATCACATTTAAGTCACCTCGGATGAGGGGACGCTTCACTGACCAAATGATGCATACACCATGATGCAAGGATGATGATACTTGCAATGTATGCACGTATGAAATGCATGATGTATGATGCATACCCTCATGAGTTGATGATGCATATGACTTGCATCCTACAACCGTTCTCTCATAACTAACACCCTGGTAGCTCTATATCCTTAAATGAGGATCAAAAGTTAGGACACTAGTAAGGTTGCATAGACAAAGATTGCAGTGGGGTTACGTCACATATAACTAGTCACCAGTGCGCTCCTAATGGCTCAATCATATGGCTGCAGCGCACATGAGGCCTTAGGTTCCGACACGGCATCATGGTCATGTGATTAAACACCACTACAAAAGAGGAATAGCAACCCTATAGTGCCAACAGCAACAAGATAGACTTAAGAACCCAAAGATAACCCAAAGTTGTACCGGAGGCACACCCGTTAGTCAGTCTACGGATTTTCGCTGATGATGCAACACCATGCACTGACCAAAATGGTATGCGTTATGATGCATGACCAAAATCATCTGAGCAAAAATTGAAGATACAAATTTTCAAATGTTGTAACCAGAATAGCCAACAAGATAAGGTACAACATCAGGAGAGGATAGATGGATCACTAAATGATGGATTGAAGAATTTGATGATAGTTATCAAGGTTCAATCATCAAAGGAGAAGCTTAATGTTTCTACCGAAACGGATTTAAAGCAAAATCAAGGATTTGATTTGGCTGTCAAGCTAAGATCGGTGATAGGGTTCAAACATAACCCAATTCACTTGATTCACAAAAGACCTTCTCACTCCAGGTTAGCCTAGCAGATTACGTTGGCTCCTACCACACAAAGTCAAAACAGGCATTCAGACACAAGCACATATTTCAGTACATCAACGTAACAAACAAGGCAATCAGGTCAATCCAAGATGTCATGATGTATGCACGTTCTACACGTCCTCACAAACGAAAATAACTGCCAAGTAACCTTGAACTTACGTGGTTAAGTACGGTGGCATCATATAGATACGTCTCTCCCTGTAATATCTAGTCGTTCATCCTAACCGTTCAGAACCTATCGAATCGTGATTAGCATACCTGCAGAAAACACAATATATATATATTGAACCTTTCATGCCAGCATGTCATGAAAGCGTCCCCAAACATTACTGTTCACTATAGAAACAGCATCTGTACAATTACCGCCGTACAGACAACGTTAACATACGTTATCGAAACAACGTATTCACGAGGGTACCGCAAAAATGCGGGGATGTTGCTGTTCATACCCCCTTACCTAACTATATACTCCCAATGTAGTCAACCGAAGTTGGTACATTGGCAGCATCTCAAGTAGGCCACTGCTTGAGAAACAGCGTTCGGTTCGCATCACCGACGGGAAGGCCAAGCTCCCTCAGTTGGCTAAGGATCCTTACCTCCTTACCTCACCATCGAAGGTGTCGTTACAGAAAGTAAAATTGGGTTGTGCATGAATTTAAGTTTTGACAGAAAAGTAATGCTGGTAATTAGGGTTATATATATATTATAGCCACCTCTAGTTCCCTTATAAACATTACCCTAGGGCTTTATGTACTAAGTACAATCCTTAACGAATCCAACGCGGTTTTGCTAAACATTTTGTTGGTCAAACTTTTATGCTGAAAGCATTTTTAAGGTAAAATGTATCTCCAGGGTAACCTTATAGCTCTGATACCAGCTGTGGCAGAACCAACCTAAATTATACCAGCTCAAGTACGTGAGTCCACTTCCGAGGGCTCCAACGTCCTTCAAACGGTATAATCCCTTGGCCTGTCGGGTAATGTCCCGATAAACCACCGATACACAGGATCAAATAAGGTTACCTCACACGAAGGTGAGTCCAGAGATACAATCACCATCATATTTTACATCACAAGGAATTACATTATAAGAGTTTTCAAAAGCAGTACATTACAAACTGCTAAAGTCATGGTTTTTGGCAGCGGAAATCATACGCGATGATTTACAGCACGTCGTCAAGACGGATGTCATGCTAAGCCTAGGCACGACATCACTCGGTACCACCAATGTTGGTCGGGGACGGATCCCATTTCACGGACCAACCTTCTGAAAGAGCACAGGGCCAAGGCAAGGGAAGAGTAGGGTCTTCAAGACATTTCCTGCAAAACATATAACTAGCAAGGCTGAGTATACTAATACTCAGCAAGGCTTACCCGGGATTGGGTATACTTTAGCCCATAACTAGACTTATGGAAGCTTGAAATGGTTCTGGATTTAGTTTCAGCTGAAAAGCGATAAAGGTAGATCCTTAATGTCAACTTTTAGCTTTCAGATTCTATCTGGTTATTCAATCTAGATGAGCACCTATAGCAATTCAATCATGGTAGAATCTTTGGTCAACTATCATCTCTGATAATCATATGATTGCTCGTATGTCACACCCGATTTATAAGAACATAAATCGAGCAATCATATATGCGCCAGGATCAAGTCACGCATATATACAACAGATTATCAAGATATCACAACACATGTCACGAATAAAAGCGTATAAATTATAAAATGAATATCTTTATTACAACTGAATCAAGAATCAGTTCAAGGAATGCAGAAGCGTAAAATGAATACATGAAGAGCTGGGCGCCACAGGGACGTCGACTGGGAGACAAACGCCTAGAAGTCATCGAAGCCGCTGACGTAGTCCTCCACGTTGCCGGGCACTGAGCAGCAGTCGAAGATATCCAAGAGAACAGAAGAGTAGAGAGGCAAGTGTGAGTACAAACTAGTACTCAACAAGTATAACACAAACTATGAGGCTCTAGGCTAGCTGACTCAACTGCATTAGCTTTTAGTCTTGGCAAATTTTATTAAGGCTAATTACTACAAGTGGATGAATTACTATAACCCAATTGCATAAGAAATTAATCAATATTAATTAAGAACTACCGAGAACCATCCAAACCGAACCCACCCGGGGAATCTCCCTAGTCAAAGGTTGATAACCCCACTAATCAAAAGGAGGATCTGGGCCGCTCATGACTGTGAGCACAGCTGATATATCAGTTTTACACTCTCGAGAGGTCGCACAACTTTACCCACAAGTCGTGAGCTACGCTAGTTGTTCATCACACTTCCTTAGGTGAGATGGCTAGCAAGCACACTACGAGACCGTTACAAAGGACCACATTGGTAAGGTGTAACCACTAAGGATTCTGGATCAGCGACGATGGGGCCCACCTCCGGGGGTACAAGACACACAGCACAGACCAAGCCGGAGGAGTAGGGACCATTGAAGCTTACCACCCCTCTTGCCCACGCAGGTAAGTTACTCCCGAACCAACACGACCTAATTAGTAAGTCAAGACCGTCCCATTCCAGTCTTGTGGTTGCGCGGTTGTCCCAGGTTGTCGCTCTATGAACCGGTCCTTATGGAGAGTGGCCAACCAAGCACTAAGCACCGTGCTGGCCCCCTAAACCATGTTTCCACAAAAACATATTTTTAAGGACGCACAAACCACTCAAGCACACAGCACAGAGGGTCGGCTCCAGAATTAAGTTGCATAAGATCATTAACAAATTAATTAAAAAGGACCAAGTGTGTTATAGCGCAGCAACCTAGCACAACTAACCAAAAATGCAACCCAAAGGATATATATAAAGGATATAAAGTGGCTAGGAATGTCCTTATAGGCATACAGTATTAAAATGCAGTATGAAATTGTATTTAAAAGTGATAGGATGTTCATGTTATACTTGCCTTCCTCGTACTCTCCTGGCTGCTGCTCGAACTGCTCGGAAGAAGGCTCCTGGTACTGCTCCGGTGGCTCGACGTCTATTCACGATCGTAAGAGCAATACATGGGCCACACATGCACACACATGCAAACAATAGCAAAATATAAGAAACAATACACCAATACAATAGAACCGCACATAAAACTGGCCTAGAATTATTCTACGCGTTACGACGATCGCGTGGATCTAAAGAACACCTAAAACGGAGCTAAAACACGAAAACTACGCTTAAAACAAGATCCAAGGACCTATTTGTAAGAAAAACAGAACTACCGGGGTTTCTGTGCAAAAACTGAGGACCTAAACGGAAATAAAGGGTAGACACAGGGGCTAGCATGTGAAAACATGCGGCATGGACGGCGGGTTCAAAAACTGGAAAGCTCAGGGGCTTCGGTGCAAGAAATAGGGCTAAACTGCAATTATTATTGAACTGCAGTGAACCGCGGGTTGATTCCAAGGAAGCTCAGGGGCTCTTTAACAAAACTGCCACAGCTGAGGGGTATCTTCTAATCTGGGCCGTCATGTCTAGATCGGACGGTTCGGACCCAATCTAGTTCGGACGGTCCGATCTGCACAGCGGAAGGTCCGGTCGGTCCGATCTGGATCAGACCGGTCCGATCTGGCTGACTCGCGGGGACGGCGGAACGGTCGCCGGAATTTGACTCCCGCGGCGGCGCGCGGCTCGGGCTCGCCGGAGCTCGGCGTTCTCGCCGCTCCGGAGGTCAAAACAACTCGAGATCGGGTCGGGCGTGATCAGCGCGACGTGCGTGATCCACCTGGGGCTAAGGCGGGGCTCAGGAGGCGCTCTAGCTGTGAGTGCGACGGCGGGGTGGGTCTGCACGGTGGCGCACCGCCGGCGCGCGGCGTTCTGGTCACTGCGGAGGCCTAAATGCTACGGGATCTAGCGCAACACGACCAGGGGAATGATGTGCTGCTCACCGAGGCGTCGTGGGGACCGGAGACGCGACGGAGGATGGTCGTCGACGATGGCCGTGCGGCAGAGGCGGGCGGCGCTCGCGGAGGAAGCTGCTGCAGGGGCTCTCCGGACTCCTAGGCTCCACGGGTCGACGCGTGGGGCTCCTGCGAAGGTGTTACGGGGGTTAGGGAGGTCTGGGGATCACCGACGGCGAGGAATTGCGAGGGCGGAGCGCCTCACCGGCGGCGGCTTCGGGTTCAATTCCGGCACGGCCAGAGCTCAGGGTCGAGGGCAGAAACTTCGGGAAGCTTCCTGGCGGCGAGGCGGAGCTACCGCGGGTGATGTGGTGGCCTGGGGCGCGGCGGAGCGGCCAGACCACGGGGAGACCGAGGCGACCGGAGCGGGGAAAGAAGGGGGTGGCGGTGCTGGAGATCTTCGGGGTTGCAGGGCTGGGGTTAGGGTTCTGGGGGCTCAGGAAGTTCCTTTTGTAGGGCGGCGGCGCTGCCTTGGCGTGCGGGCCCAGAGAGAGTGGTTCGCCGGGGATCTCGAGAAGGAGTTGCGCCGGAGAAGAAAGGGGAGGGAGAAGGGGCCGACAGGTGGGGTCAGGCTGAGGGAATGACCGAGAATAGAAGGAATGACTGAGAAAAGAACGGGAATGACTGAGAAAAGAAGGAATGACTGACTTACTTTCCTGTTTCCTCCCTTTTGTTTCTTTTTCAAACAACTCGATTCTATTTGAATTCAACTCAAATTTTAATTCAACTGCTATGCACTCAACCAAATAAAACTTATGCACCAGCATGAATGCACAAACATGTTGAACCTAAAATAAATTTTAATTCTTTGTGAACTAAATTATAAATAAATGCAAGCTAGGCAAAATAAACCCTTGGAACAATTACTGGAGCCCAATTAAATTCATTATAAATCTCAAAATTTTACCTTAGGGTGTTACATCTTATTACTCAATGTGGAAAAGGGGGTAAGCAGTCTCATGCATCGTGAGAGGCGAACGATTCCTGAATCGAAATTCAACCTTGCAAGGTAAACCTAACTCACACGCTTGGAACACCAAAGGGTCGTTCCGAAGCAACCGTTTGCCTTTCATTCCGACTCGTGGATCAGATCCACCACAAGCGACTGCAGGACCATACGCACTTCCAAAGTGCAGGACATACGTCTGTAGCGCGACTACAAAACCCGTATTCCTGGTTGCCCTTGCAACACGTATTCCCCAGCCGAACCAAGTAACCAGAAGAACCAAATACATGTGGTGGGAGGTATGTCCACTCCTCGGGCCGATTGGTTACTAGGCTTACCGCTTACCATATTTCGCGGCATGTGGCTAGTACTTTCAAACACTTAACCCGCACTTCCACACGCTGCGACCTTAACAGATTCAACAACACAGACGGGGTATCACCTCAACCATGATATCTCACAAAACTCCCATTCGTCATCCTTATTGTGATAACAGGAATGTAAACATTACAACTCCTATATCGCGCGAGTGACAGGAAATCACCCGACTTCTACCGGCCCTATTAGCTTAGCAGCTAGTCGGACTCAAGAGCTAGGACAGACATCACATTGGTTCCTAGGAGAATGCAACTAGGGTTTCAAGCAATTCCTAAGAACTTAATGCATAGAATACGTAAATAGATATAGATTGCAGTGTAATAAAAATAGTAGGTTATGTCCGGAGCTTGCCTTTACTGGTGGGGCTGAAGTTAGAAATGTCAACATCTTCCGAACTTTGGTTCGGGGCTTCAGATAATCCCTTGGTGACGTTCATTTGGTCTTCAGAGACATCCTCCGCAGACTCCGGGGAGATCTTGTAGGTACCGTGTGCGGAAGTAGTCGTACCTACATGCCATGCAACATTACATTCAAAGGGCGCACATAAAACTATTTTACTTCACAACAAAATTGCAATTCAACATTCATTTAACAGGCTACTCACATAACAACCAAAAAGATCTAAAACTAAACTTAGATAAAGCTTTAGAAGGATAGCTAATTAGAATCGGCTGCTCGTTGAAGATTACAACAGAGCCGATTGGAAACAACAGATGTTTGGCCGATGGAAAGGTACATCGGTTTCCTAAGTGATCGATGAAAGCATCAATTACCTTAGCAGAGGAAAGATTCCTAAAGCAGTTTGTGTCTTAACCGAGATGTGTTTAAGTGTTATTCTGGGTAACTAGGTGTGGTTATATCGACTCGATTATGTCAGCACAACAATTGAGTGACGCATAGCCAAATGGAGTGTGGTTAAGGGTATATGGCCGATAGATATATAGCCGATCTCTCAGTCGATAAATCGACTGATAGAAGTGTGTGGATAAGGATGGGGAAACTAAGGATCGATCGGTCGTGTTTGACCGATATAGAAAAGCAACCAAAATCGGCTTGGGTCGGCCGATGGAAAGAACCCTAAAATCGTGTGTGTTTCTCCGATACATCGACTCTGTGCAGTCGATATAGAACAGAACAAAAGAATTGTATCGGCAGTAGCCGATACTAGAAAGGTAACAACCGTATCAGCTAACCAGCCGATGGTAGAAGCATCGACTGATAACTGTTACACAGAAACATTATAGATTCAAGGAAACGGATGCTTAGTGGCTGAACCAGAAGCTGATGTTGAAACGCAGCTGCAGAGATGTATGAGCTAAGCAACAGACACACAAGAACTAACGGGGATCCTTATACGATAAGGAATCTAAAGAAACAGCAATCAAGATGAGGACAATGTCTTGATGATAGGGATATGAACGTTCGTGTGATGGATTAACTAAATATCATACCTCTCTATTTAAGACATATATTCTATGACTTACTTTTCAGTTATAACACAAGCATACAATATAAGGCACAATAAAACATTCATTCCCTAACATTTGACCTAGACCACACATCAAAGACTTCAACTCAAGATCACAACATAAAACTTGTAGAGTTTGGCTTAGGGTTTCAAACAAAACTGATTTTACATTTTTATGAACTTCCTACGAAAATCTATGAAATGTAGAAGTTCACTGAGTTGGAATAAAGAAAACTCTGGAAAACTTACAGAAAACATCCTAGAACTTTCTAAGCCAAAGCAATTAAGTCCCTGGTCTGGGAAAACAGATAACAGGAAGATAACGACGATATTCCGGCAAAGGAATCGCCGGCATTAAGAAGATTCAAAGAATCAGGGCAAAACTTGGTTGTGGAGAAGAACGGGTGAAAAGTGAACTCCCGTGGTGAACAGGATTGGCGAAGAGAAAGCTCGACGATGACGAGATTTCGTGGATGATGAAGGAGTTTGCCAGGAAGGGTTGCCGTGGGTGGAAGATGGCCGAAAGAGTAGTCTCCGTGGGTGACGAAGAGCAGAAGTTGCTGGATGTCGTGGATCATGGGACGAGACGATGGAGCCGAATTGATTCGCAAGGCAACTCCTCCGTGAACTTCAAGGTTCTCCTGCTCACAGGTTAAGCCTTCACTGCCCATGCGCGTGTGCCGCTGAGACCAGAAGTTGCTCCTTCCGAATTCGCCGCGCTATAACCGCCGCCTTCGTTTCGCCGCTTCTCCTTCCGACTCGCCATGCTACACTCCCACCTCCGCCTCCGCGAGGACCGTGGTCTGCCTGTATTAGGGCCGTGCCTTCCGTTGCCCTCTCCTCGACGGCCTCCGATCAATACGTTGTACATCACTGCAGTTGGCATCACTTCTCCCGCGGCCAGCATTTTGTCGAACACCTTAACTGCATCTTCGATACTTCCACTCCTGCACCACCAAAGATCACCATGGCGTAGTTAGGGTCGACGCCACCGTGTTCCCGCTTCTCGCGCAGAAGCCCCGCTACGCACTGCCGGTCCTTGCGCAGGGGCTCGGCGTCGCTTGCTTCGGCCTTGCCGCATTGCTCCCGCGCATGCTCAAACCGCGTGTGTCCTTGGCCCGCATCGTGTTGCTGCTCACGCGTCTGAAACGCCCTGCACCTCACTGCCCGCTCCGGGCCGTTCATCTCCACTCGAGTCCTGCTTCTACACACATGCTCACGCCGCCTGCATTTGCGCCGTGCTTGCTCCAGTGCCCGCTCCTGCGTCGCGCGCGCTCACTCCGAGCCGCAAACGCACGCCTGCACTGGTCCAACGCCCCGGCCCCGCTCCGCTCTCCGCCAGCGCCCGAACTCGACGCCTGTGCCGCTGGCCAGTCACCCAGCACCGCACTTGCACATGCTGCTGCTCTACCGCGCAAGTGCTGCCTGCATACACTCCTGCTCCTGCTCCCTGCGCCTCCTGCGCGCGTTCCGTGTCTGCCTGTGCCGCGCCGCGTCTGAATCCGGTCGTGCCGCGCGCTCCCACACGCCCAACTTCCTCGCGCGCTCGCCCGGGCCCACTCCATGCCTGCAGCCTGCCCGAACGCCTGCTCCCGCGCGAGTTCCTGCACCGCTACCAGCGCCCGCACGAGCCGGCCTTCACGCACGCCCATCTTGCTCCGGTCTTGCACGCGCCGTCCGCTCGGCCCAGGTCGCCTCCGCTCGCCCACCAACCCGCATCGCTCGCGTCACATCCACATCCGCGCGCCCAGCGCCCGCAGCACCTCGCCTGGGCCCGCCAGCCGCCCGCTTGCGCGCGCCCCAGCGTTGGCCTCCGCCTGCCCGAGCCGAGCCGTCCAGCGCTCCGTCGCCCACGCGCCTGCGTGCCTCGCACCCGCCTGGGCCCGCCTCCAGCCGCGCGCTTCCGCCTGCGCTCGCCCACGCCGCCTACGCGTGCGCCGAGCCGCGCCTGCCGCCCAGCCCCGAGCGCCCGCGTGGGGCCGCCGCCGCCCCGGGCGCCTGCTACAGCGCGCTGGCCCGCCTGTCTGCTGACCCGCTGCTCGCCTGCCTGTGTTGGACTGGTTGGAGGAAAGGGTAGACGGGAGAGAGAGGAAGAACCGGTATGGTGACCAGAGAAAGGGGATAGCATCGGCAGGGGATAAGGGAGCACCAGGGAAAAGAAAAACAGAGGAGAAGAAGGGATGGAATTCTCCAAGGACTTATACGTAATTACAGAAAACTGCAAGGGCCTGTCTGTAAAACAAAATTTCCCATTGATTTAAAATCCAAATGAAGAAATGCCCAAAACGAAAGTTCGAGAGTTTTTCAAACTCTACAACATTGCTTTAGGGCTCAAGTTTAAAAACTCAAAATTTATATTTTTACGCATGAAGTTTTGAACAAAAGTTGGATTTGAATTACTTTTGTCCTAAAGAGCGTAACTTTATAAAATCTAGGACCTAAATGTAAGTATTTATGACACGTCATAATGACGGGATAGACTCGTCATAATGATTGGATAGACATGTCATGATGACTTGCACTATTTACACTTTAGTCCTGACTAAATTTGAAAGTTACTTTTGTAAATAAAACACTTACACAAAAGGACTTATACTTTTATAAAATTACATAAACACCCTTATCTTTACCATTTTACCCAAAATTTTTACACATTTCAACACACACATTTCCAATGAAACTTTTGGATAAATAAATATATTTTTTTACAAGGGATAAAATAAAAAAGCATGTTTACAAAACCATCCTTCACTTATTTCGAAATTACCTCCCATCCAAACACATTTTGCAAAAACAACCCTAGGTTTTTCTGTAATTACAAAAATACCCTTTTTACTTACACTTTAAATTTTCGCAAACTTCACATAAACACACATAAGCTTTATACAAACATATATTTCACACTAACAAAATATTTGCCTAGCATTACAAATACACGAACTGTCACAGCCTGCCCCCCTAAAAAGAATCTCGTCCCGAGATTCGGACGAAAGGCTCTTTAAGGGAAGAAAAGCAAATCACACATCAAATGTGGCAAAAAGCAATCACACTAGAGAAGATTGAGGTTGATGACGAGAGCATGACGAGATGAGTATAACGAAAGCATAGATAGATTGTACATAGATGAATTTAACAAAAGAAGAAAGAGAAAGGTGATCAAATTATCATAGAGCTAAGTTCACAACATGAGGACGATAAATGTCGGTGACATTCATCACAAAGCTTATGGATAGCAATGAGGATAACACAAGGGATTGATAAATGATGTTTGAGACATTCCTGCTCAGAATTTATTATCTGAATAATTTAGATGATGTTGATTGCAAAACATGTCTACTTATACCGATGCAATCAAGGGATAATGACAAAATGCTCCAACTCAAAATGCGATGCTTGGTATATAATTATGAATGTAATACACTGTTGAAATGTATGTTTGCAATGATGATGCAACATAAAGATGGAGGATTCTATGTACGACCGAAATGGTGCATATGACACAATGTAATTATCATGATGCTGACTGTAACGCCCGCGTTTTTACCCTATTTAAAATACAGCACAAATCGCTTGCTAGAAAAATTCTTTCGTCAAGCTCAGATCGCTCCTAAACCCTTACCGTCCGAACTCCTAATCGCCCAAAACATTTCCCAACCTTTCGCCGTCTGACATCCGAAATTAACCGCCATCCTTTCTTTTCCTTGACCCCCACGCCGTGCCGCGTGCTCAACCTCGCGCGTCGCGCCGCACGCTCGCGACCGTCGCTGCGAATTCCGCCGACGCATCTCCCCCGCGTGCTCAACCTCGCGCGTCGCGCCGCACTCTCGCGACCGTCGCCGCGAATCCCGCCGACGTAGCCCCCCCTCCCTTCCTTTCTCCCCTGTTTCTCCTTTTCCCCTTTCTCTTTTCTCTTTTCCTGCTCCTTCCCTCGTTCCCCTGCACGCACAGCATGACGCCGAGCGCCCGGCCACCACCCCCTCCCTCCGTTGACGACTCCACAGGAACGGCCTAACTTGGCCCCTCCTCTGCGTATGCCGTGCCCCCTTGCCGTCTTGGCGCTCGCGCTGCCCCTGCGTGCCACGACGCCGAGCAGAGCCGACCGCCGCGCATCGCCTCGCCACTGGCCGCCCCCCCTGCGCAGCGCGTCCCCAGGCCGCCCCTCCCCGCTACGCGCCACCGATCGCCCTGCGCATCGACGACTCAGAGCCACCACCGCCCCCACCGCCATTACTGGCCGCCGTGCTCCGGAGCTCGCCGGCCTCCACCGCGCCCCCTCCTTCCCGCCCTCGCCGGCCTATAAATACCCCCGCGCCGCGCCCCGCCACCACCACCGCCTCTACCGTCGCCCCTAGCTCCCCCTCCCCGGCCCTACACTACTGCCGCCACCAGGCCCTCCGCCCGCCGCCCCTGGCTCTCGTGGGCAGGCCGCCTCGCGCCACCCCGGCCCGTGGTGAGTAGAGGAATAGGTCCCCCGTGCTCCCCTCTCCGTTTTGCCCCCGCCCCCGGCAGCCGCCGTGCCCCGAAGCTGCCGGAATCGGCGCCGCTGCTGGCCCCTCTCCCCTCCTCTATTCCTGGTAACGGGAGGAGGAAGAAGGGCACATTTGCCCTGAGCCCCCTGCCCTTCTGCCTATCCCCTTAAGAGCCCCACCTCTCCTTAATCCCTTTTTCCAAATAAACCCCATGCTCATTCTATTTAGGAAATGAACCCCCCTCCTATACAAAATAATTACGGATAAACCCCCGACCTTTTCCAGGGTACCCTAGGTATTTCTAGAAATTCTAACCAAGCCCTCCTCTCCCAACAGTAATTACAAATCGGTCCTTGGACCCTTATCCCTTCCCTAAAACCCCGTTCGGCCAATCATTTCATGCGCCAAAAACCTTCCGTTTGTCCCGAAACTTTACCACGCCATTTCTAGCATAATGTCGGCCATGCCATCAAGAAATCTCCTGAAAATTTTCCTTCTACCATGGTTTCATAAGTTATTCCTGATTCGGGCTTGTAGATAAAACCCTTATTTCTTTTTCTTTATGGAATGTTTGTTTGTGTGCGCCGTAGATCACGAGGTGACCGAGGGAGAACCCGTCGACGAGCAGTACTGCGAGCAGGAGTCCGAAGACCAGTACCGCGAGCCCGAACCTGAAGGACAGTACCTCGATCAGGACCTACCGGAAGGCCTTGTGAATGGCAAGTCCAATCCCATCCTTTGATGCATATTTATCCCAGTTTTATAAATGCAACCTATTGGCCTGGTTTATAAAATGCATCGTTTTATTGCAAGACATGGTTGGATAGCCACCCCTTGATTGCTATGACTATTCCTTGATGAAACTTTTCAACACACATTTCAGCACACACATTTCCAATGAAACTTTTGGATAAATAAATATATATTTTTACAAGGGATAAAATAAGAAAAGCATGTTTACAAAACCATCCTTCACTTATTTTGAAATTACCTCCCATCCAAACACATTTTGCAAAAACAACCCTAGGTTTTTCTGTAATTACAAAAATACCCTTTTTACTTACACTTTAAATTTTCGCAAACTTCACATAAACACACATAAGCTTTATACAAACATATATTTCACGCTAACAAAATATTTGCCTAGCATTACAAATACACGAACTGTCACAATAGCCTTCCCCTCTAAAAAGAATCTCGTCCCAAGATTCCGGAACAGAAGAATTTGGATGATCAATTTCGGAGGTTGGCTTGGAAGAAGTCTGGGAAATTATGCTGAAGATAAGATTCGGTTTCCCATGTTGCTTCTTCTTCTGTGTGATGATCCCACTGAATCTTGAACATCCTAATGGTTTTCCTTCTAGTACTCCTTTCTTTGGTGTCTAGCATTCTGATTGGATGTTCTGTAGACATTAGGTCAGCTTCGACTTCGATAGTCTGAGGATCGATGATTTCATTAGGAACCTTGACACATTTCCTAAGTTGAGATAGATGGAAGATGTTATGGATGGCCGCTAGTTGAGAAGGAAGTTGAAGATGGTAAGCTACGGGTCCACATATTTCAAGGATTTCAAAGGGTCCGATGTATCGAGGAGCAAGTTTCCCTTTTACGCCGAACCTTTGAACACCTCGGGTTGGAGAGACTTGAAGATATACGAAGTCTCCGACTTGAAACTGCAATGATCTTCTTCGTATATCAGCGTAGCTTTTCTGCCAAGATTGGGCTGCCCTGAGATTATCCTGTATAACTTTTACCTTAGTTTCTGCTTCAATAACTAGGTCGGGTCCAAAAATTCTACGTTCGCCGACTTGTGACCAACTCACAGGGGTTCTGCAATGGCGACCGTACAATGCTTCAAATGGAGCCATTTTGAGACTACTTTGATAGCTGTTATTGTATGAGAACTCTGCTAATGATAGACATTTGTCCCAATTCTTGTTATATTGAAGAACGCAGGCTCTGAGCATATCTTCCAAAATCTGGTTTACTCTTTCAGTCTATCCATCTGTCTGAGGATGATATGCAGAGCTTCGAATTAACTTAGTTCCAAGAGCATCTTGGAGTTGCTCCCAGAACCGAGCGACGAATAGTGTTCCACGATCGGAAATGATTGTCTTAGGTATGCCATGAAGACGAACAATTTGATCCAAGTAAATCTCGGCATATTTCTTGGCATTATATGTAGTGTACACAGGAAGGAAATGTGCAGTTTTGGTTAATCGATCAACGATTACCCAAATGGAGTCATGCTTCAGAGATGTATTGGGTAAACCAACAATAAAGTCCATACTGATATCCTCCCACTTCCAAAAGGGAATAGGTAGAGGTTGAAGAATACCAGCAGTTTTCAGATAACTGGCTTTGACTCTTTGGCAGATATCACATTCTGATACATATTTGGCGATTTCTCGTCTCATACGAGTCCACCAAAAGTTTCGTTTCAGATCTTGGTACATCTTCGTACTGCCAGGGTGCATAGAAAATTTGGATAGGAGGGCTTCGTCCATTATCTGTCTACGGAGCTTATGGTCCTTGGGTATAACAATACGTTCGTTGAACCATAAAACTCCTTCTGGGTCTTCTCGGAAGCATTTATATTTCCCTTCCCCTTGGGTCATCTTCTGTTTAATAATTCCAACTCCCTTACTGTGCTGCTGAGCTAGAACAATGTCATCCCTAAGTGTGGCTCCAACTGAGAGATGGTTCAAGTCACCTTGGGGCACGATTTCTAGATTAAGCTTTCTCATTTCCCAACAAAGAGTTTCGTTGAAAGTTTCAACAGATAAGCAAGAACAATGTGCTTTGCGACTGAGTGCATCTCCAACGACATTGGCCTTGCCTGGATGATAATGTACCTCTAGATCATAATCCTTAATCAGTTCTAGCCAGCGTCTTTGCCTCATATTCAAATCTGCTTGGGTAAAGATATATTTGAGGCTTTTGTGGTCAGTATATATATGACACCTTGCACTCATTAGATGATGCCTCCAAATTTTTAAGGCATGAATGACAGCTGCTAATTCAAGATCATGAGTAGGATAGTTCTGTTCATGAACTCTGAGTGCCCGTGATGCATATGCAATTACTCGGTGGTTTTGCATGAGCACACAACCAAGTCCAGTTCCTGATGCATCACAATAGATGTCAAAGGGTTTTGACACATCTGGTTGAGCCAAGACTGGAGCAGTAGTAAGATGATCTCTGAGAATGTGGAATGCATCATCGCATTTTTTACCCCAAGTGAATTTAACACCTTTCTTTAATAGTTCGGTTATAGGTTTGGCTATTCGGGAAAAGTCAAGAATGAAACGACGATAATAGCCAGCTAGACCAAGAAAACTACGGATCTGATGGACTGAGGTTGGGGGTTTCCAATCCATCACTTCTTGTACCTTGCTGGGGTCAACGGATATACCATCACCAGAAATGGTATGGCCCAGAAATTTTACTGTATCCAACCAAAACTCGCACTTGGAGAACTTGGCGTACAGGTGGTGGTCTCTTAATCGCTGAAGGATGACATGAAGATGTTGGGCATGATCTTTTGGGTTTTTAGAGTAGATCAAGATGTCACCAATGAAGACTACAACAAATTTGTCGAGTTCTTGCATGAAGACAGAATTCATTAGATACATGAAATATGCTAGAGCCTTGGTAAGACCAATCGACATGACCAGATACTCGTATAGACCATATCGAGTGGAGAAAGCTATTTTTGGAATATCACTAGGCCGGATCTTAATTTGATGATAGCCGGAACGAAGATCAATCTTAGAGAATACCTTAGCTCCGGCTAGGTGATCGAAAAGAATATCGATTTGGGGTTGGGGATACTTATTTTTGACAGTTACCGCATTGAGAGGACGGTAATCAACACACAGCCTCAAGCTATTGTCTTTCTTTTTCACAAACAGGGCTGGACAACCCCATGGTGATGCACTTGGACGGATGAAACCTTTGTCTAAGAGGTCTTGGAGTTGGATTTTCAACTCAGCCAACTCGTTAGGAGGCATACGATAGGATTTCTTAGAGATAGGGGCTGTGCCAGGTTGGAGTTCTATGATAAACTCGATAGCTCTGTCTGGGGGCATTCCAGGTAAATCGTCCGAAAAGACATCCGGATATTCACAAACAATAGGGATATCCATTAACTTAATCCCAGATGCAGCATAGGTGCAAGAGCTAAGATACTTTGGTTGTGGAAGATAAAGAATGGTAGGCTCATGTTCAGGTGAATCTATCTCCACAGTTTGAGAAGAGATATCTAAAGATACATGGTACTGGGTCATCCAATTCATTCCTAAAAGAACATCCATTCCTTTTAGGTCTAGTAATAGTAAATCTGTCCTCATCAGATTGTTACCCATTTGAATTGGCACGCCTCTACAAACGTGGTTTGAGGAGATGCTACCACCAGGAGTTGTTATCACATATACCCCACTAACAGTATAAATATCCAGGCCTATCTTAGTTCCAAACTTTGTACTGACAAAGCTATGGGTGGCACCGGTATCAAAAAGAACAATAACGGGGTGATGGTTGATAGAAAATGTACCCGTCATTATTGGTGCCCCTTCGGGAAGCTCGGAGAGTGTGGTGAGGTTCACCCTTCCTTGGCGGACTTGGACCACTTGTTTCTTGCCCTTACCCTTATTGATCGGACTGGATGTCTGCCCTTGGAATGATTTCCTAGGTTGAGGGCAATCCTTGATGAAGTGGGACGGGCTTCCGCAGTTGAAATAACGATAGTTGCTGTTTCCTTGGTTGGCTGGTGGAAACCTCGGCCGTGGACCTTGTTGTGGTTGCTGCTGATTTTGTGGCGTCGGTGGTCGGTTGAATCGTGCCGGTTGGGGTGGTCTGGCTACCCATCTGCTAGGCAAATTGCCTCGAGGCGGGGCTCGAGGGGCGCTAGTCGGGACCAACCGATACCTTGATGGTTGCGTAGTTGCAGGCCCTGTAGGTGCCTTCCGTTTCTTTTCTGCTCTGTGGGCTGAGATACAATCTTCTTGAGTAATGGCCATGTTGACCAACTCAATAAAATTGTCGGCCCTTACCAAATTCAATCATTCTTTAAGTTTGGTATTCAGGCCTCGGCGAAAACGATCTCTTTGCCGGGCATCATTGCCCGCATGGTATCCCGCATATTGGCACAAGTAGTTGAAAACTTCTCCTATTTTCAAGTAGGTTGCATGGGGTAAAAATGATCCCACCATAGACGAGCTGTGCCACGGTGTTGCTGGGCTGCAAAAAGCACCTTGTTTTCATCTGAACATGAAGCAGATAATAAGGCGAACTTGGACTCGATGGTTCGAAGCCAAGAGTCTGCATCCAGAGGCTCGTCTGCCTTATGGAATAATGGAGGCTGGGTACTGAGGAAGTCTTGGTAACTGGCCGACAGGGGTTCATCTCGGCCTTGGGGTTGCTGATGGAAGTGGCCCATCTGAGCCTGTACAAGTTGATTAAGAAGTTCTGTTTGTCGGGCCATAACCTCGGCCAGATTTGGAGGTGGGGGTGGTGGTTGCTGAGAACCACTGGCTTGATCTGCCCGGAATCCTTCCGGGGTTCTGCGAGTAGCTCCAACCATCTGAAATAAAGGAGATATCCATTATCAACCATATTCTTACTCCAATTTCAGATGATATACAATTACCAAATGAAAGTATAATTCATACGCTCCATTCAATCCACTCAGAACAGATGCAAGGACATTGAGCAGGATAACAAAACACAAGATTTAGATTGTTATATAAACACTGGTAATCCTTACATTTTACACCAACGTACTGAAACCATACCAACTTTTACCTAAGGACCCATGCCACATATACAACAAGTGGCTCAACATCTAGATAGACTACACACCACTTATGTTACATTTTTCTACACTAGTTACAACTAGACTATCACTCATTCAACCCCAACTAAAAGTCCTCAAAGTTGCCCACTGATGACTGACTACCCGAAGAGGAATGATGGGGACTGATGACAGGATCTCCATACTCAGAATCAATCTCGGAGACTCCCTCAATTTCTTCAGGATCTTCTTCTTCTTCTGGTGCCGGTACTACAGGAGGTACAGGCTTCTGTTGGAGCTCATTTATGTGCGCATTGGCATCATCAACTTCGAGAATGAGATCATGAATCTGCTCTTGAAGAAATTCAATGATCATGTTGCGTTGGATAATTGTCGCATCACTCTCATTGATTTGATCTTCTCGATGATGAATAGTCTCATTTTGGGTAGCAATGATTCCATCTTTCTCAATCACCAAAGCTCGAAGTTGATCCACTTGGGTGATATGTCTACCAGCTTCCCTATAGAGACTTTGCGCAGCATTGACCAATTGGCCCATCTCACGACGCAGTAACAACTGATAATGATACTGCACATTCAGAAACCGCATCATACCTCGAAGTGCTTCTTCTGGTGGACCTTCCAGTCTATGACTCTCAGGGACTACCCTGAGATTCCATTCTGGCTCATTAGGATCTATCGTAGCAAATAAACCAATGGGTTGTCCTGCGACTTCCCCGGGATGCTGATTACAGAAAACATAGATGGCTTCCAGTGTTGCTCCTTCAATGGTGTCAACTATTCGATAACCCATCACTTCAATTTCAATGGGTTGCCATTGGGAACGAAGAGGGTGTTGAGGGATAGTCATTCTAACTCGAGCTCGATAAATGCCCTCCTCCTGATACTCTACTGCATCATATTGTGGAGGATCTGTATAGCCAAACGACCTTAAGGATTCCCAAAGTAAACGAGGAAAACCCTCCCAATGCAGGGCATTTGTGTGGAGATGCCCTGCCGGATCCCAAAAGATGTTAGGAGGGGCTGCCATCTGCAACAAGAATGCAAATGGTAAGACTCTTTACCTTGCTGAAAAAGCACAAGATAAATGGAATGAGATATTCAATTCTGATAACAGCAAAGACTGAAAATTAGATGAGGACCTAAGGTACTTTAAGATACCCAACTTAAAACTACCATCAAAACCCTATCAACCCATTCCAGAGACAAACAACATACCCTTCATCCTTAGCAGTATTAAACATACATTACATTCTTTTGGTTAATAACAGATTATGCATGCACGTACTACTCGCCCTCACAACCGAAACAATTGCCAAGTATCCTCGGACTTACGTGGTTACTTCCAGTGGCAAAACACATATGACACTCCCTATTAACTAATCGATTAATCCTACTCGTCCTAACCTCTTAATCGTGGTTAGTGTACCTGCAGAAGAACACATATATATATATATATCATGAACCTTTCATGGCAGCACGACATGAAAGCGTCCCCAAACAGTACTGTTCAGTATAGAAACAGCATCTGTACAATTACCGCCGTACAGACAACGTTAGCATACGTCATGTAATCAACGTATTCACGGGGGTACCGCAAAATGCGGGGGTATGAACAACGATCGCCATACCCTGCGCCGAACTATATACTCCCAATATGATCAACCTAAGTTGATATATTGGCAGCATCTCAAGTAGGCCACTGCTTGAGAAATAGCATTCGGTTCACATCACCGACGGGAAGGCTAACTCCCCAGTTAGCTGAGGATCCTTACCTGCTTACCTCACGATCGTAGGTGTCGTTACAAAAAGTAAGATTGAGTTGTACATGAATTTAAATTTTGACTAAAAAGTAGTGCTGCAAGTTAGAACTATCTATACATATATAGATACTAATAGCCACCTGATATTTCCCATATGAATCCCTACGGCTTTAAGTTCTAGGCATCAACCTTAACGGATCCAACGTACTTTGTAAACTCATTTGTTGGCCAATTTTATCCTGAAAACACTTTATAAGAGCTTTTCTAGGTGTAAAAGCAAACCTATAGCTCTGATACCAGCTGTGGCAGAACCGCCTGAATTATTCCGGCTCAAGTGCGCTAATGACCGTCATGCAGCTGGTACTAACTCAACGCACTTCAAACGGAACAATCCATTGGTCTGTCGGGTCTCCGCCCGATACAACCACGGTTCAACAGGATCGAAGCAGGTTTACCTCGCACGAAGGCGAGTTTACAACCACAGAACAGCTCATCATCTCTTAATTTACAGATAATCGAACATTATTACAAACCAGGTTCAAACTTAAGTAAAACTTATACAAACCATGTTTAAACAGATAAGCCGAACAGCTTGTCTAAACTCACAGCGGAAAGAAAAGAACACGCGACTACACACGTCGCGAAGGTGGACACCACGCTCAGCCCAAAGCCTGGTGTCACTCAGGAGGGTCACTGCCAGCCGGGGACGGATCCCATTCCACGGACCAGCCAAAAGGAACAGACGTTGGCCATGCAGGATTGTCCATGGAAATCTCGAAAGTTAAACCTGCAACAGATACTAGCAAGGCTGAGTATTCTGATACTCAGCAAGGCTTACCCGGGTTTGGGTATACTTTAGCCCGTAACTAGACTCATGAAGGCATTGTACAGGTTCTGGGTTTATTTTCAGCTGAAAAGCAACAAAGAGTAGAACCTACTTTCAAGTTTTAGCTTTCAGATCTAGCTTGATTAGCCATTCTAGGTAAGCACCTATACTAAACAAGCAAGATAGAGATTATCATCCATCAAGATTATTCCATCAATAATTACACTTTTTACTCGATGTGGTAGAAGGAATAAGCAGTCTCAATCCTCGTGAGAAGCGGACGATTCTGAATCGAATTTAACCTTGCAAGGTACACCTAACACAAACGCTTGGAATATTGACAGGTCGTTCCAAAGCAACCGTTTCCCTCATATTCTGGGTTATGGATCAGGGCCACCACAAGCGACTGCAGGACCGTACGCACACCAATTGTGCAGGACATACGTCTGTAGCGTGACTACATGATCCGTATTCCTGTCTGCCTTGCAGAACATACTCCCACACGTCGGTGCGTGTAAACATAAAATAAAAGTCGAGTGGTGGAGACGTGTCCATTTGCCGGGCCATTCGGGTACTAGGCTTACCGCTTACCATATTTCATGGCATGTGGCTAGTACTTTCAAACGCTTAGCCACCACTACCACACATTTCGACCTTAACACTTTTATCAAAAAAGACAGGGTAAACCTTCAGGTCATGATACAGAACAAGACCCTGTCCATCATCCTTATAGTGGTTGCAGAATTGTAAACAAGCAACTCCTATATCGCGCGAGTGATAGGGAATCACCCGACTTTTACCGGTCCTACTTAGCAGAGCATCTAGCCGATATGGACTCAGGCACATTACATAGGTTCCTAAGATCTTTTGCAACTAGGGTTTCATTTCAACTCCTAGACGTAATGCAAGATAAATAATATAATAATGAAATTGTAATAAATTGAAATATTGGGATATGCATCGGGGCTTGCCTTCTTGAGTGGGGTTGGGGGTAGGAATGTCAGAGGCTTCCGAACTTTGGTTCGGGGCTTCAGTTAGTTCCTCGACGACTTGTGTTGGGTCTTCAGAAAACCCTTGGTCCTGTCCTAAGACCAACTCGTAGTCTCCGTCGTCGAGCGTCGTTGATTCTATATGATATGCAACCATTTAAGTAAAATGAGATTTGAATTTAAGATCTTACATCATGACAAGGTTGCAATCCGACAGAGTCAACACACATGAGTTCTTGAAACAAAAGGGGTTTAGGTTTGAATTACCATTTATAATCGAGTCATGATTATAGTACTGAATTTATTGCAAACAGAAACTAGAACATTTGAATTTGAATTTAAATTCCAACTTAAGTAAACAGGATGATAAAGTCTTAGAAATTTAATTATAAACTAATCATCAACACATTAGAGTATGACAAAAAGATCTTAACCAATTAGTTTTAAAGAACATGCCTAGTTAACTTTTAAAACATTTCAAATTTGAATTACCTAAATCCAAAAGAAGTGGAGCTACTAAACCAAGTTAAGTTTGAAACTTTTACACAAGGTTACACATAGCTTATAGAAGTTACATGTTAAAAATCATAAGAAGCAAAGCTAAAATTTAAAAGTTATGTACAAAATACCTTTTCACCTTAGATTTAAAATAGATGCAAAAGTATTTTGTTTCAAACTAAACTTCATTAATAAAATTGTAGGGTTTGAAATCTATTTTCCAACAAAATTAGTTTTGCAATTTTTGGATTTTTCTGTGGTTTTCTAACAATTTTGTAAAGCAGCAACACAACCACATGAAATAACAGAACTACTAGAGGGGGGGGGGGTCTCGATCTTTTTGCGCTCGTGTCCCTGGAAAAGACTTTCTTCTCATAGATGTGCCCCTGCCCGGCCTCGACAACAGCCGGCCGCTCGGTCCCGGCGTGTTCTCGCCAGCGGCGAGGTCGCCGGCGGGGAGGAGCCGGTCGAGCAGGGCCTACGAGACCTAGGGGACACTGTGTAGGTGAACGTGTACGTCGGGCGACAGTGGAACAGGATCAACGACGGGAGGGTGCGGCAGCCGTGGCGGCGCGTCGCCGTTCCCGGCGAAGGGCCGGCGAACAGGAGAAGCTAACGCGCGCACGAGCATCAGGAGGCGATGGGAATGAGGTCTCCGTACTTGGATCGGCCGAGGAGGTGGCGGAGGGGTGCTGTCGACGGCGAGGTCACGCCCGGGCGGCTCCGGTGAGGGGCGGCTTGGGGTGGGGTTAATTCCGGCGAGGGGGTGCTGGAAGTTAGGCCGGATCAAGCTGGGGAGCTAGGGGAGGAGGTGAGGAAGCAATAGGCCAAGGGGATTTGGTCGGGATGGGGTGTTCGCGGTGGATGCCGGCGAGGAGGAGCGACGGCGGCTCGGTGTCGTGGGGAGAAGGAAAAGGCAAAGCAGCCGGGGAGAGGGGGCTCGACCAGGTTTTGTAGCAACGCACAGTTTGTAGGAGAGAAGGAAAGGGAGAGGGAGATCATGCGGCCAGGCGCTGAGCGGCACGCGGCGCCGGCGTGCCTGACGGGGTGGCGTGGCGGCCGCTCGGAGCGTCTGCCCGACGTGGAAGGACAAGGGGCGGCCAGCGAGGGCAACACGGGCGGTGGCAGGAGGGACCGGGCGACGCGTGGAGCAAGATCAGAAGGGCACAGAGCTGCAGGGCGGCGCTCAGGGCCGGGCGGGGGCGGCGGCGTGCAGCAGAGGAGAAAACAGAGAGGAGATCGGGATTGGGGAAGACGAAGGGGATCTGGTTGTAAAAAGCAGAAAACACAGGGGCCTCACTGTAATGTATAGATAACTTTCCAACGAGTACTCAAATGGAGATGAGCCCACAAGAAAAAGTGTGTAGTTTATCAAAATGTACAATTTGCTTTAAGTTTCATCCACAGAAGAGCAAAAGTTTTGAAATTAATATGAAACTTAGCTAAATTTTCAAACTTTATGTAAATCCTATAGATAAAACTACACTACACATACATCCAAAAGGTAGGTTCACCTACTTTTGCGATTTAAACACAAGTTTTGATCTTTTGCAAAATAACCCTCATACATTTGAATTCTACCCTCCATGTTCACTCATTTTGCACAAAAGGACCTCTATTAAAAATATAATTATATAAATAACCCTTTTCCTTTAGCACTCAAATCTCTAATTACACCTTTGCCATCTTTTGCACACAACAACACACTAAAAGCCTAGGGTGTGACCATGCCATTTACCTGGGTGTCACAAACGGAGTCCGGATGAAGTCGTGGTGGCCATCACAAGTCGTGTCTGTTCTGCAGTCCGAATCCAGCCTGCGCGATGCCTCTTCCCTTTTGATCCAATCCATGGTTCCTGAGTAAAACAAGAGTGCACGTGTCTCCATTCTCTAAATATGATGAATCTGAGCTTAAGAGTAAACTTACTTGATGGGTAAGCCGACGAGCACGAGCGTGAGTAATAGGACCAAGAGGTGTTGTTGAAGTAGATACTGGTGTAGGTGTGGATGTATCGTTAGTGGCGATGTCCTCGTCATTCTCCCCTTCTTGCATTTGAGTCATCCTCAACTCAAGCTCATCGTCTTCTCCCAAATGTGGCTTCAAATCTGCAATGTTAAATGTGGGACTAACCCCAAAATCCACAGGCAGGTCTAGCTTATATGCATTATCATTAATTCATTCTAGCACTTTAAACGGTCCATCAGCCCGAGGCATCAATTTAGAGTTTCTCAAAGCAGGAAACCTACCCTTTCTCAAGTGCAACCAAACCAATTCACCAGGTTCAAAAATCAATTGCTTTCTACCTTTATCACCAGTAAGCTTATACTTAGAATTCATGCGCTCTATGTTTTCTTTAGTTGTTTCATGCAGTTTTAACATCAGTTCAGCACGTTGCTTAGCATCAAAGTTCAACTTTTCAGAAGTGGGCAAAGGCATTAAATCAATAGGAGCACGAGGAATCAAGCCATAAACAATCTCAAAAGGGCACATCTTTGTAGTAGAATGCATGGAACGATTATAAGCAAACTCAACATGAGGCAAACATTCTTCCCACAACTTAATATTCTTGTTTAAAACAGCCCTTAACATGGTAGACAAGGTTCGATTAACAACTTCAGTTTGACCATCAGTTTGGGGATGACAAGTGGTAGAAAATAGAAGCTTAGTTCCCAATTGTGCCCATAAAGTCCTCCAAAAGTGGCTAAGAAATTTGGCATCACGATCAGAAACAATTGTGTTTGGCATACCATGCAAACGAACAATTTCTCGAAAGAACAAATCAGCAACATGTGTAGCATCATCAGTTTAATGACATGGAATAAAGTGTGCCATCTTGGAAAATCTATCCACAACCACAAAAACGCTATCACGTCCCTTCCTAGTTCTAGGCAATCCCAACACGAAATCCATAGAAATATCCTCCCAAGGAGCACTAGGAACTGGTAAAGGCATATACAAACCATGCGGATTTAAACGTGACTTTGCTTTTTGACATGTAGTGCAGCGTGCAACAAATCGCTCCACATCTCTTCTCATTTTTGGCCAAAAGAAGTGACCAGCAAGTACTTCCTTGTTCAAGCCCACCTACAGCTCCACATATCCGACTACAGCTCCACATGTCTTGTTGCTGCAGCGCTGATACACTTCATTCCACGGTTGCGGACTTGTTGGTTGCCGTCCCCTCCTAGCAGCAAGGTAAGAATTGGTAAGAGCTTGTGAGGTTGAGAGTGAGCGCCTTGCAGTAGCTACACCCTATTAACTGTAGAGATTTTACTACTTCACTTGCTTTTCTTGTTGTTCTTGTTTTTCTCACCATGGCAGGCTCCGAGGAGGATCATAGCTTGCATCAGTCTCCACGTACCAGGGGCATCATACAACATTTTGAAAGGCAAGTGCAGCGGCACACAGAGGGACTTGATAATGATATAACCCGTTAGGGTTTGTTCCTGATCTTTCGATGAGAGGTGTGGAATAACTCGATTGATAGAGGAGACAACGTTCATGGCCTGACTACAGCCTTCCAAGGATGTTGCGCCTTAGCAACCGATACACCACCTCCTTTGGTTGCCGCGATCTTGTGGAGCGCGACACCCGGCCACTAGGGCACTCGTCCTGCAAGCAATCGAAGAACCAGCAAGAACAAGTAGAACAAGTACTGAAATTACGAGATGTAATTGAAGGTCTCAACCCGAATCTTAATTATGGTGGGGTTCCGAAAACAAGTGGACGGGCGGCTGGATCAGCATGCGCGTCTACAAGGAAGTACTAGCACCACGTTAGTCACAAAAGCAAGCTGAATAATCGTTCAACGGTGGTACTGTGCTGGTCCTAGTCTAGACCGTGCTAGAGACGCGAGCCTAGACACAAAGGAAGTCACAAAGCACCACTCCGAACAGAAGGGAAAAACAAACGCAATAAATTAGCCCCTTGCTTCTTTTTTTTCCTTTTTTTAACACTGATCCTTTTTTTGTCTTTTTTTCTTTTTTTTTCTTTTTTTTTTAGGGGAACCTCAAAAACAAATGCTATGAACAAAGGAATACAAGTGAGCAAGTCACCACACACACTTTTTCCAGAAAGAGTAGGGGTATACAGGTAATTAAATATGTGTGAAGTGTTATTGCCTCTGGTGCACAGCTCGGACTCAGATGCAACCAGCACCAAATTCAACTTAGACTTGATAACAAAGAGGCACTCAGATTCGGCAACCACAAGATGAATAGGCTACCCGAATTCAAATCGGTCTCGGCCAACACGCGCTTAACCGATTCCATATCGAACTTGACAACCAAAGTGTATTCTGATTCGGCCAAAACAGTGATGAAAAAGGTAACGTACGTGACCAAACGTGACAAGAACTCGAAACTCTAAAGGACTACAACTAAGACCAGCAACTCGACACAACTGATGCAACCGAAAACTCAACAAGCCCTAACTAAGCAGTACTAGTAAAGGCTCAAAAGGTTCTATAGGATTGTGGTGGGGGAAAAAAATTCTACTATTTTTGGCTTTTTCTGGACTGTAGGAAAATAAAAATAGCAAAGGATTGGAAGTCTCTCACCGAACAACCTTGCTCTGATTACCAACTGATGTGAACCCGTTAGGGTTTGTTCCCCATCTTTCAGTGAGAGGGGATGGATAACTCGATTGGTGGATGGAGACGACTTTCACGGCCCGACTACAGCCTTCCAAGGATGCTGCGCCTTAGCAACCGATACACCACCTCCAATGGCTGCCGCAATCTTGTGGAGCGCAACACCCGGCCACTAGGGCACTCGTCCTGCAAGCAATCGAAGAACAAGCAAGAACAAGTAGAACAAGTAACTCAATTGTAAATATGGAGATAAGAACCAATCTGAAATCATAAAGGTGGGGTTCTGAATCGAGTAGAACGGATGGTCTAGCCGACTCACGCGTCTACAAGCAAGTAGCAATGGCTAAACTTTCAATAAAACAAAACCCGAGTGTTCTTGACGGTGGCTAAAGGTTATAAAGAAGTGGGAGAACAACCATAAGGGTGTTGGGGTCGTGTTCCAACCCTAGGATGCATCCGTCTTGGACTCTACTTGATACACGGCCCGTTGGGCCAAATTAGGGTGACGCAGCACCGTGGCTGAAAAGGACTCTGTAGTAAATCTAGGATTGCGGTTGACTCCGAACAGATATTGAGGTGATTCCGGATCCGTTGGAAAGTAGATTTGATAAGCTTTCCATAAATTACTTGACCGACCAAAATGGAGTCCGGATGAAGTCGTGGTGGCCGTCACAAGTCGTGTCTATTCTGCAGTCCGAATCCAGCCTGCGCGATGCCTCTTCCCTTTTGATCCAATCCATGGTTCCTGAGTAAAACAAGAGTGCACGTGTCTCCATTCTCTAAATATGATGAACCTGAGCTTAAGAGTGAACTTACTTGATGGGTAAGCCGACGAGCATGAGCGCGAGTAATAGGACCAAGAGGTATTGTTGAAGTAGATACTGGTGTAGGTGTGGATGTATCGTTAGTGGCGATGTCCTCATCACGCACCGACGTGGTAGTGCTTTTCCACCCCTCCACCCTCGCCGCCGGTGACCCCCTCGCCGGAACATGGCCGTCCAACCTTTGCTCCCCTTCTGCCTCTGGCCAAGGACCCCGTGTTAGAAGAATTGAAAGTTTAGGGGGTTATCTGCAAGGCTTGTGACTCATAGAAATAGTGCTCTAAGGACCTCCTGATGTAAATTATGCTGTCCACTTTGAAATTCCATATCAAATCAAGGAAAAATCACACAAATGTCAACTAAAATTTGTTGGAATCATCTTTTTAAGATCTACAACTTTCTTTAAGGGATGAATTTCAGTTTCTGAATATTTGGTGCTCTAATTTAAATGTTAAGTTTAATTAGTTGTAGGCTTATGAAATGCATAGTAATTGATAGAAAAATGATAAAAATGTGAAACCAATTACATTACTCTTGTGATATTATGTAGTACTTAGGAAAAATAATTAACCTACTGCTTATATAATATTTTCTTAATGTGGGGTTTAATTATGAATAATGCATCATTAACCTTGTATATTTAATATCTGTGGTTTTAAACGCTCAAAAATCATGAAAATATTTTTGAGGTACTGTTCTTGAGTGATGTAATCTGTCACTAAATCCTCACCCTAGGATTAGGTGTAAAACCACCCAACACAAATAAAACATGCTATGATAAAGATTATGCCCTTATCTGGATAAAATAAGTCAATAGTTAAGTAATAACCTAGAGTTAGTATCAATAATTAGTTAAGCAAATAAATGAAGTTAGTAGTTAAAATTAGTTTAAATGTTTAAAACTAACCCAACCTGCTACCTAATGCCATTAGTTCAAGGTTTAGGGTAACCAACCCTGTTGCTTAATGTAACTAGGTAAAATAGTTAATACCCAATAAATAACTGCCCAGTAGAGAGATAAATGATATGGGTAAAAAGTAAATCATACTTTCGTTGGATTGCAACTTTTTTTATGAAATAACATAAAAGAATATGCACTCCTTAACTTATAACCTTGCATATCATGTAGACTCGACTACTCTCGCCGACGGTGACTACGAGCTAATCTCGGATCAAGCCGTAGAAGTTTCTGAAGACCCCGGGAACACCGTCGAAGGTCTAACTGAAGCTCCGAACCAAAGTTCGGAAAACCTTGACACTACTGCCCCCAACCCCACACAAGAAGGCAAGCACCGGACATAACCCTACTTTATCTACACTGCAACTTATATTATTTATATCTATCTATGCATTACGTTCTTAGGACTTGTATAAGAAACCCTAGTTACATTTTCCTAGCAACCAATGTATTGAATACTAGCACTTAAGTTTGAATAGCCACTCTGCTAATAGGACCGGTAGAAGTCGGGTGATCTCCTGTCACTCGCGCGATATAGGAGTTGTAATGTTTACATTCCTGTAATCACTATAAGGATGACGGACGGGAATTATGAGAGGTATCATGGTTGAGATGATACCGCGTCTGTGTTGTCAAATTTGATAAGGTTGCAGTGTGTGGTAGCGGTGGTTAAGCATTTGAAAGTACTAGCCACATGCCGCGAAATATGGTAAGCGGTAAGCCTAGTAACCAATCGGCCCGAGGAGTGGACATACCTCCCACCACTCGTATTTTGGTTCTTCCTGTTACTCGATTCGACGTGTAGGAATACGTGTTGCAGGGAAACCAGGAGTATGGCCGTGTAGTCGCTCTACAGGCATACGTCCTGCACATTGGATGTGCGTATGGTCCTGCAGTCGCTTGTGGTGGATCTGATCCATGAGTCGGAATGAAAGGCAAATGGTTGCTTTGGAACAATCGTTGGATGTTCCAAGCGTGTGAGTTAGGTTTACCTTGCAAGGTTGAAATTCGATTCAGGAATCGTCCGTTTCTCGCGGAGATTGAGACTGCTTGATCCCTTTACCACATAGAGTAACAAGAGTAACTGTATGGTTATCAAAAATGATGATTGGCTAAAGATTCTACCATGCTTGATTAGCTATAGGTGCTTATCTAGAATGGATAATCACATAGAACTTGAAAGCTAAAAGTTGAAAATAAGGACCTACTCTTTGCTGCTTTTCAGCTGAAAGCCCTACCCAAAACCTGAAAAGCCTTCATATGTCTAGTTACATGGCTATGTATACCATGAATGGGTAAACCTTGCTGAGTATTAGAATACTCAGTCTTGCCTTGTAACTTTTTGTTCAGGTAATCTCCCTGACGACTCAGCTCTGCCTGTACCGTGGCCCTACCCTCTGCCTGATGGTTGGTCCGTGGAGTGGGACCCGTCCCCGGCCAACACAGACCCCTCCGAATGATATCATGCCAGGGCTTGCATGATATCTGAACTGACGACGTGTACAGTGCCCATGCTTAAAACTCCTTTGCAAGACTTGAAACCTTCAACGGTTTTGTAATAATTTCCATCAGTTGGTAACTTATGTTACTTTTAAACACTCATGTAATATAACTGCCTGTGATGTAAAATGTGATGGCTTTTGTATCTTTGGACTCACCTTCGTGCGAGGTACCTTGTTGGATCCTACAATCGGTGGTTTATCGGGACGTTACCCAACAGGCCAAGGGATTATACCGTTTGAAGCACGTGGGAGCCCCCAAGAGTGGACTCGCGTACTTGAGCCGGTGGTAATTCAGGTTGGTTCTGCCACATGAACGCTCAGTATCGCTTCCAGTCACTTAAGCAAAGGTGTATGGACGATATGGTGAATCTGGCCCAGGATTTTCATAGGGATCTTACCCTGAAAGATTACCGGATCCATTCGCTTGGCCAAGGAATTGCCGGGAGGGATAGTACCATTGGACATTTGGAGGTGCAGATCTTGGAGGGTGATGCTCAAATTCTCCAGCGCAACACCGTAATTGACTTTTTGCAGGACCAAGTCCATGACTTGAACCAAGAATTAGGTGACGCCCTTGGACATATTGAGATGCTCCAAGAACAGCAAATGCCTCCTCTTGTGCTGAATGAGCTAGAAGAAGAAGAGGAAGATTCAAAAGAAGAACCTGAGGAAATTGAAGGCGTGTCTGAGATAGATTCAGAACATGGAGATCCAGAATCTAATCCTCAGCCCAATCATTCTTCTTTCGGCAGCCAGTCTTCTATGGGCAACCTTGACGACTTCTAATCCATCCTTGTCGTCAATAGCCTAGATGTGTTTAGTGTAGTATGGTGTGATATAGGGAGTGAGTAATCTAGTTTGACCTAAGGGCCACTTGTTGTATTATATGTGGCAGGAGTAGGTATGGTTGAATGGTAATTGGTAGATTACCAAGATGTAATATACAGACCACCAGTTATGATCTATAACTCAAGTTCCTGTTCAGTTATCTATCGAGCTGTCAATCTGTTGTACTATCTTTATATGTTTCTTTTTGTGTGCGGTATATTCTGAAAATGGAAGCAAGAATAACCTGATGTAATGGACACCTTCCATGTTTTTCAGATGGTTGGCGCTACGCGTGGAACTCCTGAAGGTTTCAGGCCAGACCAGGCTAGCGGTTCCCAATAACCGCGACCACCACCCCCAAATCTAGCACAGGTTATGGCTCGGCAGACTGAGCTTCTCAGTCTGCTAGTGCAGGCACAACAGAATCAGCATCGCCAGCAATCACGAGGAGGTCATGATGACCTCAACCCCCAAGTGGCAAGCTATCAAGATTTCTTTAGTACCCAGCCCCCATTTTCCAGTAAAGCTGAAGAACCTCTTGATGCCGACGCCTGGCTTCATACTATTGAATTGAAGTTCGCCCTTCTTACTATACCTTGTGCGGACTCGAGTAAAGCTCACTTTACTGCCCAGGAACTTCGTGGTGCTGCCCGCATATGGTGGGATAATTTTTGCGCCATGCAGCCCGCTGGACATGTTATCTCCTGGGAGGAATTTTAGACTGCCTTCAGGGCACATTATATTCCTGAAGGACTGATGGAGCGGAAGTTGAATGAATTCCTAGCACTCACCCAAGGCACCCGTATGGTACTGCAGTATGCACAGGCTTTCAATCATTTGTGCCAATATGCAGGCTATCACGCTGACAATGATGCCAAGAAACAGGACAGTTTCCGTCGTGGCCTCAGTACCAAGCTCAAGGAACGCCTGAACCTTGTTAAGGCTAATACTTTTAGTGAGCTGGTTAATATGGCTCTAACCCAGGAGGACTGCATCACAGCACATCATGCCGAGAAGAAACGGAAGACCCCCACAAGACCCTCGAGTGCGCAGTCACCGAGGTATCTGTAACATTCAGGTATTAGAATTATAAACCCACTAAATTCTAGTATTAAGTGTGCATGTTGATCATGTGTATGTGTGTTTAAATTGGAATGCAAAAGGTAAAAGGACATTAATGTAATTCTGAAAAATTTGGATCCTTTAGTGTTAAATGGGAGAGAATGGGAGGTAAAATCAAAACATATGAAGGTTCTATGGTAAAAGTCAAGAACTTGCTTTTAAGTTGCAAATATACGTGAAACTACCCCTAGGATGTAAGTGTAGTGTAGTTTTTAAATAGGATTTAATTAAAGTTTAAAACTTTGCCAAGTTTTATGTTAGTTTCAAATCCTTCACTCTTGTGTAACTGAACCTTAAAGCAAAGTTGTAGATCTTGTTAAACCCTACACTTTTGCTTTGGGGCACTTTTTCATTTGAGCTATGGTTTGAAAGTTATCTAGTCTTTACAGTGGAGTCCCTGCACTTTTGGAGAATCATAGATCAGTCCTCATCGTCTTCCTCCAGCCACGGCTCCTCTGTTTCTTCTCTGCGCCGCCCCCACCGCCCTCGCCAGCCATGTGCCGTGCACCCACCGCCCCCGTGCCGCTCTGAGCTGTGCCACGTACCACCCCAGCATCCGCACCGCCGCTCCCCGCCCTCGCGCTGGCTTGCTCCCGCCTCTACACGTTGCGCCGCTGCTGCCCGAGCCGCCACGCGTGCCGCCGGCGTCGCCAGCTCCTGCTCGCGTGCGCAACGCCTCTCTTGGCCTTAAGACATGCTCAGTTGTTGCTCTGCAATCTTCTTTACTCACCCGAGCACCTCTAGTCCACAGCATTTTCTCTTCCCGAGCGTAGCCCCTCGCCGGACCTCCGCCGCAACCCTTGGCCGCCGTCGTCAGCCGCCCACACCGCCTCTAAGCCCCGATCCAGTGCTGTTAGAGCACCACCGCGACCCACTGGTGCTCCCCAGCCCATCCAATTTCGTTCTCCCGCACCCGAACATCGTCTCCCGCAGCGCTGGTGAGCTCGAAGCTTCGCCGCCGCTCGGCCTCGCCGTCGACCCACCGATACAGAGCTTCTTAGCCCCGGCCAAACACACCGTAAGCACCACATCATCACGTGGGAGCTCCTCGACTACTTCCCCGCTGCCCTCCGGCACCCTAGCCACCGGAACGCCATCGACCCCCCTCGGAGCTCCGCCGCCCTCTCGGCTTCACCGTCGTTACGCCGCCTCAGCCCCTCCCTTCACCGACACCGCCCACCCACGTGACCGCCGTGAGTCCTCGGTCATTTTCCCCCACTTGCCCCTCGCCGTCGGTGAGCCCCCTCGTCGGAGTTGGTCACCGTCGATCTGTTCCCCTGTTGAATCCCGACCAAGGGCTTGATTGCAAGGATTCAAAAGTTTCCAGGGGTCTATCTGTGAAAAGACAGTACCCCTCTCAAATTCAAAACAGCTAACTTGTAAAATCCATAGGAATTTGTAGAAAAATCCAAAAATTGCCAAACTAGTTTTGTTGGAATCTAGAAGTATAATTCTACATCTTTTGTTAGTAAAGTATGGTTTGAAACTAAATACTTTTTGATTTATTTTAAACTCTAGCAAAAAGGGTATCATGGGCATAACTTTTACATAGAAGCTTAGCTTCTTGTGATTTTTTGTTGTGTAACCTGGTTATGTGATGAATGAACTTGTGTGCAATTTTCAACTATAGTACTGAACTCTAGCTTAAGTTAGTTTAAACTATTGCAAGTTAAGTTGAAAAGGGTTTGAATTTAATTAAGCATGCTACTAAAGACTTTATACCTAGAACTTTTTACCATGTAATGATCTACAGTAGAATAGTCCATAGTAAATATTTTAGGATTTTACAACACTGTTTTACTTAAAGTTTGCATTTAAACTTGAAGTGTGAACTAAAATTTAAATACCCTAGTTTGTATTTTCAGAAAATTATGAAAATTCATAATAAGCCTATCCACTAGAAATAAGATTATCCACAAAAATTCAAGGTCAGAACCTTTATGGTTTCAAAAATAAAAATTAAACTTGTCAAATTACTTTAAAGTAATTCCATTAATATGGCAATGCATTAAATACAAATAGTAAAATTGAATCCACCCTCTCTTGTTTCATGAATTTGTATTTGTTAATTTATTGGATTGCAACTTTATTGTGAAGTAAAATCCTTAACTCAAGAACCATCCCACTTAAATCATTGCATATCATGTAGAGTTAGCAACACTCGATGACGGAATCTACGAGCTGGTTCAGGAACCCGAGCTTGGATTTTCTGAAGATCCTGCGAGCGTCACCGAGATATTAACTGAAGCCCCAAACCAAAGTTCGGAAGTCTCTGACACCACTGACCCTAGCCCCGCTCAAGAAGGCAAGCCCCGGTGCATAACCCAGTATTTCAGATTACTACCTTATGCAATCTTATACTTATAAATTATGTCTTGCATTAAGTCTAGGAGTTGAAATGGAACCCTAGATGCATTGATACTAGGAACCTATGTAATGTGCCCGAGTCCTTATCGAATAAATGCTCTACTAATAGAACCGGTAAAAGTCGGGTGATTTCCTATCACTCGCGTGATATAGGAGTTGAATGCTTACTATTCTGCAATCACTATAAGGATGATGGACGGGGTCATATGGAGTGTCATGACTCGGAAGGTTACCCCGTCTGTGTTGATAAAAGTTGTTAAGGTCACGGTGTGTGGTAGTGGTGGCTAAGCGTTTGAAAGTACTAGCCACATACCGCGAAATATGGTAAAGTGGTAAGCCTAGTACCTGATTGGCCTGACAAATTGACATGTCTCCACCACTCGATTATTTGGTTTCTGTTGTACACACGCACCGACGTGTGGGAGTACGTTCTGCATAGCAGACGGGAGTACGATCATGTAGTCGCGCTATAGACGTATGTCCTGCACAATTGGTGTGCGTACGGTCCTGCAGTCGCTTGTGGTCGCCCTGATCCATAACCCGGAATATGAGGGAAACGGTTGCTTCGGAACAATCTTTGGATGTTCCAAGCGTGTGAGTTAGGTTCACTCTTGCAAGGTTTTGAAATTCGATTCAGGAATTGTCCGTTTCTCACAGAGATTGAGACTGCTTATTCCTTCTGCCACATAGAGTAAGAACAGTAACCACTATGGAATAATCTGAATGGATGTTAATCTCTACCTTGATTGTCTAGAATAGGCGCTTACCTAGAATAATTAATGAGACTAGAATCTGAAAGCTAAAACATGAAAGTAGATCATACTATTTGATGCTTTTCAGCTGAAATTAAACCTAGAACCATTACAAGCCAGCATAAGTCTAGCTACATGGCTATGTATACCATGACCTGGTTAAGTCTTGCTGAGTATTAGTATACTCAGTCTGGCTAGTCTGTTTTTCAGGTATGACCCTTGAGAACCCCACGGATAGCCCTGCATGGCCCACTTCTGTTCCGTTTGGCTGGTCCGTGGAGTGGGATCCGTCCCCGGCCGGCAGTGACCCTCCTGAATGATGCCATACTTCGGGCTGAGCATGGTGTCAACCTTCGCGATGTGTGTAGTCGCGTGTTAATTTTCTTCCGCAGTGAACCTGGCAAGCTGTTTAGCTTGTCATTTTAAACAATATTTGTTTATCACTTTATGTTTGAACCGGTTTGTAATAATGTTTAATACTTCGTGAATTAAAAGTTGATGAGCTGTTGTGTGATTGTAAACTCGCCTTTGTGCGAGATAAACCTGTTTCGATCCTGTTGAACCGTGGTTGCATCGGGCGGAGACCCGACAGACCAATGGGTTGTTCCGTTTGAAGTGCGTTGAGTTAGTATTGGCTGTATAGCGATAACTAGTGCACTTGAACCAGAATAATTCAGGCGGTTCTGCCACAGTATCGTGTTGTTCCCAATGCGCAGTTCAGAGCGCCGCAGCGGAATGCTCCACCGAGCAGATTGGTTTTCCGCCCGCCGCAACAGCAAGGAGGGTATAGACCTTCAGTGCCTCCGCAACAACCGCAGCAGTTTGGCCCAAGGCCAAACAATCAACAGTTTCAGTAGAAGAGCAGCACTAATTGTTGTTTCAACTGCAGGAGTGCAGATCACTTTATCAAAGATTGTCCTCGGCCCAGGAAGCCTCTTCAAGGGCAGAGTTCTAATCAGAATATTTAGGGCAAGGGCAAGAAGCGAGTAATGCAAGTCCGGCAAGGGCGAGTCAACTTCACCACCCTTGCAGAACTTCTAGAAGGAGCCCCCATAATGATGGGTATATTTTGTATCAACTATAAACCCATTATTATCCTATTTGATTCCGGTGCAACCCATAGCTTTATTAGCGACAAGTGTGGTGCCCGAGTGGGACTTGATTCTTGTCAAGCCAAGGGGCCGTACATGATCTCTACCCCTGGGGGAAAGATTGGTTCCAATCAACTGATTAGATATGTGCCAATACAGTTGGGTAGTAAGGTAATAAAAATTGATTTGGTTTTACTCCCTTTAAAGGGTATGGATATCATACTTGGGATGGATTGGATGACAAAACATAAGGTGTTGTTAGATATCTCTTCCCGAGTTATTGAGATTGACTCACCATATAACGGAGCCACTACCCTCTATCTACCCCAACAAGAGTACTTTTACTTTTGTGTTTATGCAACCACAGACATCAAATTAGAAGACATTACTATAGTCTGTGAGTATCCCGATGTCTTTCCAGACGATTTGCCTAGAATGCCACCAGATCGGGATATCGAGTTCATTATTGAACTCCAACCTGGCACAGCTCCTATTTCCAAGAGGCCATATCGAATGCCGCCTAATGAACTGGCCGAGCTAAAACTCCAACTTCAAGATCTTCTTGACAAGGGTTTCATACGCCCAAGTGCTTCACCTTGGGGATGCCCCGCCCTATTCGTAAAGAAAAAGGACAATAGCTTAAGGCTATGTGTCGATTATCGTCCACTCAATGCGGTCACTATCAAAAATAAGTACCCTCTTCCCCGCATTGACATCTTGTTTGACCAACTAGCTAGAGCCAAAGTCTTCTCTAAGATTGATCTACGCTCTGGTTACCATCAGATCAAAATCAAGCCTAGTGATATTCCAAAAACGGCTTTCTCGACCAGATATGGACTTTATGAATATCTGGTTATGTCTTTTGGACTCACTAATGCACCGGCATACTTCATGTATCTTATGAATTCAGTCTTCATGCCGGAGCTTGATAAATTCATCGTGGTTTTCATTGACGATATTCTGATATACTCTAAGACTGAAGAAGATCATGCTGATCATTTACGTGTCGTTCTTCAATGACTACGTGATCACTGCCTTTATGCTAAATTCTCTAAATGCGAGTTCTGGCTTAATAGTGTGAAATTTTTGGAGCATACTATCTCCAGTGAAGGCATATCGGTTGATCCAACTAAAGTTCAAGAAGTTATGGATTGGAAGCCTCCAACTTCAGTCCATCAAATCCGTAGCTTCCTTGGATTGGCCGGATATTATCGATGATTCATTCCAGACTTCTCCAAGATAGCCAAGCCTATGACTGAGTTACTCAAGAAGGAGGTTAAATTCCATTGGGATGATAAGTGTGAAAAAGCATTTCATACACTGAGAAAACTTCTAACCACTGCTCCAGTATTGGCCCAGCCAGATAATACCAAGCCTTTGGATGTCTATTGCGATGCTTCTGGAATCGGACTTGGTTGTGTACTTATGCAAAACAACCGGGTCATTGCTTATGCTTCCAGAGCACTCCGGAATTATGAACAAAATTATCCAACCCATGATCTTGAGTTAGCAGCTGTTATTTATGCTCTCAAGATTTGGAGACATCATCTTATGGGCGCCAAGTGTAACATTTACGCTGACCATAAGAGCCTCAAATATATCTTCACTCAAGCCGACTTATATATGAGGCAAAGGCGCTGGTTAGAACTGATCAAGGACTACGATCTTGAAGTACACTACCATCCCGGCAAGGCTAATGTGGTTGCGGATGCACTAAGCCGCAAGGCATACTGTCATTACTTATCCATAGAAATCTTCAGTGAAACCCTCTGCTATCAAATGAAGAAACTCAATCTGGATATTATTCCTCAAGGTAGTCTGAATCTTATATCAATTGAACCTACCCTTCAAGATAGAATCATCATCTCAGGGAGAAGCAAAATATAGGTGTTTCCACACTGATCATCAAGGAGTTCTATGGTTCAACAATCATATTGTTGTACCTAAGAATCATCAGCTATGTAAACAAATCCTTGATGAAGCACATCTGTCCAAGTTTTCTATTCATCCTGGTAGTACTAAAATGTATGAAGTCCTTAGGCAAAACTTTTGGTGGATCAGGATGAAAAGAGAAATTGCTAAGTACGTGTCTGAATGTGATACCTGCTAGAGAGTCAAAGCCAGTCATCTGAAGGTATCAGGTACACTCCAACCATTGCCTATTCCATCTTGGAAGTGGGAAGACATCAGCATGGATTTCATTGTTGGTTTTCCCCAAACATCTCAGAAGCATGATTCAATTTGGGTAATCATTGATAGACTCACCAAAACTGCCCACTTTCTTCCTGTACATACAACTTATACTGCTAAGAAATATGCCGAAATCTATCTAGAGCAAATTATTCGACGGCATGGTGTCCCTAAGACAATCATTTCTGATTGAGGGGCACAATTTGTTGCACGCTTCTGGGAGCAATTGCAAGCATATCTCGGATGGACAGACTAAGCGAGTTAATCAAATCCTTGAAGACATGCTTCGAGCTTGTATCATTCACTATGGTACGAACTGGGACAAATGTCTAGCCTTGGCTGAGATTTCTTATAACAACAGCTATCAGTCCAATCTTCAAATGACCCCCTTTGAGGCGTTATACGATCAAAGATGTCGAACTCTTTTGAGTTGGTCTGAGACCGGTGAACGCCAAATCTTCATACCAGACTTAGTTACTGAAGCTGAAATTAAAATCAAGCTTATCCAAGCCAACCTTAAGGCAGCCCAGCCTAGACAGAAAAGTTATGCAGACCAAAGGAGAAAACCATTACAATTCCTAGTTGGAGATTATGTCTATCTTCGAGTATCTCCTACTAAGGGTGTTCAACGTTTTGGCATAAAAGGAAAGTTAGCACCTCGATATATCGGACCTTTTGAGATCACCGAAGCCTGTGGCCCAATGGCTTACAGAATTCATCTTCCTTCTCAGTTGGCCGCCATTCATGATGTCTTTCATATATCCCAACTCAAGAAATGCATCAAAGTGCCTACTGAGATCATTGAACAACAAGCCATCGAGATCGAGCCTGATCTATCTTACGTCGAACAACCCTTTCAAATTCTAGATACCAAGGAGAGAGTCACTAGAAGAAATAAGCTTAAGATGTATAAGATCTTATGGGACCACCATACTATTGATGAAGCCACCTGGGAGACTGAAGATTATCTCCAGAAAAACTTTCCCGAGTTCCTTAAGAATCCTTAGGTATCTACCATTTTTGTAATCTCGGGATAGATTCCTTTTAGGGGGGAAGATTGTGACACCCTAGGTATCAAAATTGTAACACATTAGGAAAGAATGTGTAATGTATGTATTGAATTGAGTGAAATTAAGTGAATGTGTGGAAATAAGGACTTATGTGTAATTTTTCAAAAAATATCAGTCCTTTTATGCAAAATATTTGGATTACAAAGGTAACACTTAAATTTTATTAGGGGTCAAAGTGTAAGAGTGTTAATCATCATTACATTACATAAAACTTGCAATTCAGTCCAAAAATACATGAAATTTACCTTAATAAGGGCAAAAACTTTAAAAAGTTTGAATTAAGTACAAGGTTTTAAAATAAAGCTCTACCCTTTGAGTTTTTGAATTTGAACCCTAAATAAAAGTTATAGGGTTTGAAAAGTTCTACAACTTTTATTTTGATCATTTTCTCATTTGAGCTTTGAAATAATGGGAAATTTTGTGTTACAGTGAGGTCCCTGGAGTTTTTGAAGTTTACACCTCAGCCCCAGCCCCCCCCCCCCTTCTTCTTCCTCTGCTCCCCCTCTGCCGCGCTGCAGCGCCGCCGCCGGCCGTTGTGCCGCGCTACCCGAGGCCCACTGTGGCAGAACCGCCTGAATTATTCCGGCTCAAGCGCGCTAATGACCGCTATGTAGCTAGCATTAATCCAACGCACTTCAAACAGAACAACTCATTGGTCTGTCGGGTCTCCGCCCGATACAACCACGGTTCAACAGGATCGAAGCAGGTTTACCTCGCACGAGGGCGAGTTTACATCACAGAACAGCTCATCAACTTTTAATTTACACATGTTCAAACATCATCACAAACCAGGTTTAAACTTAGATAAAACTTATACAAACCGTGTTTAAATTGACAAGCTGAATAGCTTGTCCAAACTCACAGCAGAAAGAAAAGATTACGCGACTACACTGTGACAGTTCATATACTTGTAATGCTAGACATATATTTGTTAGTGTGAAGTATGTGCTTGTGAGTGTAAAGCTTGTGTGTGTTTGTGTGAAGTTTTTGAAAATTTAGAGTGCAAGTAAAAAAAGGGTATTTTTGTAATTACAGAAAAACCTAGGGTTGTTTTTGCAAAATGTAATTGGATAGGAGTTAACTTCAAAATAAGTGAAGGGTAGTTTTGCAAATATGTTTTTTTTACTTTATGTCTTGTAAATATATATATATTTATTTATCTAAAAGTTTCATTTGAAATGTGTATGTTGAAGTGTGTAAAAATTTTGGGTAAAGTGGTGCAAATAAGGGTATTTATGTAATTTTATAAAAGTATAAGTCCTTTTATGCAAGTATTTGTTTACAAAAGTAATTTTCAAAAGTTACTCAGGACTAAAGTGTAAAAGGTGCAAGTCATTATGACATGTCTATCCAATCATTATGACGAGTCTATCCCGTCATCATGACGTGTCATAAATGCTTGCATTTAGGTCCTGAATATTATAAAATTTTACTCTTTAGGACAAAAGTAATTCAAATCCAATCTTTGTTCAAAATTTTACGTGTAAAGATGCAAGTTTTGAGTTTTTAAACTTGAGCCCTAAAGCAATATTGTAGAGTTTGAAAAACTCTCCAACTTTCGTTTTGGGCATTTCTTCATTAGGATTCTAGATTGTTGGGAAATTTTGATTTACAGTCAGGTCCCTGCAGTTTTCTGAAATTGCGTATACGCCCTTGGAGAATCCCACTTGTCCTTCTTCCCTGCTCTCCCTTATCCTGGCGCCTTTCTTTTCTTTCTTATCACCGGCCGCTTCCCCTTTCTCTCCCTGTTTCTTTCCCTCTCTCTCCTCGGTGCGCGGGGTGCTGCTCCTGGCGGCGCGGCCCCAGGCCAGGCGGAGGCGCGCGGGCGAGCGGTCCCACGCGGGCGCGCGGGAAGTAGCGGAGGCGCGCACGGGGGCAGCTCGGCTCGGGCGCTGGCGGCCTAGGCGCGCGCGGGCGGGGCAGCTGGCGCCGGTGCGCAAGCAGGGCAGCCGCGGCTCGGCGCAGACGCGCTAGGCGCGGCCCAGGCGGAGGCGCAGTGGAAGCGTGGCGGGCCCAGGAACGGGGTGAGGCCAGCTCGGTGCTGGCGGGCTGGATGCGCGCGCGGCAGGCGGGCTGGCGACCAGGTGCGCGGCCAGGTGCGCGACCAGGGACTTGATTGCTTTGATTTAGAAAGTTCTAGGGTGTTCTTTGTAAAATTTCCAAAGCTTTCTTTATTTCAACTGAGTGAACTTCTACATTTCATAGATTTTCGTAAGAAGTTCATAAAAGTACAAAATCAATTTTGTTTGAATCCTTGGGTCAAAATCTACAAGTTTTAATGTTGTGATCTTGAGTTGAAAGTTTTTGATTTGTGGTCTAGGTTAAATATTAGAGAATGTGTGTTTTATTTGTACCTTATGTGATATGCATGTGTTGTAGCTGAAAGGTAAATCATAGGATGTATGTCTTAAGTAGAGATGTGTGATATCTAGTTAATCCTTTCCCACAGGTGCTCATATCCCTGCCATCAAGACATTGTTCTCGTCTTGATTGCAATCTCCTTAAGGCCCTTTTCGTATAAGGATCCCTGTTAGTTCATGTGTATCTGCTGCTTAGCTTATACATCTTTGCAGCTATGCTTCAGCGGCGGCTATCAGCTCAGCTGCTAAGCATCCGTTTCCTTTGAATCTATGATGTTTTCGTGTAACCGCTATCAGCCGATGCATTTCTTTTGATATGGTTCTACCCTCGGCTGGTTAGCTGGTATGGTTGTTATCTTTCTGAGATCGGCTACTGCCGATACAATTCTTTTGTTCTGTTCTACATCGGCTGCACATAGTTGATGCATCGGAGATGCACACACAATCCTAGAATTCTTGCTATCGGCTGATCTAAGCCGATTCTAGTTGTTTTCCATGTCGGTCAAATATGGCCGATCAATCCTTAGTTTCTCTCATCCTTATCCACACACTTCTATCAGCCGATTTATCAGGTGAGAAATCGGCTATATATCTATCGGTCACATACCCTTAACCACACTCCAATCGGCTGTACGTCACTCAATAGTTGTGCTGACGTAATCGAGTCGCTACAACCACACCTAGTTACCTAGAATAACACTTAAGCACATCTCAGTTAAGACACAGCTGCTTTAGGAATCATCCCTCTGCTAAAGTAATCGATGCTTTCATCGATCAATTAGGAAACCGATGCACCTTTCAATCGACTAAACCTCTGCTGTTTCCAATCGGCTCTGTTGTAATCTTCAATGAGTAGCCAATTTTAATTGGTTACCACCTAAAGCTCTATCTAAGTTTAGTTTCAGATCTTTTTGATTGTTATGTGAGTAGTATGTTAAGTGAATGTTAGAATGCAACCTTATTGTGAATTGAGATATTTTATGTGCACACTTTGAATGTAATGTTGCATTGCATGTAGATACGACTACTTCTGCAAACGGTACCTACAAGATCTCCCAGGAGTCTGCAGAGGATATTCCTGAAGACCAAGCAAATGTTACCAAGGGATTAACTGAAGCCCCGAACCAAAGTTTGGAAGATCTTAACTTGACTGACTTAAGTCCCACCAGTAAAGGCAAGCCCCGGACATATCCCACTATTTTAATTACACTGCAATCTATATCTATTTACGTATTCTATGCATTAAGTTCTTAGGAATTGCTTGGAACCCTAGCTGCATTCTCCTAGGAACCAATGTGTTGGATACTAGCACTTGAGTCCGACTAGCTTCTATGCTAATAGGACCGGTAGAAGTCGGGTGATTTCCTGTCACTCGCGCGATATAGGAGTTGTAATATTTACATTTCTGTAATCACTATAAGGATGATGGACAGGGTCGTGTGCTGTATCATGACCTGAAGGTTTACCCTGTCTGTTTTGTTAAAAGTGGTTAAGGCCGAACCATGTGGTAGTGGTGGCTAAGCGTTTGAAAGTACTAACCACATACCGCGAAATATGGTAAGCGGTAAGCCTAGTAACCAATCGGCCCGACAAGTGGACATACTGACCACCACATGTATTTGGTTCCTCTGGTTACTTGATTCGACGTGTGGGAATACGTGTTGCAAGGGCAACCAGGAGTACGGGTTTTGTAGTCGCGCTACAGACGTACATCCTGCACACATTGGGTGTGCGTATAGTCCTGCAGTCGCTTGTGGTGGCCCTGTCCACGACCCGGAATGAAAGGTAAACGGTTTCTTTGGAACTATCGTTGGACGTTCCAAGCGTGTGAGTTAGGTTTACCTTGCAAGGTTGAATTTCAATTCAGGAATCATCTGCCTCTCACGATGCATGAGACTGCTTATCCCTTCTGCCACATTGAGTAAAAAAGTGTAATTATTGATGGAACAATTTTGATGGAAGATAATCTCTATCTTGTTTGTTTAGTGTAGGTGCTTAACTAGAATGGCTAATCAAACTAGAATCTGAAAGCTAAAACTTGAAATTAGGTTATATTCTTAGTTGCTTTTCAGCTGAAACTAAACCCAGAACCTTTATAATGCCTTCATGAGTCTATTTACGGGCTAAAGTATACCCAATCCCGGGTAAGCCTTGCTGAGTATTAGTATACTCAGCCTTGCTAGTTTATGTTTTTCAGGTAAAGTCTTTGAAGACCCTACTCTTCCCCTGCCTTGGCCCTGTGCTCTTCCAGATGATTGGTCCGTGGAATGGGATCCGTCCTCGACCAACACCAATGATTCCGAGTGATGTCGTGCCCGGGCTTAGCATGACATCCGTCTTGACGACGTGCTGTAATCATCGCGTATGTTTTTCCGCTGCTAAAAACCATAACTCTAACAGTATGTAAGGTTTTCTCTAAGTTTGAAACTTCGTACTGCTTTTAGAACTCTTGTAATGTAATTCCTTGTGATGTAAGATATGATGGTGACTGTATCTCTGGACTCACCTTCGTGTGAGGTAACCTTATTTGATCCTGTGTATCGGTGGTTAATCGGGATGTTACCCGACAGGCCAAGGGATTATACCGTTTGAAGCACGTTGGAGCCCTCGGGAGTGCACTCGCGTACTTGTGCCGGTATAATTCGATTTGGTTCTGCCACAGCTGGTATCAGAGCTATAAGGTTACCCTGGAGATACATTTTACCTTAAAAATACTTTCAGTATAAAAGTTTGACCAACAAATTGTTTGGTAAAGCCGTTTTGGATTCGTTAAGGATTGTGTTTAGTACGTAAAGCCGTAGGGTAATGCTTATGAGGGAAATAAAGGTGGCTATAATATATATATAACCCTAATTACTAGCATTACTTTTCTGTCAAAACTTAAATTCATGCATAATCCAACCTTACATTCTGTAACGACACCTTCGACGATGAGGTAAGAAGGTAAGGATCCTCAGCTAACTGGGGAGTTAGCCTTCCCGTCAGTGATGCGAACCGAATGCTGTTTCTCAAGCAGTGGCCTACTTGAGATGCTGCCAATGTACCAACCTCGGTTCACTACATTGGGAGTATATGGTTCGGCGCAGGGTATGGCGATCGCAGTTCATACACCCGCATTTTTGCGGTACCCCCGTGAATACGTTGTTCCGATAACGTATGTTAACGTTGTCTATACGGCGATAATTGTACAGATGCTGTTTCTATAGTGAACAGTAATGATTGGGGACGCTTTCATGATATGCTGGCATGAAAGATTCGGTATATATATATCTTGTGATTTTCTGCAGGTATGCTAACCACGATTTGATAGGTTCTGAACAATTAGGATTATCGACTAGCTATTACAGGGAGAGATATATTTATATTGTGCCACCGTAACTAACTACGTAAGACCAAGATTACTTGGCAGTTATTTTTGTTTGTGAGGACGTGTAGAACGTGCATGCATCATGTCATCTTGGATTGATTTGATTGCCTTGCTTGTTATGTTGTTGTACTAAAATATGTTGCTTGTATCTGAATGCCTGTTTAGGCTTTGTGTTGTAGGGGCCAACGTAATTTGTTAGGCTAACTTAGAGTTAAGAACACCTTTTGTGTATCAAGTGGGTTGGGTCATGTTTGGACCTTATCGCTGATCTTAGCTTGACAGCCGAATCAAACCCTTCATCTTGCTTTGAAATTGTTTCGGCAGAACCATTGAGCTTTTCCTGTGATAGTTAAACCTTGATAATTATCATCAAATCCTTCAATCCATCATTCAGTGATTCATCTATCCTCTCTTGATGTTGTACCTTATCTTGTTGGCTATTCTGGTTACAACATCTGAAAGTTGCACCTTCAATTTTTGCTCAGATGATTTTGGATAAATTAAAAAGATTTATGGCAATAATTACTTTTTGAACACAATTCTCCCAGCAAAAGTCGTGCATCATAATACCTACCATCTTTGGTCAGTGCATGGTGTTGCATCGTCATCGACAATCCGTAGACTAACTAACAGGTATGCCTCCTATGCAACTTTGGGTTGTCTTTGGGTTCCTAAGACTTTCTTGCTGCTGTTGGCACTATAGGGATGCTATTCCTCTTTTGTGGTGGTGTTTAATCACATGACCATGATGCCGTGTCGGAACCTAAGACCTCATGTGCGCTGCAGCCATATGATTGAGCCATTAGGAGCGCACTGGTGATTAGGTATATGTGACGTAACCCCACTGCAATCTCTTCTTATGCAACCTTACTAGTGTCCTAACTTTTGATCTTCGCTCAAGGATATAGAGCTAACCAAGTGTTAGTCACGAGAGAACGGTTGCAGGGTGTGAACCATGTGCATCATCAACTCATCACGGTATGCATCATACTTTATGCATTTCGTACATGCATACATTGCAAGCATCATCATCCTTGCATCATGGTGTATGCATCATTTGGTCAGCATCATGGTAATTACATTGTGTTATATATACCATTTCGGTCGTGCATAGAATCCTCCATCCTCATGTTGCACCATCATTGCAATCATACATCTTAACAGTGCATCACATTCATGGTCATATATCGAGCATTGCATTCTGAGTGGAGCATTTTATCATTATCCCTTGATTGCATCGGTATAACTAGGCATGTTTTGCAATCAACAACATCCGAATCATTTAGATAATAAACTCTGAGCAGGAATGTTTCAGACATCACTTACCAATCTCTCATACTATCCTCACTTGCTATCCATGAGTTTTGTGATGAATGTCACCGACATTTATCATTCTCATGTTGTGATCTTAGCTCTATGAGAACTTGATCACCTTTTCCTTTTTTATAATGTCAAACTCATCCATGTACAATCTATCTGTGCTCTCGTCATACCTATCTCATCATACTCCAACGACTTTTACTTCTCTGGTGTGATTGTTTCCTGCTATTTTTGATGGGTGATTTGCTTCTCTTCCCTTAAGAGTCTTTCGTCTGAATCTCGGGACGAGATTCTTTTTAGGGGGGAAGGCTGTAACAGTTCATATACTTGTAATGCTAGACATATATTTGTTAGTGTGAAGTATGTGCTTGTGAGTGTAAAGCTTGTGTGTGTTTGTGTGAAGTTTTTGAAAATTTAGAGTGCAAGTAAAAAAAGGGTATTTTTGTAATTACAGAAAAACCTAGGGCTGTTTTTGCAAAATGTAATTGGATAGGAGTTAACTTCAAAATAAGTGAAGGGTAGTTTTGCAAATATATTTTTTTTACTTTATGTCTTGTAAAAATATATATATTTATTTATCTAAAAGTTTCATTTGAAATGTGTATGTTGAAGTGTGTAAAAATTTTGGGTAAAGTGGTGAAAATAAGGGTATTTATGTAATTTTATAAAAGTATAAGTCCTTTTATGCAAGTATTTGATTTACAAAAGTAATTTTCAAAAGTTACTCAGGACTAAAGTGTAAAAGGTGCAAGTCATTATCAAATGTCTATCCAATCATTATGACGAGTCTATCCCGTCATCATGACGTGTCATAAATGCTTGCATTTAGGTCCTGAATATTATAAAATTTTACTCTTTAGGACAAAAGTAATTCAAATCCAATCTTTGTTCAAAATTTCACGTGTAAAGATGCAAGTTTTGAGTTTTTGAACTTGGGCCCTAAAGCAATTTTGTAGAGTTTGAAAAACTCTCCAACTTTCGTTTTGGGCATTTCTTCATTAGGGTTCTAGATTGTTGGAAAATTTTGCTTTACAGTCAGGTCCCTGCAGTTTTCTGAAATTGTGTATACGCCCTTGGAGAATCCCACTTGTCCTTCTTCCCTGCTCTCCCTTATCCTGGCGCCTTTCTTTTCTTTCTTATCACCGGCCGCTGCCCCTTTCTCTCCCTGTTTCTTTCCCTCTCTCTCCTCGGTGCGCGGGGTGCTGCTCCTGGCGGCGCGGCCCCAGGCCAGGCGGAGGCGCGCGGGCGAGCGGTCCCACGCAGGCGCGCAGGCAGCAGGCGGAGGCGCGCACGGGGGCGGCTCGGCTCGGGCGCTGGCGGCCCAGGCGCACGTGGGCGGGGCAGCTGGCGCCGGCACGCGAGCAGGGCGACCGCGGCTTGGCGCAGACGCGCTAGGCGCGGCCCAGGCGGAGGCGCAGCGGAAGCGTGGCGGGCCCAGGAGCGGGGTGAGGCCGGCTCGATGCGGGCGGGCTGGATGCGCGCGCGGCAGGCGGGCTGGTGGCCAGGTGCGCGGGCGGCAGCGGCGCAAGCGAAGCGCGCGGGCGGCGCGCTGGCACAGGGAGTGCTGGAGGCGCGGGCGGTGTTTGCCGGCGCAGCAGGCGGCTCGGCGCAGTTCGGGAGACGCTGCGCGGGCGCGCAGGAGCTTGTGGGTGACTGGAGCGGAGCTGATGAGCGCGGACGCAGGGAGTGGGCGCGTCGTGGCCAGTGCTAGAGCGGGAGCAGCGCGAGCTGGCGGCGTGGAGCAAGAGCGTGGAGGTGCTGGTGGCAGACGCAGGCGCACGCGAGGTGGAGCAGCGCGCGGCTCGGAGCGAGCGCGCGCGACGCGGGAACAGGCGTGTGCGGGCACTGGCAATGGGTGAGCGCAGGAGCTGGGCAGAACAGGCGTTGGAGCAAGCACGGCGCAGATGCAGGCGGCGTAGGTGTGTGAGCGCCGGAGCAGGACCCGAGCGGAGGCGAACGGCCCGGAACGAGCAGTGGTGCGCAGGGCGGATTCAGACGTGTGAGTCGCAGCGTGATGTGGGCCACGGACACGCGCGGTTCGGACGTGCGCGGATGGAGGTGAGGTGTGGCGGCTCGGGACCGACCCGCACGAAGGGCAACGAGGCCGCGCACGATGATAACTTGGCAAGGACGGCCGCGGAGGGACCTGCGATGCGGCAAGGCCGAGGCGAGTGCGGGTCCGGCAACAGGAGGAAGAAGAGTAACCATGCAGGGCAACGGCGAGCAAGACGGCAGCGTCTAGCGCATCGTGGTGTCTCCGCTGGACGCGCTCAGGCCGCAACCGAATTGGTGTACAGGAAGGTTGCACGCAGTGCAGGAGGTGCTGTAGCGTGATGATTCGGGGCGGACCCGCCCAGGGGGCAGTAGAGTCGCGCGTAGAGAACGTCGAAGGCCATCAAGGAGAAGGCAACGGATGAAGTCAGGCGGCACTGCGGACTGCTCGTGGAGAGTTTGGAGGTGGCCAGGTACGAGCAGACCTCGATCCTAGCGGAGGCGGAGAAGCGCTTATGGCGTGGCGAACCGGAAAGAAAGGTGGCGAAGCGAAGGCGAAGGTCCGAACGGATTTGGACTAGCACGTCCGCGGATGCGAGCGAGAGTGTTCTACCGGTGGCCAACTCGGCTCGTTTCTGCAGGCACGTGCGTATGCAAAGCAACAAACCACGCGCAAGCAAGTTGGAGGCCGATGGTGTGGAAGCAGAACGGGAGCGGCGGCCTTGCGAATGGTTGCGCAAGTATGCCGGCACTACACGCACCGGAGCAGTCAGGTCAAGGAGGATTTCTTCTTATGCAAGCAAGGATGTTCGGTCGGCCATGCTTTAGCATCGCATGTGCGTGGGCAGAGGAAGTTCAACTCGTGAGCAGGAAAAACCCCTGAGGTTCGCGGAGGAGTTGGCATAGCGAACCAATCCGGCTCCATCGTCTCGTCCCATGATCCACGACATCCAACAGTTCTTACCCTCATGTATCGCACAACCGCTATCACCACGAATCACCACAGAGACTACTCCTTCGGTCATCTTCCACCCACTGCAACCCTTCCCGGCAAGCTTCTTCGTCACCCACGGAATCTCGTCACCGTCGAGCTCTTCTTATCGCCGATCTTGTTCGCCACGAGAATTTGCTTTCTACCCGTTCTCCTTTACAACCAAGGCTACCCCAAGGTTTGCCCTGATTCACTAAATCTTACTAATGCCGGCGACTCCTTTGCCGGAATATCGTCGTTATCTTTTTGTTTTCTGTTTCCCCGACCAGGGACTTGATTGCTTTGATTTAGAAAGTTCTAGGGTGTTCTTTGTAAAATTTCCAAAGCTTTCTTTATTTCAACTCAGTGAACTTCTACATTTCATAGATTTTCGTAAGAAGTTCACAAAAGTACAAAATCAATTTTGTTTGAATCCTTGGGTCAAAATCTACAAGTTTTAATGTTGTGATCTTGAGTTGAAAGTTTTTGATTTGTGGTCTAGGTTAAATATTAGAGAATGTGTGTTTTATTTGTACCTTATGTGATATGCATGTGTTGTAGCCGAAAGGTAAATCATAGGATGTATGTCTTAAGTAGAGACGTGTGATATCTAGTTAATCCTTTCCCACAGGTGCTCATATCCCTGCCATCAAGACATTGTTCTCGTCTTGATTGCAATCTCCTTAAGGCCCTTTTCGTATAAGGATCCCTGTTAGTTCGTGTGTATCTGCTGCTTAGCTTATACATCTTTGCAGCTATGCTTCAGCAGCGGCTATCAGCTCAGCTGCTAAGCATCCGTTTCCTTTGAATCTATGATGTTTTCGTGTAACCGCTGTCAGCCGATGCATTTCTTTTGATATGCTTCTACCCTCGGCTGGTTAGCTGGTACGGTTGTTATCTTTCTGAGATCGGCTACTGCCGATACAATTCTTTTGTTCTGTTCTACATCGGCTGCATATAGTTGATGCATCGGAGATGCACACACAATCCTAGAATTCTTGCTATCGGCCGATCTAAGCCGATTCTAGTTGTTTTCCATATCGGTCAAATATGGCCGATCAATCCTTAGTTTCTCCCATCCTTATCCACAAACTTCTATCAGCGGATTTATCGGCTGAGAAATCGGCTATATATCTATCGGTCACATACCCTTAACCACACTCCAATCGGCTGTACGTCACTCAATAGTTGTGCTGACGTAATCGAGTCGCTACAACCACACCTAGTTACCTAGAATAACACTTAAGCACATCTCAGTTAAGACACAGCTACTTTAGGAATCATCCCTCTGCTAAAGTAATCGATGCTTTCATCGATCAATTAGGAAACCGATGCACCTTTCAATCGACTAAACCTCTGCTGTTTCCAATCGGCTCTGTTGTAATCTTCAACGAGTAGCCGATTTTAATTGTTATCCACCTAAAGCTCTATCTAAGTTTAGTTTCAGATCTTTTTGATTGTTATGTGAGTAGTATGTTAAGTGAATGTTAGAATGCAACTTTATTGTGAATTGAGATAGTTTCAGCATACTTTGAATGTAATGTTGCATTGCATGTAGATACGACTACTTCTGCAAACGGTACCTACAAGATCTCCCAGGAGTCTGCAGAGGATATTCCTGAAGACCAAGCAAATGTTACCACGGGATTAACTGAAGCCCCGAACCAAAGTTCGGAAGATCTTAACTTTACTGACTTCAGTCCCACCAGTAAAGGCAAGCCCCGGACATATCCCACTATTTTAATTACACTGCAATCTATATCTATTTACGTATTCTATGCATTAAGTTCTTAGGAATTGCTTGGAACCCTAGCTGCATTCTCCTAGGAACCAATGTGTTGGATACTAGCACTTGAGTCCGACTAGCTTCTATGCTAATAGGACCGGTAGAAGTCGGGTGATTTCCTGTCACTCGCGCGATATAGGAGTTGTAATATTTACATTCCTGTAATCACTATAAGGATGATGGACAGGGTCGTGTGCTGTATCATGACCTGAAGGTTTACCCTATCTGTTTTGTTAAAAGTGGTTAAGGCCGAACCATGTGGTAGTGGTGGCTAAGCGTTTGAAAGTACTAACCACATACCGCGAAATATGGTAAGCGGTAAGCCTAGTAACCAATCGGCCCGTCAAGTGGACATACTGACCACCACATGTATTTGGTTCTTCTGGTTACTTGATTCGACGTGTGGGAATACGTGTTGCAAGGGCAACCAGGAGTACGGGTTTTGTAGTCGCGCTACAGACGTACATACTGCACACATTGGGTGTGCGTATAGTCCTGCAGTCGCTTGTGGTGGCCTTGTCCACGACCCGGAATGAAATGTAAACGGTTGCTTTGGAACTATCGTTGGACGTTCAAAGCGTGTGAGTTAGGTTTACCTTGCAAGGTTGAATTTCGATTCAGGAATCGTCCGCCTCTCACGATGCATGAGACTGCTTATCCCTTCTGCCACATCGAGTAAAAAAGTGTAATTATTGATGGAACAATTTTGATGCAAGATAATCTCTATCTTGTTTGTTTAGTGTAGGTGCTTACCTAGAATGGCTAATCAAACTAGAATCTGAAAGCTAAAACTTGAAAGTAGGTTATATTCTTAGTTGCTTTTCAACTGAAACTAAACCCAGAACCTTTATAATGCCTTCACGAGTCTATTTACGGGCTAAAGTATACCCAATCCCGGGTAAGCCTTGCTGAGTATTAGTATACTCAGCCTTGCTAGTTTATGTTTTTCAGGTAAAGTCTTTGAAGACCCTGCTCTTCCCCTGCCTTGGCCCTGTGCTCTTCCAGATGATTGGTCCGTGGAATGGGATCCGTCCTCGACCAACACCAATGATTCCGAGTGATGTCATGCTCGGGCTTAGCATGACATCCGTCTTGACGACGTGCTGTAATCATCGCGTAAGTTTTTCCGCTGCTAAAAACCATAACTCTAACAGTATGTAAGGTTTTCTTTAAGTTTGAAACTTCATACTGCTTTTAGAACTCTTGTAATGTAATTCCTTGTGATGTAAGATATGATGGTGACTATATCTCTGGACTCACCTTCGTGTGAGGTAACCTTATTTGATCCTGTGTATCGGTGGTTTATTGGGACGTTACCCGACAGGCCAAGGGATTATACCGTTTGAAGCACGTTGGAGCCCTCGGGAGTGGACTCTCGTACTTGAGCCGGTATAATTCGATTTGGTTCTGCCACATGCACACGTCGCGAAAATGGACACCATGCTTAGCCCAAGGCCTGGTGTCACTCAGGAGGGTCACTGCCAGCCGGGGACGGATCACACTCCACGGACCAGCCAAAAGGAACAGACGTTGGCCATGCAGGATTGTCCATGGAATTCTCGAAAGTTATACCTATAACAGATACTAGCAAGGCTGAGCATTCTAATACTCAGCAAGACTTACCCGGGATTGGGTATAATTTAACCCGTAACTAGACTCATGAAGGCATTTCAAGGGTTCTGGGTTTATTTTCAGCTGAAAAGCAACAAGAGTATAATCTAGTTTCAAGTTTTAGCTTTCAGATTCTAGCTTGATTAGCCATTCTAGGTAAGCACCTATACTAAACAAGCAAGATAAAGATTATCAACCATCAAGATTATTTCCATCAACAATTACACTTTTTACTCGATGTGGCAGAAGGAATAAGCAGTCTCAATCCTTGTGAGAGGCGGACGATTCTGAATCGAATTTAACCTTGCAAGGTAAACCTAACGCACACGCTTGGAACATCCAAAGATCGTTCCGAGGCAACCGTTTGCCTTTCATTCCGGGTCGTAGAACAGGCCACCACAAGCGACTTGCAGGACCGTACGCACATCAATTGTGCAGGACATACGTCTGTAGCGCGACTACAAAAGCCGTATTCCTGTCTGCCATGCAGAATGTACTCCCACAGATCAGTGCGTGAGAAAAACCAAATTAATCGAGTGGTGGAAGGTATGTCCACTTGCCGGGCTGATTGGTTACTAGGCTTACCGCTTTACCATATTTCGCGGTATGTGGCTAGTACTTTCAAACGCTTAGCCACCACTACCACACATTTCGACCTTAACCACTTTTTAATAAACAGACAGGGTAACTCTTCAGGTCATGATACAACACATGACCCTGTCCATCATCCTTATAGTGGTTGCAGAATTGTAAACAAGCAACTCCTATATCGCGCGAGTGACAGGGAATCACCCGACTTTTACCGGTCCTACTTAGCAGAGCATCTAAGCGATAAGGACTCGGGTACAATACATTGGATTCCTAGGATCTCATGCAACTAGGGTTTCACTTCAATTCCTAGACGTAATGCAAGATATATAATGTATAAGTGAAATGGTAATAATTGAAATATTGGGATATGCATCGGGGCTTGCCTTCTTGAGTGGGGTTGGGGGTAGGAGTGTCAGAGGCTTCCGAACTTTGGTTCGGTGCTTCAGTTAGTTCCTCGACGGCTTGTATTGGGTCTTCAGAAAACCCTTGGTCTTGCCCGAAGACCAACTCGTAATCTCCGTCGTCGAGCGTCGTTGATTCTATATGATATGCAACAATTTAAGTAAGACAAGATTTGAATTTAAGAGTTTATGTCACAACATAGTTGCAATTCAACCAAGTCAACACGCATGAATTTATGAAATAAAGGGGTTTAGACTTGAATTACTATTTATAATGGAGTCGTGATCATAGTACTGAATTTATTGCAAACTGGAACCATAACATTTGCATTTGAATTTCAATTCCAGGTTTAAATTCACAACTTAGGTAAATAGGATCATAAAATTTTTGAAAGTTTAACTACATACTAATTATCAGCACCTTAGGTTAAGATAAAAAGATTTACTCAACTAAGTCCAGGGAACATGCTTAACCAATCTTAAATTATTTCAAATTTGAACTGCTCAAACTCAAAAGAACTTATATTACCAAACAAGGTTAAGTGTAAAACTTCAACATAAAATTATATAGGACTTATGGCAATTACATACCAAAAATCATAAGCGACAAGGTTAAGGTGTAGAAGTTACACACAAAAATACCTCTTAAATTTAGGTTTAAAATAGACATAAAGCATTTAGTTTCATGCTAAACTTTATTAACAAAAGTTGTAGGGTTTAAAATCTAGTTTCCAACAAAACTAGTTTTGCAATTTTTGGATTTTTCTACAGTTTATACCGAATTAAACATGTTTCAACCATTGGAAAGAACTCTAACTACAGCTTTTTGCAGAAAACCCCTCAGGAACTCTCTTTTTCCTTACACATCCACCCCTCCCTCTCTGATCTTCTCTTACACGTGGGGTCTCTTGCTTCTTCTCCCCCTCCCCCCTTTGCCCACGGCCAAGGCCGAGACGCCAGAACGGCGGCGCCACAGGCTTGGCCGGCGGCGAGGCTGCTCGGCTGCCAGCCTTGGATCACGGCTTGCTTGGCGACACAAGGTAACTCCCTCCTCCCCTTTTCCCCCCTCGCAGGGCAGCCCACCGGCGCAGGACCTGGCCGCCCGCAGCTGCAGCTGCTCGGTCATGGCGGCGTCCCCGTTCTGGCGACCCCCGAGCTTCCCAGCCATCGGGACCAGCACAAGCAGCATCCACATCGCCCCAGAAACGCGCTCAAGCAAGTGGCTACGCCCCGTAGCGGCCGGACCCAAGGTCCCCGCGGTGGCGCCATGATACCGTGGCGCACGGCGGCGCAAGCCGTGTTCCTGTCCAAGCCACGACATCCCAACCCAAACTATAGGTCCCGAAGCACCACAAGTCCACGAATCACAGGGAACACCACACACCCAGGGCTAATCCTGCTCCTACAGCAGGGCTCACCGGAGGGATCGGTGGCGGCGCACAAAACCAAGCCACGGGATGAAATTCGGCGAGGAGAGCTGCTGGTTTAGCTGGAGGAGTGAGGGAAAGGTTTGGGGAAAGGTTTCACACGGCTCTGGGCAGGGGAATTTGAAGGGAAAGGATGGACGGCGACGGGAGCTCGTCGGACTTGCGTGGCGGCCACGCGGGTGTGTCTGCCCGACGTGGGGGGGCGAGGGATGGCCAGCGAGGATGTTGCAGGCACCGGGAGGAGGGCCGGGCGACGCATGGAGAGGGCGAGCAGGAGGTGGCTGGCGGCGCACTGCACGGCGGCGGCCGGGGGAGGAACTGCATCGGCGGCAGAATAGAGCAGGGGAGCAGAAGGGGCTCAGAGGAAGAAGATGAGAGGGGAAAACGTCCGAGGACTCGGGTGTAAAAATAAAAAGATCTAAGGGCCTCTCTGTAAAGTGGAAATCCCTGTTGATATAAAGCTCAAAAGAAAAAGTGCCCAAAATCAAAGTTGTACAGTTTTTCAAACTCTACAAAAATGCTTTAGGGCTCAAGTTCAAAAGCTGAAAGTTTGCAGCTTTACAAGATAGGTTTTGAATAAAAGTGAAATTTGAATTACCTTGGTCCTTACCAAAGTGAATTTGATCAAATTTTAAACATATACGCAAGAGTTCATGGAAGGTCATGATGACTGGTACTCTTACATATTAGCCCTCAAGTAAACATAAAAGTTACTTTTACACATCACTTATTTTACATAAAAGCCCTATAGCTTTTGTTTTAATTACACTTAGGTCCCTATCTTTACACCACCAACCCATTTTTCTTAAGATTTAACCTCCCTTTTTCACCTTCCCTCCTATAAAGATACAACTTTAGCACTTGGTATTATTTTTCTCCTAGGTTCTAGTGCTACCTTCTATTTCACCCAAATAACTCTTAAGAGCCTATATTTTATAGAAATGACAGATATATCCCTAGCCTTTTTGTACTACCCACATATACCATAGCAAGCATACACATAAGCATACATATATCATACCAAAGCCTAGTGTCCATGTTTTCCTATTACCTGAATGTCACACCCACCCTCCTGCCTCTGGCAGCTACCACGCGTTGCCCCCAGGCTGGCCGCCGCCGTAGCCCCTTTCCTCTGGACTTCTCTCGCGCGCGCCACGCTGCCCCGCCTCTGCCCGAGCTCTGCCCGGCCGCCACCTCGCCGCCATCGTGACTAGCGCCGTGCGTGCCTCCCCCACCCTTCTTTTCTGGTCCAAAACCTTCAGTAGCTCCCCCTCCCTCCATTTTTCTCTCTCTTGCATTCGCAATTCACCCCAAGCCCCGGATCCACCATCACCGCCCGCTCTTTGTCTCCGACGAGCTCTGCTCACCGTGGGCAGACCACCCCAGCCCCTCCCAATCCACAACAGCCCCTCCCACAGCTTGGCCATGATCCCGTGAAGGTCGCCAGCCCCTCCATCACCGCCGCCTCGGGTCATCGTTGTTCCACCCCCTCCGGTCAACCCCGACCTTCACATCACCCCCAGCAAGGTCCCTTCTAGCCCCCTAGTCCTTCATGGCCGGTTCCCCCTCGCCGTCGGCGACCACCGTCGCTGGAATTTGGCCGGCGAGTCTCGGCTCTCTTTCCCGATGAGCCAAGAACTTGATTGCATTGATTTAAATCTTTCTGAGGGTCTGACTGCAAGATTTCAGTCCCTCCCTTCAATTCAAATCAGTGATTTTAGAAATTTGCAAGAAATTGTAGGAAATTTAGAAAAATATCAAACCAGTTTTGTTTGAATCCTTGAAGGAAACTCTACAACTTTTATGTTATAGCCATGAGATGAATAAGTGAATATTTTGAATTAGAATAAATACTAGGAAATGGGTGTGCTAATTAGATCTCTTGATCCATAGCTATGCTGTTGATGAATTCTGAAACATAGGGTGTGTCAAATGTATAGCATTATGTAAAATTTGTAAACTCAGAACTATTTCCTAGCTATGATGTTTAAGTGTCTTTGTTTTATATTGATGAAAGCTTTAGGTTTTATTCTAGGGTGAATCTGTTAGTGTTTATGGCTGAAAATTTTACTCCAACTTTCTTTCAAAATGCGTAATCCATGATAAAAGTTTGAACATTAGTAGCATAGAGTAGCTTGAGTTATGAATTTAGGCTTAGATTCAAAGATAATTCATGAATAATAGTTCTGGTTTATGAAAATTTATGAAATTAAATTAGAGTATTACTTTTGAGTAGTGTATTATGTTCACAAAATGGCAGCACAAGATCTAGTGCAAAACTTCTGATATAAATTAGAGTATTACTCGATAAATGACTGCCCGTAGAAGAAGTTTAATTAACTTGTTGGATTGCAACTTTATCGTGAAATGGAAGTATATGCATTCCCTCAACTATGATGTTTGCATATCATATAGACTCAACAACTCTCGTTGACGGAGATTACCAGCTGATCCCGGATCTAGAAGGGGATATTCCTGAAGACCCCGGGAACGTCATCGGAGACTTAACTGAAGCCCCGAACCCCAATTCGGAGGATTTTATTAACGTCTCTGACCCCAACCCCACCAGCGAAGGCAAGCTCTGGACATAAATCGCTATTTTTACTACACTGCAATTTATATATTCATGTATGTCTACTTGTGCATTTAAGTTTCCAGGAATTATATTGAAACCTTAGTTGCATATTCCTAGGAACCTATGTATTGAATACTAGAACCTGAGTCCGACTAGCTGCTAAGTTAATAGGACTGGTAGAAGTCGAGTGATTCCCAGTCACTCGCGAGCTTTATAGGAGTTGCAATGTTTACATTCCTGCAACCACTATAAGGATGACGGACGGGGTTGTGATTATGATTCATGACTTTGGCAACAACCCCGTCTGTGTTGATGAAAATTTGATAAGGTCACAGTGTGTGGTAGCGGTGGTTAAGCGTTTGAAAGTACTAGCCACATGCCGTGAAATATGGTAAGCGGTAAGCCTAGTAACCAATCGGCTCGAGGAGTGGACATACCCCCCCACCACTTGTAATTTGATTTTTCGCACACGCACTGACGTGTGGGAGTACGTTCCGCAGCGGATGAGAGTACGTCCTACAGTCACACACACTGTAGGAGTACATTTCGCACAGCGGATAGGAATACGGTCATGTAGTCGTGCTACAAGCGTATGTCCTGCACATTGGATGTGCGTATGGTCCTACAGTCGCTTGTGGTGGCACTGATCCACGAGTCGGAATGAAAGGCAAATGGTTGCTTCGGAACAATCGTTGGATGTTCCAAGCGCGTGAGTTAGGTTTACCCTTGCAAGGTTTTGAAATTCGATTCATAATTGTCCGTTTCTCGCAGAGATTGAGACTGCTTGATCCCTTTACCACATAGAGTAATAAGAGCAACCTGATGATGATCAAAGAATGATGTTTGTTTAGAAAGTTCTACCATGCTTTAGTAGCTATAGTTGCTTACTTAGAATGGATAACCAACTAGAACCTGAAAGTTAAAAGTTGAAAATAAGGATCTACTCTTTGTTGCTTTTCAGATGAAACTATACCTAGAACCATTACAAGCCCTCATAGTCTAGCTATATGGCTAAGTATACCATGAAACGGGTAAGCCTTGCTGAGTATTAGAATACTCAGCCTTGCAATGTGACTTTTGTTCCAGGTAATCCCCCTGAGGACACTACTCTGCCTATGCCCTGGCCCTATGCTCTTCCCGATGGTTGGTCCGTGGAGTGGGATCCGTCCCCGGCCAATACAGGTCCCTCCGAGTGATGTTGAGCTTGGGCTTAGCTCAATATCCGTTCCGCGACGTCGGATAGTGTCGCGTTTTGTTTTCCGCTGCAGATACTCTAACTTTGAACAGTCTTGTACATATTTGTACTAGTTAGGTCTTGCTACCATATATGTTTGAATACTAATGTAATATTATGCCTGTGATGTATAATTTTCGGTGATTGTATCTCTGGACTCGCCTTCGTGCGAGGTACCTTGTTTTGATCCTGAGATTGGTGGTTTTATCAGGACTTTACCCGACAGACCACAGGTTTACACCATTTGAAGTGCAGTTGGGTCCTTACTGCCTTCCGAGAAAGGATCTGCGCACTTGAGCCGGTGTAATTCAAGTTGGTTCTGCCACACGCAGTCCACGACAGTTCAAATGTATTCACGAGTAGATCCTTTTTCGTCTGTTTGAGCCCCTGTCCTTTTCTAAAATAGAACCCGCCATCCTTAGCCCCTCTATTTTTCAATCTAAACCCTAGATTTAAGGTTATTTATGTTTTAGCCCTCGGTTTTTCAGAGCCGTTCTGGTTTCAAATCTTTTATAAATAAGCCCTTGGAATCATATTTTAGCCATAACTTCTCCGTTTTAACTCCATTTTCATCGATCTCGCGCTCACGCGACCCTTGCGACGTGTACAGTAGCTTTATAATGTTGTTTTGCTCTATTTATATTGTACTTGTTTGTTTGCATGTACTTGGGTATTGTGATAGACGGTGCGCAGTTCGAGAGTCAGCAAGCGGAAGGCTTTGAAGATATCCCTGAGCAGCAATAGTACTTTGACGAAGGCAAGTGGTCCTTGATCATATTCCAGTCCTAATAACTTTCTAAATACACACATTTACTTTATATGATGGATCCCAAACTAAGGATATGTCTAGTTTCTTTTGAACTTCCTTGATTAAACTTGGGTTGTTATAATTATGTTGTAACTATGCTAGTTGCTTTTACTTAGATTTTGGTTGAATAACATGGAAATTATGCTACACTTGTTTAACTTCATGTTCTGGAATACTTTATTGGTAATAACTTTAACATCATTCAAATAATTGGAATATGGAGATCCACCCAGGAAAATAGTGCAACCACAATACTACATGGCTCTGGTCTTGGCTAATTAATTAGAAACTTTAGCTTGTAATGTTCTTATCGAAAGGGCAAGAGGAGAGTGCATTGATCGGGTATAGCTCGGTCCTCTGAAGGAGTAGATATGATCCTGGTTAAGGTGTCTTCCTCATTAGGGAGGGTTATGACCCCTGCGGCCTGAAACCTTAGGGAATCTTTGTAAAGGCCTCATAGTGAATTCATGCCACTCACCTCAGAAGTGTTTAAGGGCCTAGCAAATCCGGGCATCAAGAGAAACACAAGTTTTGGGTAAAGTGTACAACCTCTGTAGAGTGAAAACTGTATATTAGTCATGCTCACGGTTAAGAGCGGGTTGGACCTCACATGATAATTAAACTTAAAGATGATCTATATTGAGGTTCTTTATTTATTATTGTTATCTTATCTCTTTCATTTATTTAAGGGTTGGTATATACTTACATTTAGTTAATGCTTGCTAAATAAAATTTGGTCAACTAAAAATGCTTATTGCAGTCAAACCATGTCAGCTTTTCCTTGATTTTGGCCTTTCATGTCATATAATTTACTCCACTTGCTGAGTACCAACCATAAGTGTACTCACGCTTGCTTTATTAAAACCAATGCTACTCAGAACACGATAATTGTCCGGAGTTCTCTGAAGATTTTGAGGAGTTCTAGACGTATGTCTCCCAGTCATCTACCTGTGAAGTTGAAGTCCGCTGCTAGTTATAAATATTTATTTATTCGCTTAAGATTAAGACTTTTGGTCATGTAATAAAGTACTATAATACTCTCTTTCTTTATGATATTATTTCGGGTATACACTTGTAATGTCTATCATATGTGTGGAACTTGATCCTGGCGCACATATGAGATGCATTCGTTTCCTTTCCAAAACCGGGTGTGACACTGGACTACGAAGAGCTCGGTAGCTTGTCAGACCCGGAGCTACGGGACTGCGCACATAGCATAGAATATTCTGGAATAATGGATGGAATATGCCCCATACCTTATATCTGTTGTAAGTACTCGCATGAGAGTAGAACTAGTCGGAACAGAAGGAAACTACCCGAGTAGTGCTCGAGTAGAATTCCTAAGCTAGTATCAGGCTAGGATACCATGTAACCCTATCACCCTAGAGTATATAAGGGCAGGCAGGCACCCTCTCCAAAGACAATCAGCAGCGATAACCAATCCAAGGCAATACAAACCACAATACAGGACGTAGGGTATTACGCACATTGTGGCCCGAACCTGTCTAAATCTTGTGTTGCTTGCATCTTCGAGTTCCTGATCTCAGCGACACCCTGCCTACAATCTACCACCTCGGGGGTATCCGTTGGTGGGCTTGCCGTTATAACACCGATATTGTAGATGAAGTTATTGATTTGGTTCAAAGGCTCGGGGGCCGTGGGACAAGTGTCCTTAGTGACTTGTTTGTTAAATTCATTTGGAAGACAAATAAGATTCAAGATTCAAATTGGACCCTCAGCATGATTCTTCGATTCAACCTAAGACTCAGGGACTACTCCATATGAAGTGTGATTTTCATCGCACCCCATAAAATCTACTCAGGCAAGAGCACCTCGCAACCTCGAAGCAGCTAGGAAAGTACTCGAGAAGACACATTGTAGGCAAAGTTTAGAAGAACTCAAAGATGACTCTAGAAGTACTTGGAATCCTGCACTACTTTGCTACGAAGAGCTCGAGGGCTTGTGAGGGATAGATCCCCAGGTACTCGCAAGGGAAAAAAGTCGGACTTCTACTAGAATTTCTCTTTAATCCTACTAGAACTCTACTCTGTAATCCTACTAGGACTCTTACCTTGTAACCGACTAGTAACCCGCCCCTGGGATATATAAAGAAGGGCAGAGGTACCTAGATCGGCAGACTCAATAGAGAAACACCCAAGTGCAGGGCGCAATATACAACACCTCCTACCGGGCGCACCAGTTGTCGGTGTTTTACCGCCAAGCCCACCGAGGGATATCACCTAGGTGGTAGGATGTAGGTGGGGTATCGCCGTGATCAAGAACTCAAAGGTGCAAGGAACACAAAGACTTAGATAGATTCGGGCCGCGATGTGCGTAATACCCTACGTCCTGTGTGGTGGTTTGTATTGCCTTAGATGTAGACTGCTTTGGAGGGGGTCCCTGCACAACCTTATATTGTCTGGGGGAATAGGCTTATAGATATCCTAGCCGAATACAAGCTTAGGTACCCGAGTATTAATCCGATAATTTTCTTCTGTATCGACTAGTCCTACTCGTATCCGAGTATGTTACAACAGATATAAGGTATAGAATATGCCTCCATCCCTTATTCTAGAATTATCTATGCCATGTGTGCAATCCCGTGGCCCAGGGTCTGAAAGTGCTGGCCAACACAATGACGGTCGACCTCCTCAGCATAACTCCTACAAGAACCACGACCGCCCCGAGTCATCCAAGAACTAGAATCGCAAGCGCAGCCTTGAGAACACCGTCGACATGGTAGATCGACCCCGACAACGCACCTCCCTGGACTAGGAGGACCTGGATCGGCTCATTGATGGCAAGTGCCCCTGGCACAAGGATGCCAACCACACTGCCCATGAGTGCCATGCACTCTGCTACATTGTGGCTTCGGACGACTTCAAACATCCCCACTATGATGACCGTGATAAGGTAGGTGGCTGTAAAGGCTCCCATAGCCGTGGAAGCCGAAACGACTCGCCCAGGCGTGGTCGCAAAGACCCATCTAACAAGTCTCCAAGAGACTTCCAAGACGTCGATTGCACCATCAACTTCATCTACTTGGGCTCCAAAACCTCAAAATGCCGTCACCAGCTCAAGCTTGACCAATGGGAGGTCAACTCGGTGTTCCAACACCTAATCTAGCCCCTGTGCTGGTCCGAAGTCCCCTACACCTTCGACAGGCGTGACCACTAGGTTCATCTACCCAACCCAGACACCTATCCACTTGTGGTCAGCCCGGTGGTTAGCCAGGTTCGCCTATGCAAAATGCTCATCGACGGAGGCAACAGCCTCAACATCGTCTTCTCCAAGATGCTGGAGAGCATGGGATGTGACATGACATCCCTGGTGCCCACTAAGCAAGCCTTCTATGAGAAATGGCTGTGCCCATCAACGGAGCCAGTGGCCTCAACATCATTTTTAGCCAAGTGACTCTTCCCATCACCTTCGAGACTCGGGAGAACTTCTATATGGAGTACATCCACTTTGAAGTAGCCTCATTCGAAACATCATACCATGCAATCCTTCGGAAGCCCACCCTTGCCAGGTTCATGGTGATCCCCAGCCACACGTATCTTGTCCTCAAGATGCCCACGCCGAACGGAGTCCTGTCCATCTACGGTGATGTGAAGACCTCTCACTTCTGTGAGATGGAGAACAGTGACCTCCTCTCCAAGAACACTATCCTGGTTGCCGAGTTAGCAAAAAAGATTCCTCTAGAGGAACCCTCCATCCCTGAAAATGACTCAACCATCGAGTCATAACTGCAGACGGATCAGGAGACGAAGACCATCCTCCTTAGGGGGAACAACCCTGACAAAACCACTCTGATCAGAACAGGGCTTGACTCAGCATAGGAACACACGCTTACCTCCTTGCTCCATGCCAACTGGGACATCTTCGCATGGAAGCGCTCTGACATGCTAGGCATTCCGAGGGAGGAGGCTGAACACTCCTTGCATCTCGACGAAAAGGCTTGACCCGTCAACAACAGCCGCGTCATTTCACTCAGGATTGGAAGGAGGCTATTAGGGTACAAGTAACTCGGCTCTTAGCCATAGGATTCATTCGAAAAGTCAAACTGTCGGTGTTTTATCAGCTGCCCACCGAAGGGTATTCCCAAGGTGGTAAATTTAGGTGAGGAGACACCAAGATCAGGAACTCGAAGGTGCAAGGAACATAAGAATTAGACAGGTTCGGGCCGCGAGGTGCGTAATACCCTACGTCCTGTATGGTGGTTAGTATTCCCTTGGGTGTAGAATGAGATGTTTTGAGGGGGTCCCTGCCCCCACTTATATACCCGGGAGGTCAGGGTTACATGAATCTAATCAATACCAGCCAAGGAATCGTACCCGGGTATAACTTGGGTAGTTTCCTTCTGTACCGACTAGCTTTATCTCCTACTCAAACAAGTAGAAAACAATATAAATAAGAGATAAGATAGGCTTTATCTCTTAACCCTGTTTAAACTACGTTATGTGCAGAGCCCCGTGGCCCCGGGTCTGACAAGCCCCCGAGCTCTTCGTAGCTGAGTACTGCAAACTTCTCGAGTACTTTCAAAGTAGCCTTCGGCTTCTTGCAAAGCTCCGTCTTGAAGTAATCGAATATTTTATCTAAACAATCCACCAAACGACCCCTCAACTTCCAAATATTCCCTGAAACGACTCTTCAACTTCAAAGCAGTAAAACTGTACCTAGCCGCTGGTTATTTAACCTCGCGGTAACGCCGAGTAAAAACTGTGCTTCCAATCTGCAATCTGCCAAGAACATCCAAAATCCCCCAAATAGAGCCGCACGCCGCCTTCTCCCTCTTGGAAAACCCCAATCCACCCAAATCTCCTCGCCCCTTTCCCCGCAGCCCCCGAGCAACTCGTGGCGAGCGGATCTAGAAATGGCGCCCAAGAAATCTGAGAAGGATGGGAAAAAGAAAGAGACGCAGCTGCCGTCTGGAGAGTGGACACACAGTAAGTGATCCCTTAACAACCTCAATAAACTTGTTTCCGAGGGATTGCTTCAAGACAAGAATCTTGTCAACTGGCGCCCCTCTTTTTGTGAACCTTTCCCCATGGAAAATGTAGATGAAATCATCACATTTTACCATTTTGCCGAACGGGGTCTGGCCCTCCCTTCTTGCTCTTTTTTCCGCGGCCTTCTTTACTACTACGGGCTTGAGCTCCATCATCTCAATCCAAATTCCATTTGCCATATCGCAATCTTTATCTATTTCTGTGAAGCCTTCCTCGGAATCGAACCCATTGGGATCTTTTCCGCTTCCTGTTCCGAGTAAAACCACAACCTGTCAGACCCGGGGCCACGGGACTGTGTACATAACATAGTTTAAACAGGTTTAAGAGATTAAGTCCGTCTTATCTCTTATTCATCTCATTTATCTCTTATTTATCCTGTTTAAATAGGAGATAAAGCTAACCGATACAGAAGGAATCTACTCGAGATATGTTCTGGTATGATTCCTTGGCTAGTGTTGGTTAGGATTTTTGTAACCCTAACCTCCCGGATATATAAGGGGGGACAGGGACCCTCTCAAAATAAGATCATCAGATCATTCTACACCCAAGGCAATACAAACCACCATACAGGACATAGGGTATTACGTACCTCGCGGCCCGAACCTGTCTAAGTTTTGTGTTCCTTGCACTTTCGAGTTCCTGGTCTCGGCGTCTCTTCACCTAAAACTTACCACCTTGGGCATATCCCTCGGTGGGCAGCTGGTAAAACACCGACAGCTGGCGCGCCAGGTAGGGGTCCACGTTGAAGATCCACCAGCGAACTTGATGGCATCTTTCCAGTTCACCAGGTCAGTACCTTCTTAGGGTACAACTCTTGTTTTGGCTCGTGGGTCTGCATCACAGATGGCGAGGGCAATTTCCGTCGTTTCCTCGTCAACATGAAGCCGAAAACCCCTGCGGCGTTCTCTCAAAGCGAACTCGACAAGTTCGTCGATTATCTCGATGATTTGTCAATTCATGGGTCCGCGACGAGGATCAAGGAGGAGTCTGCTTCCAGCGCGACTTCATCCGGCGCTGCAACAACTTTCCTTGGGTTGGACTTGTTCCAATCTGAGGACTCACGTAGCCGATCATGACTCAGCCAACGCGATTTGGCCATTGATCTTCAGGAGGCCAATGCCTCGGAGTCCCTCTCCATATTGGAGAAGGATTTGGATTCTCTACAACAAAAGCCTGAAGCCACCGTCTGTCGGGGGGCTTCGGGTTGTTGTGGTGCCAACAGTCTAATGATTACCTCCACCCTAGAGGGACGTTTCGTGCATTGGAAGGGCATGAGCCTTTTTGATCTATTCGAAGCCGATGATCGACTGGTGGCACACCTCAAGCCTTTGCCTTTCCAGGAGGGTGGGCCGTTGGCCACCGTGGCAGAAGGGTCGACTGAACAAGTCGACGCGAGCTCTGATGAGCTCGTCTCTCCCCAGGTGCTAATGGCGGAAGAAGGCGAGGGCGATGGCGATTTCCCCATCGCTGAATTTGATGATGTATCTGAAGATGAGGTCACAGCCAACACCGGCGCCAAAAATGACACCGATCGTGAGGCACGGAGGGCCAGGAACAGAGCCCGCACAATCTGGCGGAGGAGGGTCAACGAGCGCAGACGATCTATGCAGCGCAAGCTTGACCCTGTATTTGCCGTCGTAAGCGAACAGGGCTTCAGGACTCCGGTGGCCAACATCGCCAGGGTTACGGCCATACTCGAGCGCAGTAACAATCCGAATGTGCGTCGAGCACTTCTTTACATGTAGAGGGCCTGGATCTAGCTGGATCAGCACAACCCGGTGTCTACCGTCACGGAGGAGCGCATGGGCGAGAGCCGGAGCCAGGCTCACAGCCGAACGGCCGGTGGCCGTCCTCGACCTCAACCCAGCCACAACAACGACAACGCTTGTGGGAGCCAGGCCCCTGGCGGGAGGCAGCAGCCACCTCCAAGGGGTAACCCGCGATAGGCCAATCATCGGCCTCCTCCAGAAGACCTGCATCAGCACATCAATGAAGGTCGCGATGCGCGGTCCGTGATCGACTCCAGGTGAAGGTTCACGAAGAAGTCAGGACTGAAGGTACTGACTGCAGCGACCGCTTCCCAGCTTTCTCCGCATGGTTCAGCAGCTACAAGTATCCTGAGGGCTTCAAGCCGATCGGCATCACCAAGCACGATGGCAAGCAAGCTCCTCAGCAATGGCTACATTGCTACTCCACGGCCATTGAAGTCGCGGGGGGCTCCAACATCACCAAGGTTGTCTACTTCCCGATGGCTTTGGACCCTGCGCCGCTCACGTGGCTGGAGAGCCTCAGCAACAACTCGATCGACTCTTGGGAGCGGCTCAAGACAGTCTGCATCGACAACTTCCAGGGGGCGATCGCTCACGCAGGTACTCGTCACGATCTTGCTCAGTGTAAACAGGAATGTAACGAGCTTCTGCGATCCTACACACTTCGCTTCTTCGACGTCCGCGCTACCATCGCGAACATCTCGAAGGATGACATTATCGACTGCTTCTACAACGACATCACTGACCCAGGCATCTACAGAGACTTTGGGTGGAACAGGCCAAAAACTATTGTGGGCCTTCGTGATATGATGCATGACTGGTCCGAACAGGAGGAGAAGATGCGGGAGCGGTTCCCGCGGTGCCAAGATAGCAATCTGAGGCGTCCAAACGACAACCGCAATGACAAAAGCCAGCGGGACTATTCGGGTCAACCCCGAAAACGCAGGCCAGATGACGTGGGACTATCCAGGTGCCAATCACGCGGCCATCGACTGTTACCACCTCCGGAGGACATTCAGCAACTCCGGTGGTGGCAAGAAGAACAAGAAGCCAGTAGACAAGGAACCCGAGGATGACGACCAAGAGGATCAAGGGCGCAACGCGAAGTTCCAGGATGCTTCGAAGACCGTCAATGTCATCTTTGGGGGTGAGGGAGACTTTGGCTCCAGGCAGGACCAGAAGCTACTTCTCCGGGAGATCATGTCCATCGAGCCGGCGGTACCAAGACCACTCCGTTGGTCGGAGGTCCCCATCTCATTCTCCCACGATGATCAGTGGACGAGCTTCTCGGAGCCTGGTAAGTTCCCCCTGGTCTAGGATCAAGTGGTCGCAGAAGTCAGGCTTACCAAGGTGCTCATCGACGGTGGGAGTGGTCTCAACCTCATCTTCACTAGCACTCTGAGGAAGATGGGCCTGGACTTCATGGATATGCTAGTTCCAAGCAAATCCCCTTTCTACGGCATCATACCAGGTAACACGGCGCACCCACTTGGTATGGTGGTTCTTCCAGTCACTTTCGGCACGAGGGAGAACTACCGTACCGAGTTCATTAAATTCGAAGTGGCTAACTTCGAATCTTCTTATCATGCCATACTGGGCCGTCCGGCACTCGCCAAATTCATGGCAGTGCCGCATTATATTTATCTGCTTCTCAAGATGCTAGGACTAAGTGGAGTACTCACTCTCCAAGGCGACTTGAAGAAGTCGTATGATTGCAATCAGGAGGCGATCCAGTATGCTTCGAGTACTGTGTGCCAGATGCTTCAGGAGAAGTACTCGCGGCTGCGCAGCAGCTCTCTCGGTCCAGGCTAGAGATCCCTTTGAGAAATGCCAGCAAGTCGAGCATCCAGTCGACTGACGACGTGGCTCTCAAGTCAATCCAGATCCAGGAGGGTGACTCATCTAAGACCGCCGTCATCGGCGTGGGCTTAGGTGAGAAATGTGGCAGAACCGCCTGAATTATTCCGGCTCAAGTGCGCTAGTCATCGCTATACAGCTGATACTAACTCAACGCACTTCAAACGGAACAACCCATTGGTCTGTCAGGTATCCGCCCGATGCAACCACGGTTCAATAGGATCGAAGCAAGTTTACCTCGCACGAAGGCGAGTTTACAGTCGCACAACAGCTCATCAACTTTTAATTCATAGCATATTAAACATTATTACAAACCGTTTCAGATTTAAGGTAATAAACAAACATTGTTTAAAGCGACAAGCTAAACATGCCTGTCAAGTTCACAGTGGAAGAAAATTAACACGCGACTACACACGTCGCGAAGGTTGACACCACACTCAGCCCGAAGTATGGCGTCATTCAGGAGGGTCACTGCCAGCCGGGGACGGATCCCACTCCACGGACCAGCCAAACGGAACAGAAGTTGGCCATGCGGAACCATCCGTGGGGTTCTCGAGAGCTATACCTGAAAAAAATTTACTAGCAAGACTGAGTATGCTAATACTCACCAAGACTTAGCCGGGTCATAGTATACTTAGCTATGTAGCTAGACTTATGCTGGCTTGTAATGGTTCGAAGTTTAATTTCAGCTGAACAAGCAACAAAGAATATTAACTAACTTTCATATTTTAGCTACCAAGTTCTAGTTTCATTAATCATACTAGGTTAGCACCTATACTAGACAAACAAGGTAGAGATTAACATCCATCCAAATTATTCCATAATGGTTATTGTTCTTACTCTATGTGGCAGAAGGAATAATGTCACACCCGATCTATAAGAACATAAATCGAGCAATCATATATGCGCCAGGATCAAGTCACGCATATATACAACAGATTATCAAGATATCACAACACATGTCACGAATAAAAGCATATAAATTATAAAATGAATATCTTTATTACAACTGAATCAAGAATCAGTTCAAGGAATGCGGAAGCGTAAAATAAATACATGAAGAGCAGGGCGCCACAGGGACGTCAACTGGGAGACAACGCCTAGAAATCGTCGAGTCCGCTGATGTAGTCCTCCACGTCACCTGGTACTGAGCAGCAGTCGAAGATGTCCCAAAGAGAACAGAAGAGAGGAAGAGGCAAGTGTGAGTACACAACTTGTACTCAACAAGTATAACACGAATTATGAGGCTCTAGGGTTAGCTGACTCAACTGCATTAGCTTTTAATCTTGGCAAATTTTATTAAAGCTGATTACTACAAGTGGATGAATTACCATAACCCAAGTTACATAATAATTAATCAAAATTAATCAATATTAATTAAGAACTACTGAGAACCATCCAAACCACCAAGAAACCCAACTAATCAGACGGAGGATCTGGGCCGCTCATGACTGTGAGCACAGCTGATATATCAGTTTTACACTCTCGAGTTATGCGAGGAGTCCCCTAAACCAAGTTTCTAACAAAACATCTTTTACGGAGACGTGAGCCACTCAAGCACACAGCACAGAGGGCCACTCTCAGGATTAAATTGCATAGATCCATTAATCAAATTAATTAAAAAGGACCGAGGTGTGTGAGAGCGCAGCACCCAGCACAACTAACCAAAAATGCAACCCAAGGTATATATATAAAGGATAAAGGTGGCTAGGAATGTGGCAGAACCAACCTGAATTATACCGGCTCAAGTACGTGAGTCCATTCCTGAGGGCTCCAACGTGCTTCAAACGGTATAATCCCTTGGCCTGTCGGGTAACGTCCCGATAAACCACCGATACACAGGATCAATAAGGTTACCTCACACGAAGGTGAGTCCAGAGATACAATCACCATCACAATTTACATAATAGGGAATTACATTACAAGGGTTTATAAAAATAGAACAAAGTTTCAAACCTAGAGAACATAATACAAACCGTTTAAGCTATGATCTTTAGCAGCGGAAAACATACGCGATGATCTACAGTACGTCGACAAGATGGATGTCATGCTAAGCCCAGGCACGACATCACTCGGTATCACCAATGTTGGTCGGGTACGGATCCCATTCCATGGACCAACCTTCTGGAAGAGCACAGGGCCATGACAGGGAAAGAGTAGGGTCTTCAAAGGCTTTACCTGAAAAGCATAAAACTAGCAAGGCTGAGTATACTAATACTCAGCAAGGCTTACCCGGGATTGGGTATACTTTAGCCCATAACTAGACTCATGAAGGTATTATAAAGGCTCTGGGTTTATTTTCAGCTGAAAAGTAACAAAGAGTATGAACTACTTTCAAGTTTTAGCTTTCATCTTCTAGTTGAGTATTTATTCTAGATTAGCACCTACACTAAGCAAGCAAGGTAGTGATTATCATCCATCAAGATTATCCATCCTTAGTTCCACTTCTTACTCAATGTGGTAAAAGGGATAAGTAGTCTCAATCCTCGTGAGAGGCGGACGATTCGAATCGAATTTAACCTTGCAAGGTAAACCTAACACACACGCTTGGAATACCAACAGGGCGTTCCAAAGCAACCGTTTACCTTTCTTTCCGACTCGTGGACAGGCCACCACAAGCGACTTGCAGGACCGTACGCACACCCAATGTGTACAGGACATACGTCTGTAGCGCGACTACAAAACCCGTATTCCTGTCTGCCTTGCAGAACGTACTCCCACAGGTCGGTGCGTGAAAAGAACCAAATTAATCGAGTGGTGGGAGGTATGTCCACTTACCGGGCCGATTGGTTACTAGGCTTACCGCTTACCATATTTCGCGGCATGTGGCTAGTACTTTCAAAAACTTAGCCACCACTACCACACATTTCGACCTTAAAGCTTTTATCAAAACAGACAGGGTAAACTTCCAGGTCATGATACAACACATGACCCTGTCCGTCATCCTTATAGTGGTTGCAGGAATATAAACATGCAACTCCTATATCGCGCGAGTGACAGGAAATCACTCGACTTCTACCGGTCCTATTAGCGGAGCAACTATCCGATAAGGACTCGGGAGCATTACATTGGATTCCTAGGATTCATGAATCTAGGGTTTCACTTCAACTCCTAAACTTAATGCAAGATATAATATAAATAAGCATAGATTGCAGTGTAAATAAAATAATGGGATATGTCCGGGGCTTGCCTTTACTGGTGGGTCTGAAGTTAGAAATGTCAATATCCTCCGAACTTTGGTTCGGGGCTTTCGATAAATCCTTGGTGACGTTCACTTGGTCTTCAGTATCATCCTCCATAGACTCCGGGGAGATCTCGTAGGTACCGTTGTCGAAGTAATCATATCTACATGCAATGCAACATTTCATTCAAAGTATGCACAAAGAACTACCTTAATTCACAATTCAATTGCAATCTAGCACCCATATAACACACTATTTACATAACAACCCAAAAAGATTTGAGCTAACCCTAGACAGAGTTTTAGGTGGACAACTAAATAGAATCGGCTACTCGTTGCAGATTACAACAGAGCCGATTGGAAACAACAGAGGTTTAGTCGATGAAAAGGTACATCGGTTTCCTAGATGATCGATGAAAGCATCGATTATCTTGGCAGAAGGATGATTCCTAAAGCAATGGTCTTAACTAAGATGTGCTTAAGCGTTATCCTGGGTATCTGGGTGTGGTTGTATCGACTCAATTTACGTCAGCACAACAATTGAGTGACGTACAGCCGATTAGAGTATGGTTAAGGATGTATGACCGATAGGTAGATAGCCGATTACTCAGCCGATAAATCGGCTGCTAGGAAGGTGTGGATAAGAATGGAAAAGATTGATCGGCTACCTTTGACCGCTATGGAAAACAACTAGATATCACACCTTTCTATTTAAGACATATATTCTATAGCTTACTCTTTAGCTAGAACACATGCATACAATATAAAGCACAATAAAACATTCATTCCCTAACATTTGACCTAAACCACACATCAAAGACTTTCACTCAAGATCACAACATAAAACTTGTAGAGTTGGACTTAGGGTTTCAAACGAAACTGATTTTACATTTTTATGAACTTCTTATGAAAATCTATGAAATGTAGAAGTTCATCGATTTGAAATAAAGAAAGCTTTGGAAATTTTATAAAGAACACCCTAGAACTTTCTAAAACATGGCAATCAAGTCCCTGGTCCGAGAAAACAGATAACAGGAAGATAACGACGATATTCCGGCAAAGGAATCGCTGGTATTAAGAAGATTTAGTAGGTCGGGGCAAACCTTGGTTATGGAAAAGAACGGATGGAAAGTGAAGTCCCGTGGCGATAGGATCGGCGAAGAGAAAAACTCGACGATGACGAGACTCCATGGATGACGAAGAAGCTTGCCGGGGATTGCAGTGGTTAGAGAATGGCCGAAGAAGTAGTCTTCGCGGTGATTCGTGGTGATAACGATGGAGCGATCCACGAGGGTAGGAACTGCTGAACGTCGTGGACCTCTGGGACGAGATGACGAAGCCGAATGGGTTCGCTAGGCCAACTCCTCCGTGAACTTCAAGGTTCTCCTACTCACAGGTTAAGCCTTCACTGCCCATGCGCGTGTGCCGCTGAGACACGGTCGGCACACCCGCGCAGTTGCTCCTTCCGAATTCGCCGCGCTATAACCGCCGCCTTCGTTTCGCCGCTCCTCCTTCTGACTTGCCATGCTACACTCCCACCTCCGCCTTCGCGAGGACCGTAGTCTGCTTGCATTAAGGCCGTGCCTTCCGTTGCCTTCTCTTCAACGGCTTCCAACGCCCTCCAAACGCGATCCTGCGGTTCCCGTGCGAAACTGCCCTGCACGTTGTGCAGCTGCTCCTCCGCTTCCAGTTGCCTAACCTGTGTTCGCCCGGCCTTGCCGCATCACTCTCGTGCTCACACACGCGTGTTCGCGCCACCTGGGCCTACTCCTGCCTCGGCCAAGCCACTCACACGCGCGCGCTAATCGCGCCTCCAGCACCCTCCGCGCGCGTTCCGCTCAACACCTGTCCACACCTCCCACTTCCGTACGCCATCGCTTGCACGCTCGCGCCACCCGCTCGGCGTCGCTCACGTTCCTGCCGTTCCAGCACCTGTCGTGCGCGCCAATCCCGCGCGCCCACGTTTCTGCTTCGCCGCGCACGCACTGCTCTATTCGTGCGCCCGCATCTGCCGCACCTTCGTCGGCCTGCCGCCGCGCTTGAGCCAGTGCGCCCCAGCCCTAAGCCGCTGTCGCACCGAGTCAGTAACTGCCGCTTGCGCCGTGCACTTGTTCCACTCAGACCTACACGGCTCCTCTTCCTCCTGAGCCGCCGCGCCGCGACCTGGTGCCGCAGCTACCCGCGCCGGCCGTGCACCGGCCTCCAGCGCCGCCCGCAGAGCCACTCGCTCCCACGCGCCGCAACCACCTGCTGCCGCGCCGCAAGCACCCGCACGTCGCTCCGCTTCCGCGCGCCACCCGAGCCAGCGCCGCTGGCCAGCAGCTGGCCTGCCTCCCGCTCGGGCCGCCGCTCCACCTGGGCCGCACTCCGCCTGCGCGCCCGCACCGCTGCGGCCGCCGCTCGGGCCGAGCCCGCCTGCAGAGCGCCCGCGCCTGCGCGCCCACGCGCCGCCCTCGCGCTCTGCTGGCGCGCCACCCCCGCGCCTATGGCCGCCAGCCGCCTGAGCCCGGCGCTCGCGCACTCCGCGTCCACCTGCAGCGCCTGAGCCGCCGCCAGCTCCCGCTCTGGCTCCCGCGCTCCGCTCCGCCGAGCCGCGCCGCCTGGGGCCACGCTCGCCCGGAGCTGAGCCGCCCGCCGTGTGCCGCCGCCGCCCGGGCAGAAGCGCCCCTGGGCGCCGCCGCCGCTTGCCTGGTGGGGAAGAGGAAGGGAGAGAGGAGGAGAAGAAGGAATTGAATGGAGCTGCCGCCGGTTGGGAAAGAAAAAGGGAACGGCAGATGAGGAAGAACAGAGGAGAAAGGGAAATAGGATTTCCCAAGGACCTTTGCGTAAATATAGAAAACTACAGGGGCCTGACTGTAAAACAAAATTTCCCGTCGATTTAAAACCCGAATGAAGAAATGCCCAAAACGAAAGTTGGAGAGTTTTTCAAACTCTACAACGTTGCTTTAGGGCCCAAGTTCAAAAACTCAAAATTTATATTTTTACGCGTGAAGCTTTGAGCAAAAGTTGGATTTGAATTGTTTTTGTCCTAAAGAGCGTAATTTTATAAAATTCAGGATCTAAATGCAAGCATTTATGACACGTCATAATGACGGGATAGACTCGTCATAATGAGTGGATAGACATGCCATGATGACTTGCACTTTTACACTTTAGCCCTAAGTAAATTTTAAAGTTACTTTTGTAAATCAAACATTTGCATAAAAGGACTTGTACTTTTATAAAATCACATAAATACCCTTATTTTTACCACTTTACCCAAAATTTTTACCCATTTCAACATACACATTTTAAATGAAACTTTTGGATAAATAATATTTATTTTTACAAGACATAAAATAAGAAAAACATGTTTACAAAACCACCTTTTACTTATTTTAAAATTACCTTAATCCAAATACATTTTACGAAAACAACCCTAGATTTTTCTGTAATTACAAAAATACCCCTTTTAACTTGTACTTTCAAATTTTCAAAAGTTTCACATAAACACACATGAGCTTTATACAAACAAACACATATTTCACACTAACAAAATATTTGCCTAGCATTGCAAATACATGAACTGTCACAAGGAAGTCCTTATAGGCATATAGAATTAAAATGCAGTATGAAATTGTATTTAAAGATGATAGGATATTCATGTTATACTTGCCTTCCTCGAAGTTCTCCTATTGCTGCTCAAAAGCTTCAGAAGATGGTGGCTCCTGGTACTCGTCCAAAGGCTCAGCGTCTACTCACGATCGCAACGCCAAAACATGGTCCAACACACACACACATGTGCAAACAAGGACAAAAGATAAGAAACAGTACAACATTACAGCACACAAAACTATGCTAGAGCTGTTCTACGCGTTACAACGATCGCGTGAGCGCAAGAATCACCTAAAACGGAACTAAGACGCGAAATCTAGGGCTAAAACAGGGTCTAGGGGCCTTTCTGTAAGAAAATAGAAAGTTCTAAGGGGTTCTGTGCAAAAACCGAGGGTCCAAACATAATTAAAGGCTAGATCTGGGGTCTAACCCGCAAAAACTAAGAGCTTGGATGGTGGGTTCAATTTCCTAGGAGCTCAGGGTCTTAAACGAATAAAACAGGACCTCACAGCAATTTCTTTTGTACTACACAGGAGTGCGGATTGATTCCAGGAAAAGCTGGGGGCTCTTTAGCAAAATGACAAGGCCGAATGGGTACGCGTTGATGTGGACGCTCGGATCTTGATCCCACGGTTCAACTCAAATGGATCTGCGATCTAATCTAGGCTGTTGACTCCTAATCGGATGGCCCAGGGCAAAAGGGGAAAGGAGGGGGCGGCGCTGCGACGCCGGCAGCAGAACCCGCGGCGGCGTGGCTCGGGACTCGCCGGAGTTCGATGCTCCCGTCGCTCCAGTGGCCAAAACTTCACAACTTCAGGCCAGGGAGCACCACCGCGGCACGGGGAATCGATCTAGGGCTAGGGCTGGGCCTAGAGGAGCTCGGGCTTCACGATCCACGACTCGGGGCGGAGGACATCGCCGGCGAGCGGCGTTCCAGAGGCTACGAGCTGCCAAAGACTACGATATCTGGCGCAAAAGAACCAGGGAAAGGAAGGAGGCTCACCAAGGGCTCGGGGTGGCCGGAGCTGCCGCGGAAGGTGGTCGTCGACGATGGCCGTGCGGCGGAGGCGGTCGGTTCTCGCGGGCAGGCTGCAGCAGAGGGGCTCGGGTTCCTTGATCGCACAGATCAGTCGGGGGAATCCCTGTAGAGGTAATCAGGGGGTTAAGGCAGCCCGAGACCGGCCAGCGACGAGGGAATTGGGGTGGCGGCACAGCTCACCGGCGGCGTTTCCTTCGCGAACTCCCGACGATGCAGCGTCTCAGGGTGGAATTGCGGGGCTCGGGGAGCTTCCAGGTGGCGAGGTGAAGCGAGCACTAGGGTCGTCGTGGGATGAGGCCCACCGGAGTGGCGGCTCAACGGTGAGGCAGAGAGGGCAACGCGGCGGAGCAAAGGGGGTGGCGGCGCTGGGGGTTTGGTTGGCGGCGCAGGGCTAGGGTTTCTCGGGCTCATGAGTCTCCTTTTGTAGGGCGGCGGCGCTACCTTGGCGTGCGGGCCCGGAGGAGAGGAGCTCGCCGGGGATCTCGGGAAGGCGTTGCGCGCCGGGGAAGAAAGAGGAGAGGGAGAAGAAGGGCGCTGACGCGTGGGGCCGCTAAGTCAGAGAGAGAAAGGAGGGAGCGGGCGCTCGAGCGGGGCTGGGCTGGCTGCTGGGCCATGCGCGGCCCACGCGGGGAGGGGAAAGGAGGGAGGGGGAGGCCCGAGGGAAAGAGAGAGGGAGAGGTGAGTGGGCCGGCGTGGCCCATGCGAAAGAAGGGAAGGGGAAGGGGAGAGCTGGGCTGGGCCAAAGGGTTTGGGTTGCTTTCTTTCCTTCTTCTTTCCCTTTTCTTTTCTATACTCAAACATTCAAACAAAACTACTTGAATTCAAATAAATTTGAATTCAAATCCTATATACTCAACACAAATTAAAAAAATGCTCCAGCATGAATGCACAAGCAAGTTGATCCTATAATAAATTTTATTTCCTTGTGTTATAAATTACTTTAAATGCAAGATAAATTAGGGAAAACCCTGAAAATTTTTATTGAAGCCCAAATAAATAACTTAAAATTTGGGGAAAATTACATTAGGGTGTTACAAACCTACCCCCCTTACAGGAATCTCTCCCCGAGATTCGAATAGGCTAGCTAGCAAAGAGATCGGGATATGTCTTCCTCAGCTCATCTTCTCGCTCCCAGGTAGCCTCATCCTCTGTGTGATGACTCCACTGAACACGGCACATCTTGATCTTCTTGTTTCTGGTAACTCTTTCAGACGTCTCCAGAATCTTCACCGGATGCTCGATGTAGGTCAGATCCTCCTGCACATCTAGCCTTCCATCGGGGCTTGCTCCTCTGGCACCCTCAAGCACTTCTTTAGTTGGGACACGTGAAACACATCGTGCACCCCTGAGAGGTTGGGAGGCAACTCCAAACGATATGCCACCTCACCTTTCCGTTCCAACACCTTGAACGGACCAATGTATCGAGGCGCTAGCTTCCCTCTCACATTAAACCTGCGGATTCCTCTCATCGGCGAGACCTTCAGGTATACATGATCACCCACTGCAAAGGTCAGATCTCGACGACGAACATCCGCGTAACTTTTCTGACAAGTCTGTGCGACCCTCAGATTCTCTCGCACCTGCTGTACCAGCTGTTCTGCCTCCTCAACAATATCTGGACCAAATACCTGCCTCTCGCCAATCTGATCCCAATACAGCGGAGTCCTGCACTTCCGACCATACAGGGCCTCGAAAGGAGATTTCTTCAGACCGGCCTGATAGCTGTTGTTATACGAAAACTCTGCATAAGGCAGGCACTTATCCCAACTGGTACCATACTGAATAGCGCAGGCTCGAAGCATATCCTCCAACACTTGGTTGGTTCTCTCTGTCTGCCCATCTGTCTGAGGATGATAAGCGGTACTGAAGCGCAGCTTCGTATCCAATGAATCATGCAACTGCTCCCAGAACCGTGAAGTGAACTGAGATCCTCGGTCAGATATAATCTTCTTTGGAACACCATGCAGACAGATGATCCTGGAGATGTACAACTCTGCGAGTCTAGCGCCGGAGTAAGTAGTGTTCACCGGAATGAAGTGGGCAACCTTCGTCAACCGGTCCACTATTACCCATATGGAGTTGTACCCTTTCTGAGTACGGGGCAAACCAACAATGAAGTCCATAGTGATTTCCTCCCATTTCCACTCTGGAATCTTCAACGGCTGCAATAACCCTGCTGGCCTCTGATGCTCTGCCTTGACACGCTGACAAGTGTCACAGATAGCCACGTACTCCACAACGGAATGCTTCATCCCATACCACCAGAATCGTTCCTTGAGATCATAATACATCTTCATGCTGCCCGGATGAATGGAATATGCCGTATCATGAGCCTCACTCAAGATCAGCTTCCTGAGATCCGCTACATCCGGCACACATAGTCGACCCTTGTACCACAAGGTACCCTGATCATCCTCTCTGAAATAAGGTGCCTTGCCAATCTTGAGCAATTCACGGATCTCCTGCAGCTTCTCATCTTCTTTCTGATGCTGCCTGATCTCTGCCTCTAGAGTGGGTTCTACCTCGAATGATGTACCCGAGGTGTGATGCAAGAAACCCAGACTCAACTACTCGAACTCCTCGCATAACTCCTGAGGCATCTGAAAAGCCACGGCCATGTTAACATAGCTCTTCCTGCTCAGAGCATCTGCTACAACATTGGCCTTGCCCGGATGATAGTAAATCTCTAGGTCATAATCCTTGACCAACTCTAGCCATCTTCTCTGCCGCATGTTCAGCTCATTCTGAGTGAAAATGTACTTGAGGCTCTTGTGATCCGTGTAAATGTCACACCTTTGCCCAAACAAGTAATGCCTCCATATCTTCAGAGCATGCAAAACTGCGGCTAACTCCAGATCATGAGTGGGATAATTCAGCTCGTGCCGGCGCAATTGCCGCCAAGCATAAGCTATGACTCTGCCTTCCTGTATCAAAACGCAACCGAGACCATCCCTCGAAGCATCACAATATACTGTGAACCTCTTGCTCTGGTCTGGCAGAGTAAGGACTGGTGCCGTAGTCAACCTCTTCTTCAGCTCCTCGAAGGCCTTCTGACGCTCATCAGTCCAAGAGAAGTCCACACCCTTCTCTAGCAAGGAAGTCAAAGGCTTTGCAATCTTGGAGAAATTCTCAATGAACCTCCGATAATATCCTGCTAAGCCCAGAAAAGAGCGGACTTCCTTCACTGTCTGTGGTACAACCCAGTCAAGCACATCCTTCACCTTTCCGAGGTCCACAGCAATACCTCCCTTGGAGATGACATGACCGAGGAATGGAACCTCGTCAATCCAGAATTCGCACTTGCTGAGCTTGGCATACAGCTTGCGCTCTCTGAGTCTCTGCAACACAAGCCTCAAATGCTTCTCATGCTCTGCTTCTGACTTGGAATATATCAGGATATCATCAATGAATATCACCACAAAGGTGTCCAGAAAATCCATGAAAACCTTGTTCATCAGATGCATGAAGAAAGCCAGAGCATTGGTCAAGCCAAAGGACATGACCGTATACTCGTATAGCCCATACTTGCAGGTGAATGCTGTCTTCTGGATATCCTCAGGACGAATCTTCAGCTGGTGATAACCCGAACGTAGATCAATCTTCGAGAATACACAAGCACCCTGAAGCTGATCAAAGAGATCCTCAATACGAGGCAATGGATGCTTGTTCTTGATAGTGACTGCATTCAGGTCCCGATAATCGACGCACATCCTCTTCGCGCCATCCTTCTTCTCTACAAGCAATACAGGAAAAGCCCAAGGAGAGAAACTACGACGGATATAGCCTTTGGCTAGCAACTCATCGACAGTCTTCTAAACTTCCTCATGCTCAACGGGTGCCATACGATAGGGTCGCTTAGCAATAGGAGCTGTGCCAAGCAAGAGATCAATAGAAAACTCAATGTCACGATCAGGCGGCATACCTGGCAAATCATCCGGAAAGATATTCGGGAATTCAGACACCACGCGAATACCATGCGTGGGTCTAGCCTCCATCTGACAAAGAATTCCAGAAGGCTCCGAAGCACTGACTGTGACCTCCTGTCCATCCGGTGCCGACAAGTGGACAGTCCTCTGAGCACAGTCAATCCTGACACCCCATCTAACAAGGGTCTCCATTCCCAAGATCACATCGATACCCTTGGTGTCTAGCACCAGGAGATTAGCACTGAACTCTACCCCCCTTATGACAACACTGACTCTGGGACAGAAGATATGAGACCTCAATCATCCTCCCGGTGAAGATACCAACATACACCTCTTTAATGTGATAGTAGGAATACCATGATGCTCAAGAAAAGACTGGGTGATGAAAGAATGCGTAGCACCAGTATCAAAAAGCACTGTAGCAGGATGGGTGTTGACCATGAACGTACCAATCACCACGTTAGGAGCCTCGGCCGCTGACTCGGCTATCACGTTGTTCACCCTGCCCTGAGCTGGGGCCTTGGGCGGTGCTGCACACCCCTACTGTCCTGCCTGCGCCTTCCGAGGATAGACGTTGGCGTAGTGTCCCGGCTCACCACAGTGAAAGCACACTCGTGGAAGTGCTGGAGCCTGCTACCCGGCAGGAGGGGTAGGCACTCCCTGCCGCGGAGCTGGTGGAGCCGGTGGAGCAGAGCGTGCCGAAGGCGCTGGAAGCCTCTGGCCCTGTCCCGCCTGCTGCTGCTGCTGAGGATGGGGCGGGTACTGCTGCTGGCGCTGCTGGTACTGCTGGACCTGCCTCTGGTGCTGCTGCTGCTACTGCTGCTGCGGGTACTGGTACCGAGGCCGAGTGTTGCTACCCGACGCAGCAGGAGCCATCCTCCTCTTCTTGTCCTCAATCTCCCGGCGCTTGCGCTCGGTGTTGAGGGCAGCGTCAACCAGCTGGTTGAAGTTGTCGAAGCGGTGGTTCATGAGCGTGTACTCCAGGTGGTCATCCAGCCCCTCCCTGAAGCGCTCCTGCTTATCACCATCATGGGCAACCTCGGCGGGGGCGTAGCGAGCGAGCTGGAGGAAGCGGTCACGGTACTCAGTCACCATCATAGCTCCCTGAAACGATAATCACAGGAAAAGAAAGGATGGAAATTTACTCAGCATTTCTTATAACAAGGGTGGGTTTGAGCTCAAAAAGAGATTGCGGAAAGATTTTACTCGAATTTACCTGCTTGAGCGCAAGGAACTCCTTGTGCTTCATCTTCATCACTCCAGCAGGGATGTGATGGTGCCTAAACCGCTCCCGGAACTGGACCCAAGTGAGAGTATCGCGGTCCCGAGCTGGGTAGGACTCCCACCAATCGAGAGCTGAGCCTCGCAGCTGTCCTGCTGCGTACAGGACACGCTCCCTGTCGTCGCACTGAGCGACATCCAACTGGCGCTCCACCTGACGAAGCCAGTCGTCAGCCTGAAGTGGATCAGCCGCATGAGCGAACGTCGGCAGGTGTTCTCTCAGAAAATCCGCACGCCTGCCGCGAGGCTGCGGTGGTGGAGGAGGTGGTGGCTGGGCGCGGATTTGCTGCAGAGCCTGAATAGTGTTGTTCAGAGTGGCCATCATCTGCATCTGGAGCTGGAAGAACTGATCCGGAGTCAGAGGTGGAGGCATCGGCAGCGGCTGGTCAGTGCTCTGGTTGTTCTGTCCCTGCTGGCCAGAATCGGTGTCGGTGCTCCTGGTGTTCACCATCTATTTGTAGCAGAACGAAATTTATGAGAAGAAGATATTGTGCAGCTGCGGAAATGAAACTTCGATAGAATATGGCAGAGAGAAAAGAGTATAGGTTTTACCCCCAACGATCTAACTCAATTTTATTATTTTGTTCAAGTCTGTGTTAGGGTCGATTTGCATGAATAAGTGTAACTACTAGACTATACAATCAACCAAAATCCAAATCAAACATTTGCACAATAACAAACATTCAATATTCACAACTTAGTCGAGTTTATCACTCCACTCGACTAAACAAACAGGCGTTCTAGCATATTTTTGCAAAGGCATCCTAGACTTATGAGGACAGTTAGAAAATCGCAGGCCACGTCTACTGAAATTATCAGACTAATTCTTGGAAAATGCAGAGAGGATTGGCAAAATCGAGGTTTAGAACTCAAGGAATCGAAGTAGAATCGAAAGTTTGGGTTTTGCGGAAACAAGGCAGCGAAAGGAAGTTCGTAAACTCGACCATTTCTATCTAGGCTTTGTCCTACAGTCAACACGGCTCTGATACCAATCTGTCACACCCAATTTATAAGAACATAAATCGAGCAATCATATATGCGCCAGGATCAAGTCACGCATATATACAACAGATTATCAAGATATCACAACACATGTCACGAATAAAAGCATATAAATTATAAAATGAATATCTTTATTACAACTGAATCAAGAATCAGTTCAAGGAATGCGGAAGCGTAAAATAAATACATGAAGAGCAGGGCGCCACAGGGACGTCAACTGGGAGACAACGCCTAGAAATCGTCGAGTCCGCTGATGTAGTCCTCCACGTCGCCTGGTACTGAGCAGCAGTCGAAGATGTCCCAAAGAGAACAGAAGAGAGGAAGAGGCAAGTGTGAGTACACAACTTGTACTCAACAAGTATAACACGAATTATGAGGCTCCAGGGTTAGCTGACTCAACTGCATTAGCTTTTAATCTTGGCAAATTTTATTAAAGCTGATTACTACAAGTGGATGAATTACCATAACCCAAGTTACATATCAAAATTAATCAATATTAATTAAGAACTACTGAGAACCATCCAAACCACCAAGAAACCCAACTAATCAGATGGAGGATCTGGGCCGCTCATGACTGTGAGCACAGCTGATATATCAGTTTTACACTCTCGAGAGGTTGCACAACTTTACCCACAAGTCGTGAGCTACGCTAGTTGTTCATCACACTTCCTTAGGTGAGATGGCTAGCAAGCACACTACGAGACCGTTACAAAGGATCACGTTAGTAAGGGGTAACCGCTAAGGATTCTGGATCAGCGACGATGGGGCCCACCTCCGGGGGTACAAGACACACAGCACAGACCAAGCCGGAGGAGCAGGGACCATTGAAGCCTACCACCCCTCTTGCCCACGCAGGTAAGTTACTCCCGAACCAACACGACCTAATTAGTAAGTCAAGACCGTCCCATTCCAGTCTTGTGGTTGCGTGGTTGTCCCAGGTTGTCGCTCTATGAACCGATCCTTATGGAGAGTGGCCAACCAAGCACTAAGCACCGTGCTGGCCCCCTAAACCAAGTTTCTAACAAAACATCTTTTACGGAGACGTGAGCCACTCAAGCACACAGCACAGAGGGCCACTCTCAGGATTAAATTGCATAGATCCATTAATCAAATTAATTAAAAAGGACCGAGGTGTGTGAGAGCGCAGCACCTAGCACAACTAACCAAAAATGCAACCCAAGGTATATATATAAATGATAAAGGTGGCTAGGAAGTCCTTATAGGCATACAGAATTAAAATGCAGTATGAAATTGTATTTAAAGATGATAGGATATTCATGTTATACTTGCCTTCCCCGAAGTTCTCCTGCTGCTGCTCAAAAGCTTCAGAAGATGGTGGCTCCTGGTACTCGTCCAAAGGCTCAGCGTCTACTCACGATCGCAATGCTAAAATATGGTCCAACACACACACACATGCAAACAAGGACAAAAGATAAGAAACAGTACAACATTATAGCACACAAAACTATGCTAGAGCTGTTCTACGCGTTACAACGATCATCTGAGCGCAAGAATCACCTAAAACGGAGCTAAGACGCGAAATCTAGGGCTAAAACAGGGTCCAGGGGCCTTTCTGTAAGAAAATAGAAAGTTCTAAGGGGTTCTGTGCAAAAACCGAGGGTCCAAACATAGTTAAAGGCTAGATCTGGGGTCTAACCCGCAAAAACTCAGAGCTTGGACGGTGGGTTCAATTTCCTAGGAGCTCAGGGGCTTAAACGAATAAAACAGGACCTCACAGCAATTTCTTTTGAACTACACAGGAGTGCGGGTTGATTCCAGGAAAAGCCGGGGGCTCTTTAGCAAAATGACAAGGATGAACCGGTACGCGTTGATGTGGACGCTCGGATCTTGATCCCACGGTTCAACTCAAATGGATCTGCGATCTAATCTAGGCTGTTGACTCCTGATCGGACGGCCCAGGGCAAAAGGGGAAAGGAGGGGGCGGCGCTGCGACGCCGGCGGCAGAACCCGCGGCGGCGCGGCAAGGGACTTGCCGGAGTTTGACGCTCCCGTCGCTCCAGTGGCCAAAACTTCATGACTTCAAGCCAGGGAGCACCACCGCGGCATGGGGAATCGATCTAGGGCTACGGTTGGGCCTAGAGGAGCTCGGGCTTCGCGATCCACGGCTCGGGGCGGAGGACATCGCCGGCGAGCGGCGTTCCAGAGGCTATGAGCTGCCAAAGACTACGATATCCGGCGCAAAAGAACCAGGGAAAGGAGGGAGGCTCACCAAGGGCTCGGGGTGGCCGGAGCTGCCGTGGAAGGTGGTCGCCGACGATGGCCGTGCGGCGGATGCGGTCAGTTCTCGCGGGCAGGCTGCAGCAGAGGGGCTCGGGGTTCCTTGATCGCGCAGATCGGTCGGGGGAATCCCTGCAGAGGTAATCAGGGGGTTAAGGCAGCCCGAGATCGGCCGGCGACGAGGGAATTGGGGCGGCGGCACAGCTCACCGGCGGCGTTTCCTTCACGAACTCCCGACGTTGCAGCGGCTCGGGGTGGAATTGTGGGGCTCGGGGAGCTTCTAGGTGGCGAGGTGAAGCGAGCACTGGGGTCATCGTGGGATGAGGCCCACCGGAGCGGCGGCTCGACGGTGAGGCAGAGAGGGCAACGCGGCGGAGCAAAGGGGGTGGCGGCGCTGGGGGTTTGGTTGGCGGCGCAGGGCTAGGGTTTTTGGGGCTCATAAGTCTCCTTTTGTAGGGCGGCGGCGCTACCTTGGTGTGCGGGCCCGGAGGAGAGGAGCTCGCCGGGGATCTCGGGAAGGCGTTGCGTGCCGGGGAAGAAAGAGGAGAGGGAGAAGAAGGGCGCTGATGCGTGGGGCCGCTAAGTCAGAGAGAGAAAGGAGGGAGCGGGCGCTCGGGGTGGGCTGGGCTGGCTGCTGGGCCATGAGCGGCCCACGCGGGGAGGGGAAAGGAGGGAGGGCGAGGCCCGAGGGGAAGAGAGAGGGAGAGGTGAGTGGGCCGGCGTGGCCCATGCGGAAGAAGGGAAGGGGAAGGGGAGAGCTGGGCTGGGCCAAAGGGTTTGGGTTGCTTTCTTTCCTTCTTCTTTCCCTTTTCTTTTCTATACTCAAACATTCAAACAAAACTACTTGAATTCATATAAATTTGAATTCAAATCCTATATACTCAACACAAATTAAAAAAATGCTCCAGCATGAATGCACAAGCAAGTTGATCCTATAATAAATTTTATTTCCTTGTGTTATAAATTACTTTAAATGCAAGATAAATTAGGAAAAACCCTGAAAATTTTTATTGAAGCCCAAATAAATTCCTTAAAATTTGGGAAAAATTACATTAGGGTGTTACAAATAAGCATTCTCAATCTCCATGAGAAACAGACGATTCTGAATCGAATCTCAACCTTGCAAGGGTAAACCTAACTCACACGCTTGGAACATCCAAAGATTGTTCCAAAGCAACCGTTTCCCTAATTTTCCGAGTTATGGATCAGGGCCACCACAAGCGACTGCAGGACCATACGAACACCAATTGTGCAGGACATACGTCTATAGCGCGACTACAGGATCGTACTCCTGTCTGCTATGCAGAATGTACTCCCACACGTCGGTGCGTGTGTACAACAGAAACCAAATAATCGAGTGGTGGAGACATGTCCATTTGCCGGGCCAATCAGGTACTAGGCTTACCGCTTTACCATATTTCGCGGCATGTGGCTAGTACTTTCAAACGCTTAGCCACCACTACCACACATTGCGACCTTAACAACCTTTATCAACACAGACGGGGTAACCTTCTGAGTCATGACACTGCACATGACCCCATCCATCATCCTTATAGTGACTGCAGAATAGTAAGCATTCAACTCCTATATCGCGCGAGTGACAGGAAATCACCCGACTTCTACCGGTCCTATTAGCAAAGCATTTATTCGATAAGAACTCGGGCACATTACATAGGTTCCTAGTATCAATGCATCTAGGGTTCCATTTCAACTCCTAGACTTAATGCAAGATATAATTTATAAGTATACGATTGCATAAGGTAGTAATTTGAAATACTAGGTTATGCACCGGGGCTTGCCTTCTTGAGCTGGACTAGGGTCAGTGGTGTCAGAAACTTTCGAACTTTTCTTCAGGGCTTCAGTTAATATCTCGGCGACGTTCGCAGGATCTTCAGATAATCCAAGCTCGGGTTCCTCAACCAGCTCGTAGATTCCATCATCGAGTGTTGCTGGCTCTACATGATATGCAATGATTTAAGTGAGATGGTTTTTGAGTTAAGGATTTTACTTCACAATAAAGTTGCAATCCAATAAATTAACAAACATAAACTCATGAAACAAGGGGGTTTGGATTCAAAGCTACTATTTATACTTAATTTATGGTTATATTAATGGAATTGCTTTGAAGTAATTTGACAAGTTTGATTTTTATTTTAAAAAAACATAAAGGTTCTGATCTTGAATTTTTGTGGATAAGCTTATTTCTAGTGGGTAGGCTTACTATGAATTTTTTCATAATTTTCTGAAAATATAAACTAGGGTATTTAAATTTTAGTTCACACTTCAAGTTTAAATGCAAACTTTAAGTAAAACAGTGTTGTAAAATTCTGAAATATTTACTATGGACTATTCTACTGTAGATCATTACATGTTAAAAAGTTCTAGGTATAAAGTCTTTAGTAGCATGCTTAATTAAATTCAAACCCTTTTCAAACCTAATTTGCAATAGTTTAAAAGAACATAAACTACAGAGCAGTATTGATATGAGATTTTCACACAAGCTTAATTATGATCTAAATAGGCTACACAACAAAAATCGCAAGAAAATAAGCTTGTATGTAAGAGTTATGCATAAGATACCCTTTTACTTAAGTTTAAAATAGTTCAAAAAGTATCCAGTTTCAAACCGAACTTTGTTAACAAAAGTTGTAGATTTAAACTTCTAGATTCTAACAAAATTGGTTTGGCAATATTTGGATTTTTCTACAAATTCCTATGGATTTTACAACTTGGCTAATTTGAATATAGAGAGGGGTATTGATTTTCTACAGAAAGGCCCCTGGAATCATTTGAATCCTTGCAATCAAGCCCTTGGTCGGGATTCAACAGGGGAACAGATCGACGGCAACCAAATACGGCGAGGGAGCTCACCGGCGGTGAGGGGCAAGTGGGGGAAAATGACCAGGGACTCACGGCGGTCACGTGGGTGGCCGGTGTCGGGGAAGTGAGGGGCTGAGGCGGCGTAACGACGGCGAAGCTGAGCGGGCAGCGGAGCTCCGAGGGGGTCGACGGTGTTCCGGTAGCTAGGGTGTCGCAGGCCGGTGGGGAAGTAGTTTAGGAGCTCCCACGTGGTGATGTGGTGCTGACGGTGTGCTTGGCCGGGGCTAAGAGGCTCTGTATCAGTGGGTCGACGGCGAGGCCGAGCGGCGGCGGAGCTTTGAGCTCACCGGCGCTGTGGGAGACGATGTTTGGGTGCAGAAGAATGAAATTGGATGGGCTAGGGAGCACCAGTGGGTCGCGGTGGTGCTCTAACAGCACTGGATCGGGGCTTGGAGGCGGCGTGGGCGGCTGACGATGGCGGCCAGGGGTTGCGGCGGAGGTCCGGCGAGGGGCTACGCTCGGGAAGGGAAAATGCTGTGGACTAGAGGTGCTCGGGTGAGTAAGGAAGATCGCAGAGCAACAGCTGAGCATGTCTTAAGGCCAAGAGAGGCATTGCGTGCGCGAGCAGGAGCTGGCGACGCCAGCGGCATGCGTGGCGGCTCGGGCGGCGGCGGCGTGACGTGGAGAGGCGGGAACAAGCCAGCACGAGGGCGGGAAGCGGCGGTGCGGGTGATGGGATGGCACGTGGCACAACTCAGAGCAGCGCGGGGGCGGTGGGTGCATGACACATGGCCGGCGAGGGCAGCGGGGGTGGCGCAGAGAAGAAACAGAGGAGCCGGGGCTGGAGGAAGACGATGAGGACTGATCTATGATTCTCCAAAAGTACAGGGACTCCACGGTAAAGACTGGATAACTTTCAAACCATAGCTCAAATGAAAAAGTGCCTAAAAGCAAAAGTGTAGGGTTTAACAAGATCTACAACTTTGCTTTAAGGTTCAATTGCAGAAGAGCTAAGGATTTGAAACTAACATAAAACTTGGCAAAGTTTTAAACTTTAATTAAATCCTATTTAAAAACTACACTACACTTACATCCTAGGGGTAGTTTCACTTATATTTGCGACTTAAAAGCAAGTTCTTGACTTTTACCATACAACCTTCATATGTTTTGATTTTACCTCCCATTCTCTCCCATTTAACACTAAAGGACCCAAATTTTTCAGAATTACATTAATGTTCTTTTTCCCTTTTGCATTCCAATTTAAACACACATACACATAACCAACATGCACACTTAGTACTAGAATTTAGTGGTTTATAATTCTAATACCTGAATGTTACTGCCTTCCCCCGTAAAAAGAACCTCGTCCCGAGATTCTGAAACAAGATGGAATTAGATGATCAAGTTTGGAGGTTGGCTTGAAGGAAGTCTCGGAAATTATGCTGAAGATAAGATTTGGTTTCCCATGTTGCTTCTTCTTCTGTGTGATGGTTCCGCGGAATCCTGTACATTTTGATGGTTTCCCTCCTAGTGCTTCTTTCTTTGGCGTCTAGGACTTTGATTGGATATTCGACATAGGATAGATCGGGCTGGATGTCAATGGTTTGAGATTCTATGATCTCAGTAGGAGTTTTAATGCACTTCCTAAGCTGAGATACATGGAAGACATCATGGATGGCCGCTAGTTGAGGAGGAAGTTGGGACGATAAGCTACGGGTCCGCAGATTTCGGTAATTTCAAAGTGTCCGACATAACGAGGAGCAAGTTTCCCTTTTATGCCGAACCTTTGAATACCTCGGGTAGGAGATACTCGAAGATAGACGAGGTCTCCAATTTGGAACTGTATCGGTCTTCTTCGGATGTCAGCGTAGCTCTTCTATCGAGATTGGGCTGCCTTTAGATTAGTCTGTATAGTCTTCACCTTATCCTCTGCTTCAACGACCAGGTCGGGTCCAAAGATCTTACGTTCACCGGTTTGTGACCAACTTAAAGGAGTTCAGCATCGGCGACCGCATAATGCTTCAAACAGAGCCATCTTAATGCTTGCCTGATAACTATTGTTGTAGGAGAATTCTGCCAACGACAAGCATTTGTCCCAATTCTTGTCATACTGCAGTGCACAGGCTCTAAGCATATCTTCCAGAATCTGATTTACCCTTTCAGTTGTCCGTCTATCTGAGGGTGATATGCAGAGCTTCGGATTAATTTAGTTCCAAGAGCATATTGAAGTTGCTAAACCAGAATCGAGCGATGAATTGTGCTCCACGATCAGAAATGATCATCTTGGGCACTCCATGAAGACGAACGATTTGATCCAGATAGATCTCGGCATACTTTTTTTCATTATATGTAGTATGCACGGGAAGGAAATGGGCAGTCTTGGTCAATCGATCAACGATTACATAGATGGAGTCATGTCTTTGAGAGGTGTTGGGTAAGCCGACGATAAAGTCCATACTGATATCATCTCACTTCCAAGAAGGAATGGGTAAAGGTTGAAGAATACTAGCAGTTTTGAGATGACTGGCTTTAACTCTTTGGCATATGTCACACTCCGAGACATACTTTGCAATTTCTCATTTCATATGAGTCCACCAAAAGTTCTATTTTAGGTCCTGGTACATCTTGGTACTGCCAGGGTGCATAGAGAATTTGGACAGATGAGCCTCATCCAATATCTATTAACGAAGCCTATGGTCCTTAGGTACAACGATGCGTTCGTTGAACCATAAAACCCCTTCGTGAATTATTCGAAAGCATTTGTACTTTCCTTCTTCTTGGGACAACTTCTACTTAATGATTGTGACCCCTATGTTACGCTGTTGTGCCAGAACAATGTCATTCCAAAGTGTAGCTTTAATTGAGAGATGATTCAGGCTACCTTGAGGAATAATCTCAAGATGGAGCTTTCTCATCTCCCAACAAAGCGTCTCGTTGAAAGCCTCTACTGATAAGCAAGAGCAATGTGCCTTGCAACTAAGTGCATCCGCAATGACGTTGGCCTTGCCTGGATGATAGTGTACCTCTAGGTCATAATCTTTGATAAGCTCTAGCCAGCGTCTTTGCCTCATGTTTAGATCTGCTTGCGTGAAGATGTATTTGAGGCTTTTGTGTTCAGTATAGATATGGCACTTTGTACCCATCAGATGATGTCTCCAAATTTTGAGTGCATGGATGACAGCTCCGAGTTCAAGATCATGGGCAGGGTAGTTCTGTTCATGAGTCTTGAGTGCTCGTGATGCATAAGCAATCACTCGGTTGTCCTGCATAAGCACACAACCAAGTCCGATTCCCGAAGCATCACAATAGATGTCGAAAGGTTTTGAGACATCAGGTTGAACTAAAACTGGGGCAGTGGTAAGATATGCCCTAAGGGTATGAAATGCATCTTCGCATTTCTGATCCTAGGAGAATTTAACTCCTTTCTTTAATCTTTCAGTCATAGGCTTGGCTATTTTTGAGAAGTCAGGAATGAAACGACGATAATAGCCAGCGAGACCAAGAAAACTTCAGATTTGATGGACTGAAGTTGGAGGTTTCCAATCGATCACTTCTTGTACTTTACTGGGGTCAACGGATATACCGTCACTGGAAATAGTATGGCCCAGAAATTTCACGGTATCCAGCCAAAACTCACATTTAGAGAGTTTGGCGTATAAATGGTGGTCTCTCAATTTTTGAAGAACAACATGGAGATGTTCCGCATGATCTTCCGGATTCTTGGAGTAGATCAGAATGTCATTAATGAAGACCACAACAAATTTGTCGAGTTCATGAGATACATGAAATATGCTGGGGCATTGGTAAGACCAAATGACATGACCAGATATTCGTAGAGTTCATATATGGTGGAAAAGACTGTTTTTGGAATGTCACTTGACCTGATCATGATTTGATGATAGCCGAAACGAAGATCAATCTTAGAGAATACCTTGGCTCCGGCTAACTGATCGAATAAAATATCAATGCGGGGTAGAGGATACTTGTTTTTGATGGTTACCGTATTGAGGGGACGATAATCTACACATAGCCTTAAGCTATTATCTTTCTTCTTCACGAATAGGGCTAGACAACCCCATGGTGAAGCACTTGGACGAATGTAACCCTTATCAAGGAGGTCCTGGAGTTGGATTTTTAACTCAGCCAGTTCATTGGTGTGACAGTTCGTGTACTTGCAATACTAGATATATTTTGTTAGTGTGAAATATGTGTTTATTTGTATAAAGCTTATGTGTATTTGTGTGAAGTTTTTGAAAATTTAGAGTGCAAGTAAAAAGGGTTGTTTTTGCAAAATGTATTTGGATAAGGGTAATTTCAAAATAAGTGAAAGGTGGTTTTGTAAACATGTTTTTCTTATTTTATTCCATATAAAAAAATATATATTTATCCGAAAGTTGTATTTGAAATGTGTGTGTTGAAATGTGTAAAAATTTTGGGTAAAAATAAGAGTGTTTATATAATTTTATAAAAGTACAAGTCCTTTTATGCAAGTATTTGATTTATAAAAGTAACTCTCAAAATTTACTCAGGACTAAAGTGTAAAAAGTGCAAGTTATCATGACATGTCTATCCAATCATTATGACGAGTTTATCCCGTCATCATGACGTGTCATGAATGCTTGCATTTAGTTCCTAAATGTTATAAAATTTTACTCTGTAGGACAAAAGTAATTCAAATCCAACCTTTGTTCAAAAATGCACGTGTAAAGATATAAGTTTTGAGTTTTTGAACTTGGGCCCTAAAGCAATGTTGTAGAGTTTGAAAAACTCTCCAACTTTCATTTTGGGCATTTCTTCATTAGGGTTTTAGATTGATGGGAAATTTATGTTTTATAAAAAGGTCCCTGTAGTTTTTCTAAATTGCGCATAAGTCCTTGGAAGAGTCTCACTTCTCTTTCTCAGCTTTCCCTTTCCCTGGCGCCCTTCCTTTTCTCCACATCGGCAGCACCTTTCTATTTGCCTTCCTCCTTATCTCCACTGGTTTTCCCCTTCCTCTCTTCTCCATGCCGCAGCAGGAGCACTCGGGCAGCAGGGCGCTGGCGAGGAAACGGGCGAGCAGCGGGCCTAGGCGCACGGCGCTGCGCGGCCGCCGGCGCGGCTCGGCGCAGACACGCGCGCGAGCGCGCGCGGCTCGAGCGGCCGGCCGCGGGAGGAGCGGCGGCTCGCGGCTGGCGCGAGACGCGCGGCTCCAGGCGGCCCGGCGTGCGGGGAGGCGCGGCGCAGGTGTGATGGCTTGGCGGAGGTGCGCGGCGCGGGCGCAACCGGTGCGGGCCGGCGGGCCCAGGCGGGGCGCGCGGGCGAACGGAGGCGCGTGGGGCTCACACGCACAGGCGCGGCTCGGGCGGCAGGAGCGAGCCGGTGCGGGGCAAGGCCCGGGTGGAGGCGCAGCGGGCGGCAATGCTGGGCGCGCGTGCGGCGCCGGAGCGGGCGCGGCGAGCAGGCGGTAGAGTGGCTCGCGAGCGCGTGCGCTGGGCGAATGGCGCCAGAATGGGGCACGCGAGCGGCAGTAGGCGGGCGCGGCGGTGGCGCAAGCAGCGCGGGACGTGAGCGCGCGCAGGAGGAGTTGCGGTGGAAAGCTGTTGCGCGAGATGCAGGAACGCGATGGCAATATCAAGAACGCACTTGAGGTGTTCGACGAAATGCTGGCAACAGGAGAAGGACAAGCTTTGAAGGACGCCGTCGGGTGGATGTTGCGACGGTGTGTAGGGTGACGGTGCGCAGGTGCGGCGCGGCAAGGCTGAGGCGAACGCGGGTCCAGCAGATGAGGAGGAAGAGAAGTAGCTGGGAGTGGATGTGCGTGCAGCAGAGATACACGCAAGAGAGTAGAGGAGCAGCAGAGACGGAGGAGTGGTTATGGCGAAGCGAGCCGGAAGGAGAAGCGGCGAAGCGAAGGCGGCGATTATAGCGCGGCAAATTCGGAAGGAACAGCTGCGCAGCGGCAAGGCGGTCGAGGCAGGAGTAACGCGGCGCGGGTTCGACGTGCAGCACAAGACCGGCAGCGGTAGTAAGCCGACCCTAATGGCGTCACAGCAGATGGAAAGGGCGGCGAAGTTACAGGACCCGGAGGTCCGAGCGGAATTGAACCGGCGCGTTCGCGAGTACGAGCGGAAGTGTTTGCCAGTGACCGGCTCGGCTCGATTCCACAGGCGAGTGCGCGTGCAAGGCAATAGGCCACGCACGAACAGGTTGAGAGCCAGTGGTGTTAGAGTAGTACAGGAACAGTGCGCAAGAGATGCGACCGGGTGTGGCGATCCTGCAGGAGGCTACGCGATTTATTGACTAAGAGATCAGCTATCTATATATCTATCAGTCATATACCCTCAACCTCACTCCAATCAGCTGTACGTCACTCAATTATTGTGCTGACGTAATCAAGTCGATACAACCACACGTAGTTACCTAGAATAACACTTAAGCACATCTCAATTAAGATACAACTGCTTTAGGAATCATCCCTCTGCTAGAGTAATCGATGCTTTCATCGATCAATTAGAAAACCGATGCACCTCTCAATCGGCTGCACAGGCCGAAGTACACAACCCTAGATCAATAAGCTAACGCAATAGACACGCCTCTGTTAGGCACGACCTAAGCACATCAATCAGCTAAACCCTGTTGTTTCCAATCGGCTATGTTGTAATCTTCAACAAATAGCCAATCTTAATTAGTTGCCCACCCAAAGCCCTATCTAAGTGTAATTTCTGATCATTTTGGATGTTATATGAGTGATATGTTAAATGAGTGTTGGATTGCAACTTTATTGTGAAGTAAGATAGTTTTATATGCACACTTTGAATGTAATGTTGCATTGCATGTAGATACGACTACCTCCGCAACGGTACCCGCGAGGTCTCCCAGGAGTCTGCAGAGGATATTCCTGAAGATCAAGTGAACGTCACCAAGGGATTCTCTAAAGCCCCGAACCAAAGTTCGGAAGATAACAATACTAACATCTCTAACTTCGGTCCCACCAGTAAAGGCAAGCCCCGATGCATAACCCAGTATTTCAAATTACTACAATACGCAATCTTATACACTATATATCTTGCATTACGTCTAGGAGTTGCAATGACACCCTAGTTGCATGATATTGTAGAAATCCAATGTATTGTACCCGAGTCCTTATCGCTTAGATGCTCTACTAAATAGGACCGGTAAAGTCGGGTGATTTCCTGTCACTCGCGCGATATAGGAGTTGTAATGTTTACATTCCTGTAACCACTATAAGGATGATGGACAGGGTCACGTGTTGTATCATGACCTGAAGGTTTACCCTGTCTGTTTTGTTAAAAGTGGATAAGGTCGCAGCATGTGGTAGTGGTGGCTAAGCGTTTGAAAGTACTAGCCACATGCCGCGAAATATGGTAAGCGGTAAGCCTAGTACCCAAATGGCCCGGCAAATGGACGCGTTTCCACCACTCGACTTTTATTTTATGTTTACACGCACCGACGTGTGGGAGTACGTTCTGCATGGCAGACAGGAATACGGGTTTTGTAGTCGCGCTACAGACGTATGTCCTGCACAATTGGTGTGCGTACGGTCCTGCAGTCGCTTGTGGTGGCCCTGATCCATAACCCGGAATATGAGGGAAACGGTTGCTTCAGAACGCCCTGTTGGTATTCCAAGCGTGTGTGTTAGGTTTACCTTGCAAGGTTAAATTCGATTCGGATCGTCCGCCTCTCACGAGGATTGAGACTGCTTATCCCTTTTACCACATAGAGTAAAAAGTGTAATTGTTGATGAAATAATCTGGATGGATGATAATATCTATCTTGCTTGTTTAGTATAGGTGCTTACCTAGAATGGCTAATCAAGCTAGAATCTGAAAGCTAAAACTTGAAAGTAGATTATACTCTTTGTTGCTTTTCAGCTGAAATTAAATCTAGAACCTGTACAATGCCTTCATGAGTCTAGTTATGGGCTAAAGTATACCCAATCCCGGGTAAGCCTTGCTGAGTATTAGTATACTCAGCCTTGCTAGTTTTATGTTTTTCAGGTAAAGCCTTTGAAGATCCTACTCTTCCCCTGCCTTGGCCCTGTACCTTTCCAGAAGGGTGGTCCATGGAATGGGATCCGTCCCCGGCCAACACATATGATACTGAGTGATGTCGTGCCCGGGCTTAGCATGACATCCGTCTTGACAACGTGTGTAAATCGTCGCGTATGTTTTCCGCTGCTAAAAACCATAACTTTAACAGTTTGTAATGTTTTCTCTAAATTTGAAACTTCGTACTGCTTTTGGAAACTCTTGTACTGTGATTTCCTGTGATGTAAAATATGATGGTGACTGTATCTCTGGACTCACCCTCGTGTGAGGTAACCTTATTGATCCTGTATTCGGTGGTTTATCGGGACGTTACCCGACAGGCCAAGGGATTATACCGTTTGAAGCACGTTGGAGCCCTCAGGAATGGACTCACGTACTTGAGCCGGTATAATTCAGGTTGCTTCTGCCACAGCTGGTATCAGAGCTATAAGGTTACCCTGGAGATACATTTTACCTTAAAAATGCTTTCAGTATAAAAGTTTGACCAACAAAATATTTGGCAAAGTCGCGTTGGATTCGTTAGGGATTGTACTTAGTACGTAAAGCCCTAGGGTAATGTTTATAAGGGAATTAGAGGTGGCTATAGTATATGTATATATAACCCTAACTACCAGCATTACTTTTCTGTCAAAACTTAAATTCATGCACAACCCAACTTTACTTTCTGTAACGACATCTTCGATGATGAGGTAAGAAGGTAAGGATCCTCAGCTAACTGGGGAGTTAGCCTTCCCGTCGGTGATGCGAACCGAACGCTGTTTCTCAAGCAGTGGCCCACTTGAGATGCTGCCAATGTACCAACTTCGGTTGACTACATTGGGAGTATATGGTTCGGCGCAGGGTATGGCGATCGCAGTTCATACCCCCGCATTTTGCGGTACCCCTGTGAATACGTTATCTCGATAACGTATGTTAACGTTGTCTGTACGGCGGTAATTGTACAGATGCTGTTTCTATAGTGAACAGTAATGATTGGGGACGCTTTCATGACATGCTGGCATGAAAGGTTCAGTATATACATATTATGTTTTCTGCAGGAATGCTAACCCCGATTCGATAGGTTCTGAACGGTTAGGAATATCGACTAGATATTACAGGGAGAGACGTATTTATATGATGCCACCGTAATTAACCACGTAAGACCAAGATTACTTGGCAGTTATTTTTATTTGTAAGGACGTGTAGAACATGCATACATCATGACATCTTGGATTGACCTGATTGCCTTGGTTGTTACATTGATGTACTGAAATATGTGCTTGTATCTGAATGCCTGTTTTAACTTTGTGTAGTAGGAGCCAACGTAATCTGTTAGGCTAACTTAGAGTTAAGATAGTCCTTTGAGAACTAAGTGGATTGGGTTATGTTTGAACCCTATCATCGACCTTAGCTTGACAGCTAAATCAAACCCTTGATCTTGCTTTTCCTTGAGGGTTAAATCTTGATAGTTGTCAGCAAACCCTTGGATCCATTATTTAGTGAATCATCTGTCCTCTCTTGATGTTGTACCATATCTTGTTGTCTATTCTGGTTACAACATCTGAAAATTGCACCTTCAATTTTTGCTCAGATGATTTTGGATAAAAAAAATGACAATAGTTACTTTTTGGAATACCATTCTTCCAGCAAAAGTCATGCATCATAACGCATACCATTTTTGGTCAGTGCATGGTGTTGCATCATCATCGAAAATCCGTAGACTGATTAATGGATATGCCTCCAGTATAACTTCGGGTTGTCTTCAGTTTCCTAAACTTATCTTGTTGCTGTTGGCACTACAGGGTTGTTATTCCTCTTTTGCGGTGGTGTTTAATCACATGACCATGATGCCGTGTCGGAACCTAAGGCCTCATGTGCACTGCAGTCACATGATTGAGCCATTAGGAGCGCACTGGTGACTAGGTACATGTGACGTAACCCCACTGCAATCTCTTCTTATGCAACCTTACTAGTGTTCTAACTTTCGATCCTTGCTTAAGGATATAGAACTACCCAGGTGTTAGTCACGAGAGAACGATTGCAGGGTGTGAGTCATGTGCATCATCAACTCATCACGGTATGCATCATATTTTATGCATTTCTTACATGCATACATTGCAAGCATCATCATCCTTGCATCATGGTGTATGCATCATTTGGTCAGCATCATGGTAATTGCATTGTGTCATATGCACCATTTCAGTCGTGCATGGAATCCTCCATTCTCGTGTTGCACCATCATTGCAATCATACATCTCCACAGTGCATCACGTTCATGGTCATATATCGAGCATTGCATTCTGAGTGGAGCATTTTATCTATTTGTGGAAGATAGAGAATAGTAGGCTCATAGTCGGGTGAATCTATCTCCACAGCTCGGGAAGGGATATCGAAAGACACTCGGTGCCTAGTCATCCAATCCATGCCTAGGAGGACATCCATCCCTTCAAGGTCCAAGAATAGTAAATCTGTCCTTACCAGATTTCTACCCATCTGAATTGGTACACTTCTACAAACTTGGTTTGAGGAAATTTTACCGCCAGGAGTTGCTATCGTATAGGCCCCACTAGTAGAATAAAGATCCAAGACTATTTTTATCCCACATTTTGAACTGATAAAACTATGGGTAGCACTGAAATCGAAAAGTATAATCATGGGTTGATGATTAATAGAGAAAGTACCCGTCATTATTGGCGCACCCTCGAGGAGTTCGGAGAGAGTGGTGAAGTTCACCCTTCCCTGGCGGACTTGGACCACTTGCTTCTTGCCCTTGCTGTTCAGGTTGGAGGTTTATCCTTGGAAGGATCTTCTAGGTTGAGGGCAATCCTTGATGAAGTGGGACGGGATACCGCAATTGAAACAACGATAATTGTTGTTTCCTTGGTTGGATGATGGAAAGCTCGGCCGCGGGCCTTGCTGCTGTTGCTGCTGGGGTTGTGGTGTCGATGGTTGATTGAATCGAGCTTGCTGGGGTGGTCTGGCTACCCATCTGCCTGGTTGATTGTTACGGGGTGGGGCTCGGGTAGCAGTGTTCTGGACCAACCGATACCTTGGCAGTTGCGCCGTTGAGGGTCCAGTGGGTGTCTTCCTTTTCTTTTCTGCCCTGTGGGCTGAGATGCAATCTTCTTGGGTGATTGCCATATTGACCAGCTCATTGAAAGTGTCGGCCTTTACCAAGTTCAGTCGTTCCTTAAGCTTGGTGTTCAGGCCTTGACGGAAACGATCACGTTTCCAGGCATCAATATCCGCACGATAACCCGTGTACTGGCACAAGTGGTTGAAGACTTGTGCATATTGCATGACAGTGCGGGTTCCCTATGTCAGATTCAAAAATTCATTGAGCTTTCGCTCAATGAGTCCCTCTGGAATGTGATGCACTCTAAAAGCGGTCCGAAATTCATCCCAGGTGATGACATGACCAGCCGGCTGCATGGCATGGTAATGGTCCCACCATATATGTGGCAGAACCAACCTAAATTATACCGGCTCAAGTACGCGAGTCCACTCCCGAGGGCTCCAACGTGCTTCAAACGGTATAATCCCTTGGTCTGTCGGGTAACGTCCCGATAAACCACCGATACACAGGATCAAATAAGGTTACCTCACACGAAGGTGAGTCTAGAGATACAGTCACCATCATATTTTACATCACAGGGAATTACATTACAAAAGTTTCCAACAGTAGTACGAAATTTCAAATTTAGTAAAACTATTACAAACTGTTAAAGTTATGGTTTTTGGCAGTGGAAAACATACGCGATGATTTACAGCACGCCGTCAAGACGGATGTCATGCTAAGCCCGGGCACGACATCACTCGGTATCATCAGTGTTGGCCGGGGACGGATCCCATTCCACGAACCAATCATTTGGAAGAGCACAGGGCCAAGGCAAGGGAAGAGTAGGGTCTTCAAAGACATTACCTGAAAAACAAGTAACTAGCAAGACTGAGTATACTAATACTCAGCAAGGCTTACCCGTTCATGGTATACATAGCCATGTAACTAGACTTATGAAGGTTTTTAGCTTTGGGTAGAGTTTTTAGCTGAAAAGCATCAAAGAGTAGATCCTTAATGTCAACTTTTAGCTTTCAAGTTCTATGTGATTATTCATTCTAGATAGGCACCTATAGCTATTCAAGCATGGTAGAAACTTTAGCTAAACATCATCTTTGATAATCATGAAATTTCTCTTGTTACTCTATGTGGTAAAGGGATCAAGCAGTCTCAATCTTCGTGAGAAGCGGACGATTCTGAATCGAATTCAACCTTGCAAGGATAAACATAACTCACACGCTTGGAACACCAAAGGGTCGTTCCGAAGCAACCGTTTGCCTTTCATTCCGACTCGTGGATCAGAGCCACCACAAGCGACTGCAGGACCATACGCACTTCCAAAGTGCAGGACGTACGCCTGTAGCGCGACTACATGTCCGTACTCCTGGTTGCCCTTGCAACACGTATTCCTACATGTCGAATCAAGTAACCAAAAGAAGCAAATACGAGTGGTGGGAGGTATGTCCACTCCTCGGGTTGATTGGTTACTAGGCTTACCGCTTACCATATTTCGCGGCATGCGGTTAGTACTTTCAAACGCTTAATCCGCACTACCACACACTGCGACCTTATCAAATTCATCAACACAGACGGGGTATCATCTCGACCATGATACCTCACAAAACTCCCGTCCGTCATCCTTACAGTGATAACAGGAATGTAAACATTACAACTCCTATATCGCGCGAGTGACAGGAAATCACCCGACTTCTACCGGTCCTATTAGCATAGCAGCTAGTCGGACTCAAGTTCTAGTGTTCAGTACATCAGTTCCTGGAATTATGCAACTAGGGTTCCAAGAAATTCCTAAGAACGTAATGCAGAGATAGATATAAATAATGTAGGTTGCAGTGTAAATAAAGTAGGGTTTATGTCCGGGGCTTGCCTTTACTGGTGGGGCTGAAGTCAGGGATGTTAGTATTGTTGTCTTCCGAACTTTGGTTCGGGACTTCAGATAATCCCTTGGTGATGCTCACTTGGTCTTCAGAAACATCCTCTGCAGACTCCTGGGAGATCTTGTAGGTACCGGTTGTGGAAGTAGTCGTATCTACATGCAATGCAACATTTCATTCAAAGTGTGCACATAAAACTACCTTACTTCACAATACAGTTGCAATCCAGCACTCATATAACACACTATTCACATAACAACAAAAAAGATCTGAAACTAAACTTAGATAGAGCTTTAGGTGGACAACTAATTAGAATCGGCTACTCGTTGAAGATTACAACCGAGCCGATTGGAAACAACAGAGGTTTAGTCGATTGAAAGGTGCATCGGTTTCCTAATTGATCGATGAAAGCATCGATTACTTTAGCAGAGGGGTGATTCCTAAAGCAGTTGTGTCTTAACTAAGATGTGCTTAAGTGTTATCCTAGGTAACTAGGTGTGGTTGTGTCGGCTCGATTACGTCAGGACAACAATTGAGTGACGTACAGCCGATTGGAGTGTTGTTGAGGGCATGTGACCGATAGATATATAGCCGATATCTCAGTCGATAAATCGGCTGATAGAAGTGTGTGGATAAGGAAGGGAAAACTAAGGATTGATCGGCCATAACCGATATGGAAAACAACTAGAATCGGCTTGGATCGGCCGATAGCAAGAACCCTAAGATTGTGTGTGCACCTCAGATTGATCGGCTATGTGGCAGCCGATGTAGGACAGAACAACAGAATTGTATCGGTAGTAGCCGATATTAAGAAGATATCAATCGTATCAGCTAACCAGCCGATGGTAGAAGCATAAAAAAAGAAAAGCATCGGCTGATAGCTGTTACACAGAAACACCATAGACTCAAAGGAAACGGATGCTTAGCGCCTAAGCTGATAGCCGACGCTGAAGCATAACTGTAGAGATGTATTGGATAAGCAGCAAATACACACGGACTAACAAGGATTCCTTATATGAAAAGGACCTTAAGGAAAGGGCAATCAAAACAAGGACAAAGTCTTGATGGCAAGGATATGAGTACTCGTGTGAAAAGATTAACTAGATATCACACATCTCTACTTAAGACATACATCCTATGATTTACCTTTCAGCTACAACACATGCTTAACACATAAGGTGCAAATAAAGCATTCATTTCCTAATATTTAACCTAGACCACAAATCAAAGATTTTCAACTCAAGATCACAACATAAAACTTGTAGATTTTGACCTAAGGTTTCAAACAAAACTGATTTTGTACTTTTATGAACTTTTTACGAAATTCTATGGAATGTAGAAGTTCACTGATTTGAAATAAAGAAGGTTCTGGAAATTTTATAGGGAACACCCTAGAACTTTCTAAATCAAAGCAATTAAGTCTCTGGTCGGGGAAAACAAAGAACAGGAAGATAACGACGATGTTCCGGCAAAGGAATCGCCGGCATTAGGAAGATTCAGTGAATCAGGGCAGACCTTGGGGTAGCCTTGGTCGTGGAGGAGAACAAGCGGAAAGTGAATTCCCGCGATGAATAGGATTGACGATGAGAAGTGCTCGACGGTGACGAGGTTCCGTGGGTGACGAAGAAGCCTGGTAGGGGATTGTAGTGGGTGGAGGATAACCGGAGGGATATTCCTCACGGTGACCCGTGGCGCCGATAATCGGCTTTGCCACGGCAATGATGTTTCAGCGAAGGGATTCGAAGAGGCTCGATAAGAGGGTTCACGAGCTTCCTCGAGGTGTTGTGGTCCCGCTCGAACAATCGGCGAGGAAAGGAGTTGCTGGATGTCGTGGACCATGGGACAAGATGATGGAGCCGAATCGGTTCGCTATGCCATCTTCTCCGCAAACCTCAGGGTTTTCCTGCTCACGGGCTGAGCCTCCTCTGCTCACTCAAGAAGAAACCCTCTTTGACCTGACTGCTCCGGTGCGTGCACTGCCGGCATACTTGCGCAGCCATTCGCAAGGTCGCTGCTCCCATTCTGCTTCCATACCAACGGCCCCCAACTTGCTTGCGCGTGGTCTGTTGCTTTCAATACGCACGCGCCTGCGGAAACGAACTGAGCTGGCCACTGGCAAAACACTTCCGTTCGCACTCGCGAATGAGCCGGTTCAATTCCGTTCGGACCTCCGAATCCTGTAACTCCACCGCCCTCTCCATCTGCTGTGACGCCATCTGGGCCGGCCTACCACCGCCGCCGGTCTTGCACTGCGCATCGAATTCGTGCCATGTTGCTCCTACCCTGACCGCCTTGCCGCTGCGCAGCTGCTCCTTCCGAGCTCGCCGCGCTATAACCATCGCCTTCGTTTCGCCGCTTCTCCTTCCGGCTCGCTGCCCTTCGTGCATCTCACGAGCGAGCGAGCTCGCATCCTCGATATGGCCACTCTTGCACCACCAGAGATCACCGTGGCATAGTCAGGGTCGATGCCACCGCGTTCCCGCATCTCGCGCATGACCTCAAGAGTCGCCTGGACGCGGCCGCACCTGCTGCTCCAGCCCTGCGCCTACGCCGCGTGCCTGCACCGCCCGAGCCGTCGTGCCGCCAGCTCCCGTGCTTGCGCCAGCGCCCTGCTGCTTCACCCGCGCCAGCGCCGCCCGCGTCTGCTCCCGCGTCAGTGTGCCCCGCTCAAGCGCTGCGCTCCGCGCCAGCGCTCTGTTTCGGCTGCCCAGCACCTGCAAGCGCCGCACCTGTGCAGCACCCGCGCCCGGCGCCGCCTGCCTGGGGCCGCGCCGCCCAGCGCCCGAGCCGCAGCCGCGCGCGCCCCGCATACCGCCGCCTGCCGCGCTCCCGCACCGGCTCGCCACAGCTGCACGCCGCCCTGCGTGCTCCGCACCAAGCCGAGCCGCCCGTGCCGACGCCTGGTGGAGGAGAGGGAGGGACACGAGAGAGAGAGAGAGATGACACCACCAGTGGAAGGAGGAGGAAGTCAAATACAAGAAGAACAGAGAGAGAAGGGGAAGATGCCAGCGGTGAGGAGAAAAAGAAAGGGCGCCTGGATAAGGGAGAGCAGAGAAGGACAGATGGAATTTCCCAAGGGCTTATGCGCAATTTCAGAAAACTGAAGGGACCTATCTGTAAAGCATAAATTCTCATTAATCTAAAACCCGAATGAAGAAATGCTCAAAATGAAAGTTGGAGAGTTTTTCAAACTCTACAACATTGCTTTAGGGCTCAAGTTCAAAAACTCAAAACTTATATCTTTACACGTGCATTTTTGAACAAAAGTTGGATTTGAATTACTTTTGTCCTAAAAGAGTGAAATTTTATAACATTTAGGACCTAAATGCAAGAATTTATGACACATCATGATGACGGGATAGACACGTCATAATGATTGGATAGACATGTCATAATGACTTGCACCTTTTACACTTTAGTCCTAAGTAATTTTGAAAGTTACTTTTGTAAATCAAATACTTGCATAAAAGGACTTGTACTTTTATAAAATTACATAAATACCCTTATTTTCACAACTTTACCCAAAATTTTTATACAATTCAACACATACTTTTCAAGTGAAACTTTTGGATAAATATATATTTTTACAGGACATAAAGTAAGAAAAACATGTTTGCAAAACCACCCTTCACTTATTTTGAAGATATCTCCTATCCAATTACATTTTGCAAAAACAACCCTAGTTTTTCCATAATTACAAAAATAACCATTTTACTTGCACTTTAAATTTTCAAAAGCTTGACACAAACATACACAAGCTTTTCACTAACAAGCACATACTTCACACTAACAATTTAGGTGCCTAGTTTACAAGTACATGAACTGTCACAACCTTCCCCCCTAAAAAGAATCTCGTCCCGAGATTCAGGATGAAAGACTTTTAATGGGAGAGGAACAAGTCATCCATCAAAAGTAGCAGGAAGCAATCACATCAGAGAAGTAAAAGCCGTTGGAGTATGATAAGATGAGTATAACGAGAACATGGATAGATTGTACATGGATTGAGTTTGACGAAAGAAGAGAGAAAAAGGTGATCAAGTTCTCTCAGAGCTGAGATCATAACATGGGGATGATAAATGTCGGTGACATTCATCACACAACTTATGGATAGCAAGTGAGGATAGTACGAAAGATTGATGAGTGATGTTTGAAATATTTCTGCTTAGTGTTTATTACCTGAATGATTTAGATGAGGTTGATTGCAAAACATGCCTATTTATACCGATGCAATCAAGGAATAATGATAAAATGCTCCAACTCAAAGTGCAATGCTCGATATATAACCATGAACGTGATGCACTGTTGAGATGTATGATTGCAATGATGGTGCAACACGAGGATGGAGGATTTCATGCACGACCAAAATGGTGCATATGACACAATGCAATTACCATGATGCTGACCAAATGATGCATACACCCTGATGCAAGGATGATGATGCTTGTAATGTATGCACATAAGAAATGCATAAAATATGATGCATGAGTTAATGACACACATGACTCGCACCCTGCAACCGTTCTCTCGTAACTAACACCTGGGTAGTTCTATATCCTTGAGCGAGGATCAAAAGTTAGGACACTAGTAAGGTTGTATAAGAAGAGATTGCAGTGGGGTTACATCACATATACCTAGTCACCAGTGCGCTCCTAATGGCTCAATCATGTGGCTGCAGCGCACATGAGACCTTAGGTTCCGACACGGCATCATGGTCATGTGATTAAACACCACCACAAAAGAGAAGTGACAACCCTGTAGTGCCAACAGCAACAAGATAGACTTAGGAAACCGAAGACAACCAGAAGTTGTACTGAAGGCACACCTGTTAGTCAGTCTACGGATCTTCGGTGATGATGCAACACCATGCACTGACCAAAGATGATATATGTTATGATGCATGACTCTTGCCGGGAGAATTGTATTCCAAAGTAATGATTGCCATAAATCCTTTTTAATTTATCCAAAATTATCTGAGCAACAATTGAAGGTGCAACTTTTAGAGGTTGTAACCAGAATAGCCAACAATATAAGGTACAACATCAAGAGAGGATAGATGAATCACTGAAGGATGGATTGAAGAGTTTGCTGATACTTATCAATGTTTAACCATCAAAGGAAAAGCTCAATGCTTCTACCAAAATAGATTCAAAGCAAGATCAAGGGTTTGATTTGGCTGTCAAGCTAAGATTGGTGATAAGGTTCAAACATGACCCAATCCGCTTGATTCACAAAAGACCTTCTCACTCTAGGTTAGCCTAGCAGATTACATTAGCTCCTACAACATAAAGTCTAGGCGGCATTCAGATACAAGCAACACATTTTAAAGCAACAACATAACAAGCAAGGCAATCAAATCCATCCAAGATAACATGATGCATGCACATTCTACACGTCCTCACAAACAAAAATAACTGCCAAGTAATCTTGGTCTTACGTGGTTAAGTACGGTGGCATCATATAAATACGTCTCTCCCTATAATATCTAGTCATTCTTACGTTCAAATTTACGCAACGAGGTTAGCGTACCTGCAGAAAACCACAAGATATATATACCGAACCTTTCATGCCAGCATGTCATGAAAGCGTCCCCAAACATTACTGTTCACTATAGAAACAGCATCTGTACAATTACCGCCATACAGACAATGTTAGCATACTTTATCGAGATAACGTATTCACGGGGGTACCGCAAAAATGCGAGGGTATTGCAGTTTATACCCTGTACCTAACTATATACTCCCAATGTAGTCAACCGAAGTTGGTACATTGGCAGCATCTCTAGTAGGCCACTGCTTGAGCAACAGCGTTCGGTTCGCATCATCGACGGGAAGGCTAACTCCCCAGTTAGTTGAGGATCCTTACCTTCTTACCTCATCGTCGAAGGTGTCGATACAGAAAGTAAAGTTGGGTTGTGCATGAATTTAAGTTTCGACAGAAAGTAATGCTGGTAGTTAGGGTTATATATATATTATAGCCACTTCTATTTCCCCCATAAGCATAACTCTAGGGCTTTACGTACTAAGCACAATCCTTAACGAATCCAACGTGGCTTTGCCAAACATTTTGTTGGTCAAACTTTTATACTGAAAGCATTTTCAAGGTAAAATGTATCTCCAGAGTAACCTTATAGCTCTGATACCAGCTGTGGCAGAAACAAACTGAATTATACCGGCTCAAGTACGCGAGTCCACTCCCGAGGGCTCCAACGTGCTTCAAACGGTATAATCCCTTGGTCTGTCGGGTAACGTCCCGATAAACCACCGATACACAGGATCAAATAAGGTTACCTCACATGAAGGTGAGTCTAGAGATACAGTCACCATCATATTTTACATCACAGGGAATTACATTACAAAAGTTTCCAACAGTAGTACGAAATTTCAAATTTAGTAAAACTATTACAAACTGTTAAAGTTATGGTTTTTGGCAGCAGAAAACATACGCGATGATTTACAGCACGTCGTCAAGACGGATGTCATGCTAAGCCCGGGCACGACATCACTCGGTATCATCAGTGTTGGTCGGGGACGGATCCCATTCCACGAACCAATCATTTGGAAGAGCACAGGGCCAAGGCAAGGGAAGAGTAGGCTCTTCAAAGACATTACCTGAAAAACAAGTAACTAGCAAGACTGAGTATACTAATACTCAGCAAGGCTTACCCGTTCATGGTATACATAGCCATGTAACTAGACTTATGAAGGTTTTTAGCTTTGGGTAGAGTTTTTAGCTGAAAAGCATCAAACAGTAGATCCTTAATGTCAACTTTTAGCTTTCAAGTTCTATGTGATTATTCATTCTAGGTAGGCACCTATAGCTATTCAAGCATGGTAGAAACTTTAGCTAAACATCATCTTTGATAATCATGAAATTTCTCTTGTTACTCTATGTGGTAAAGGGATCAAGCAGTCTCAATCTTCGTGAGAAGCGGACGATTCTGAATCGAATTCAACCTTGCAAGGATAAACCTAACTCACACGCTTGGAACACCAAAGGGTCGTTCCGAAGCAACCGTTTGCCTTTCATTCCGACTCATGGATCAGAGCCACCACAAGCGACTGCAGGACCATACACACTTCCAAAGTGCAGGACGTACGCCTGTAGCGCGACGACATGTCCGTACTCCTGGTTGCCCTTGCAACACGTATTCCTACATGTCGAATCAAGTAACCAGAAGAAGCAAATACGAGTGGTGGGATGTATGTCCACTCCTCGGGCCGATTGGTTACTAGGCTTACCGCTTACCATATTTCGCGGCATGCGGTTAGTACTTTCAAACGCTTAATCCGCACTACCACACACTGCGACCTTATCAAATTCATCAACACAGACGGGGTATCATCTCGACCATGATACCTCAAAAAACTCCCATCCGTCATCCTTATAGTGATAACAGGAATGTAAACATTACAACTCCTATATCGCGCGAGTGATAGGAAATCACCCGAGTGCTACCGGTCCTATTAGCATAGCAGCTAGTCGGACTCAAGTTCTAGTGTTCAGTACATCGATTCCTGGAATTATGCAACTAGGGTTCCAAGCAAGTCCTAAGAACGTAATGCAAAGATAGATATAAATAATGTAGGTTGCAGTGTAAATAAAGTAGGGTTTATGTCCGGGGCTTGCCTTTACTGGTGGGGCTGAAGTCAGGGATGTTAGTATTGTTGTCTTCCGAACTTTGGTTCGGAACTTCAGATAATCCCTTGGTGATGCTCACTTGGTCTTCAGAAACATCCTCTGCAGACTCCTGGGAGATCTTGTAGGTACCGGTTGTGGAAGTAGTCGTATCTACATGCAATGCAACATTTCATTCAAAGTGTGCACATAAAACTACCTTACTTCACAATACAGTTGCAATCCAGCACTCATATAACACACTATTCACATAACAACCAAAAAGTTCTGAAACTAAACTTAGATAAAGCTTTAGGTGGACAACTAATTAGAATCGGCTACTCGTTGAAGATTACAACAGAGCCGATTGGAAACAACAAAGGTTTAGTCGATTGAAAGGTGCATAGGTTTCCTAATTCATCGATGAAAGCATCGATTACTTAAGCAGAGGGTTGATTCCTAAAGCAGTTGTGTCTTAACTGAGATGTGCTTAAGTGTTATCCTAGGTAACTAGGTGTGGTTGTGTCGGCTCGATTACGTTAGCACAACAATTGAGTGACGTACAGCCGATTGGAGTGTGGTTGAGGGTATGTGACCGATAGATATATAGCCGATCTCTCAGTCGATAAATCGGCTGATAGAAGTGTGTGGATAAGGATGGGAAAACTAAGGATTGATCGGCCATAACCGATATGGAAAACAACTAGAATCGGCTTGGATCGGCCGATAGCAAGAACCCTAAGATTGTGTGTGCACCTCAGATTGATCGGCTATGTGGCAGCCGATGTAGGACAGAACAATAGAATTGTATCGGCAGTAGCCGATATTAAGAAGATATCAATCATATCAGCTAACCAGCCGATGGTAGAAGCATAACAAAAGAAAAGCATTGGCTGATAGCTGTTACACAGAAACACCATAGACTCAAAGGAAACGGATGCTTAGCGCCTGAGCTGATAGCCGACCCTGAAGCATAGCTGTAGAGATGTATTGGATAAGCAGCAAATACACACGGACTAACAAGGATTCCTTATATGAAAAGGACCTTAAGGAAACGGGAATCAAAACAAGGACAAAGTCTTGATGGCAAGGATATGAGTACTCGTGTGAAAAGATTAACTAGATATCACACATCTCTACTTAAGACATACATCCTATGATTTACCTTTCAGCTACAACACATGCTTAACACATAAGGTGCAAATAAAGCATTCATTTCCTAATATTTAACCTAGACCACAAATCAAAGATTTTCAACTCAAGATCACAACATAAAACTTGTAGATTTTGACCTAAGGTTTCAAACAAAACTGATTTTGTACTTTTATGAACTTTTTATGAAATTCTATGGAATGTAGAAGTTCACTGATTTGAAATAAAGAAGGTTCTTGAAATTTTATAGAGAACACCCTAGAACTTTCTAAATCAAAGCAATTAAGTCCCTGGTCGAGGAAAACAAAAAACAGGAAGATAACGATGATGTTCCGGCAAAGGAATCGCCGGCATTAGGAAGATTCAGTGAATCAGGGCGAACCTTGGGGTAGCCTTGGTTGTGGAGGAGAACAAGCGGAAAGTGAATTCCCGCGATGAACAGGATTGACGATGAGAAGTGCTCGACGGTGACGAGGTTCCGTGGGTGACGAAGAAGCCTGCCAGGGGATTGTAGTGGGTTGAGGATAACCGGAGGGATATTCCTCACGGTGATCCGTGGCGACGATAATCGGCTTTGCCACGGCGACGATGTTTCAGCGAAGGGATCCGAAGAGGCTCGATAAGAGGGTTCACGAGCTTCCTCGAGGTGTTGTGGTCCTGCTCGAACAATCGGCGAGGAAAGGAGTTGCTGGATGTCGTGGACCATGGGACAAGATGATGGAGCCGAATTGGTTCGCTATGCCATCTTCTCCGCGAACCTCAGGGTTTTCCTGCTCACGGGCTGAGCCTCCTCTGCTCACTCAAGAAGAAACCCTCTTTGACCTGCTGCTCCGGTGCGTGCACTGCCGGCATACTTGCGCAGCCATTCGCAAGGTCGCCGCTCCCGTTCTGCTTCCACACCAACGGCCCCCAACTTGCTTGCGCGTGGTCTATTGCTTTGCATACGCACGCGCCTACGGAAACGAACCGAGCTGGCCACTGGCAAAACACTTCCGTTCGCACTCGCGAACGCGCCAGTTCAATTCCGTTCGGACCTCTGAATCCTGTAACTCCGCCGCCCTCTCCATCTGCTGTGACGCCATCAGGGCCGGCCTACCGCTGCCGCCGGTCTTGCACTGCGCATCGAATTCGTGCCATGTTGCTCCTGCCCTGACCGCCTTGCCACTGCGCAGTGCAGCTGCTCCTTCCGAGCTCGCCGCGCTATAACCGTCACCTTCGTTTCACCGCTTCTCCTTCCGGCTCGCTACCCCTCGTGCATCTCACGAGCGAGCGAGCTCGCGTCCTCGATACGGCCACTCTTGCACCACCAGAGATCACCGTGGCGTAGTCAGGGTCGATGCCACCGTGTTCCCGCATCTCGCGCATGACCTCAAGAGTCACCTGGACGTGGCTGCGCCTGCTGCTCCAGCCCTACGCCTACGCCGCGTGCCTGCACCGCCCGAGCCGTCGCGCCGCCAGCTCCCGTGCTTGCGCCAGCGCCCTGCTGCTTCACCCGCGCCAGCGCCACCCGCGTCTGCTCCCGTGTCAGTGTGCCCCACTCCAGCGCTGCGCTCCGCGCCAGCGCTCTGTTCCGGCCGCCCAGCACCTGCACGCGCCGCACCTGTGCAGCGCCCGCGCCCGGCGCCGCCTGCCTGGGGCCGCACCACCCAGCGCCCGAGCCGCAGCCGCGCGCGCCCCGCCCACCACCAATTGCCGCGCTCCCACACCGGCTCGCCGCAGCTGCGCGCCACCCGGCGCGCTCCGCGCCAAGCCGAGCCGCCCGTGCCGACGCCTGGTGGAGGAGAGGGAGGGACACGAGAGAGAGAGAGAGATGACACCACCAGTGGAAGGAGGAGGAAGTCAAATACAAGAAGAACAGAGAGAGAAGGGGAAGATTGTGACAGTCCGTGTATTTGTAATGCTAGGCATATATTTTGTTAGTGTGAAATATATGTTTGTTAAGTGTAAAGCTTGTGTATGTTTATGTGAAACTTTTGAAAATTTAAAAGTACAAGTAAAAAAAAGAGTATTTTTGTAATTATAGAAAAACCTAGGGTTGTTTTTGCAAAATGTATTTGGAGAAGGATAATTTCAAAATAAGTGAAAGGTGGTTTTGGTAAACATGTTTTTCTTATTTTATTCCTTGTAAAAAAATATATATATTTATCCAAAATTTGCATTGGAAACGCAAGTGTTGAATTGTGTAAAAATTTTGGGTAAGTTGTAAAAATAAGGGTATTTATGTGATTTTATAAAAGTACAAGTCCTTTTATGCAAATGTTTGATTTACAAAAGTAACTTTCAAATTTACTCAGGGCTAAAGTGTAAAAGTGCAAGTCATCATGACATGTCTATCCAACTATTATGACGAGTCTATCCCGTCATTATGACGTGTCATAAATGTTTGCCTTTAGGTCCTAAATTTTATAAAGTTACGCTCTTTAGGATAAAAGCAATTCAAATCCGACTTTTGTTCAAAAATTCACGTGTAAAAATATAAGTTTTGAATTTTTGAACTTGGGCCCTAAAGCAATGTTGTAGAGTTTGAAAAACTCTCCAACTTTCGTTTTGGGCATTTCTTCATTAGGGTTCTAAATCAACGGGAAATTTTGTTTTACAAATAGGTCCCTGCAGTTTTTTGAAATTACGCATAAGCCCTTGGAAAATTCCATCTGTCCTTCTCTCCTCTTCCTTATCCTGGTGTCTCTTTGCTTTTATCTTCCATCTCTGTTTTCCTTCCGCTGGCACTTCTTCTTTTCCCCCACGGTGGCGCACCTATCTGGCCGCGCGCCCGCGTCGCGCGCTGCCTGGGGCCGCCGTGCCAGCGCGCCTGCTCCCACGCTGCCGCTCCCTGGGCGGGTCCGCCTCCAGCGCGGCGCGGCCAGGCGCGGGCGCGCGCGGGCAGCCAGGCGGACGCGCGGGGAGCAGAGGCGCAGCGCGGCAGAGGGAGCAGGCCAGCGGCACGCGGACGCGCTGGCTCGGGTGCGGAGCGCAGGTGCGCGGCAGCAAGGGGTGAACGCCGCACGGATGGAGCGGAGCGAGCGGGTGTCGTGCGACGCAGCGAGGGTGGCTAGTGGTGCAAGCGTTCGGGCGAGGTCCCGGGCGGCAGAGCGGCGCGGCGCTAGTGCACTGGGCGAACGAGGAGCGGCTCGGCCGAAGCAGGAGCGGAGCTCGGCTGGCGGAGCGGCAACGGCTCGGGCGAGCGTGCACGCGATGGTGTACGGAAGTTGGCGGTATAGACAGGTGTTGAGCGGGGCGCGCGCGGAGGGCGCTGGAGGCGCGGTTGGCGCGCGTGCGCGAGTGGCTCGGCTGGGGCAGGAGTAAGCCCAGGTAACGCGAACACGCATGTGCGAGCACGGAAGTGATACGGCAAGGCCGGGCGAACACGGGTTCGGCAGCTGGAAGCAGAGGAGCAGCTACACAGTGTACAGGGCGACGATGTGCAGGTAGGTCGCGCGCGATGCGAGGGGAGTTGTAATGCGGCGGCTGCAGGCGGACCCGCCCAGGGAGCGGTAGAGTCGCGCGTGAAGGACGTCGGAGACCGTTAAAGGGAAAGCAACGAATGAGATCAAGCAGCACTACGGACTGCTCGCGAAAGATATGGAGATAGCCCCGGTGTGAACGGGCTTCGGTTCTCGCGGAGGCAGAAGGGGCGAGTGTGGCACGGCTAAACGAAGGCGGAGGTCCGGACTGAATTGGACTAGCGCATCCGCGAGTATGGAGCAGAAGCATTCTGCCCGTGGCAGTGGTAGGCCGATTCGGATGGCGTCGCAGCTGGCGGAAAAGGCGGCAGAACTACACCTTGTGCGAGCGAGAGTGACGCACAGGAGTTGCAGCCAGGTACGGCGGCCCTGCAAGTGACGGCACGGGCATACCAGCTGCGTTTCTGCGGTGCATGAGCATGAGCATGAGCAGAGAAGACTCAGCTCGTGAGCCGGAAAGCCCTGAGGTTCGTGGAAGAGATGGCATAGCGAACCAATCCGGCCCTATCGGCTTCTTCCCAGGAGTCCATGACACCTAGCAACTTCTACTTTTCATCACCGTCGAATACTTCTCATCACCAATCTTATTCGCCACGGGACTTCACTTTCCGTCCATTCTTTTCCATAACCCAAGGTTTGCTCCGACCTACTGCATCTTCTTAATGCCGGCGATTCCTTTGCCAGGATATCGTTGTTAACTTCTTATTATCCGTTTTCCCGGACCAGGGACTTGATTGCTATGTTTTAGAAAACTCTAGGGTGTTCTTTGTAAAATTTCTGAAGTTTTCTGTATTTCAAATTGATGAACTTCTACATTTCATAGATTTTCGTAGGAAGTTTATAAAAATGTAAAATCAGTTTTGTTTGAAATCCTAAGTCAAACCCTACAAATTTTATGTTGTGCTCTTGAATTGAAAATCTTTGATGTGTGGTCTAGGTCAAATGTTAGGGAATGAATGCTTTGTTTGTACCTCATATTGTATGCATGTGTTATAGCTGGAAGATAATTTATAGGGTGTGATATCTAGTTGATCCTATCACCCTAGTGCTCATATCCTTGCCGTCAAAACGTTATCCTTGTCTTGATTGCTGTTTCCTTAAGTTTCTCTTCGTGTAAAGGTCTTTGTTAATTCAGGTGCATCTGTTGCTTAGCTTATATATCTCTGCAACTGCGTTTCAACATCAGCTTTTGGTTCAGCTGCTAAGCATCCATTTTCCTTGAGTCTAGGATGTTTCTGTGTAACAGCTATCAGTCGATACTTCTATCATCGGCTGGTTAGCTGATACGGTTGTTACCTTTCTAGTATCGGCTACTGCCGATACGATTCTTCTGTTTTGTCCTACGTCGGCTGCACATAGCCGATGTATCGGAGATGCACACATTCTTAGGATTCTTGTTATCGGCCAATCCAAGCCGATTCTAGTTGTTTTCCATATCAGTTATGGCCGATCAATCCTTAGTTTTCTCATCCTTATCCACATACTTCTATCAGTCGATTTATCGACTGAGAGATCGGCTATATATCTATCAGTCATATACCCTTAACCACACTCCATTCGTCTATACGTCACTCAATTGTTGTGCTGACGTAATCAAGTCGATACAACCACACCTAGTTACCTAGGATAACACTTAAGCACATCCCAGTTAAGACATAGTTGCTCTAGGAAACACCCCTCTGCTGAAGTAATCGATGCTTTCATCGATCGTCTAGGAACCCGATGCACTCGTCAATCGGCTAAACCTCTGTTGTTTCCAATCAGCTCTGTTGTAACCCTCAACATGTAGCTAATTCTGATTAGTTGTCTCCCTAAAGCTTCACCTAAGTTTAGTTTCAGATCTCTTTTGATTGTTATGTGAGTAGCTTGTTAAATGAATGTGGAATTGCAACTTTGTTGTGAAGTAAATAGTTTTGTGTGCACATTTGAATGTAATGTTGCATTACATGTAGATATGACTACTTTCGGCAATGATACCTGCGAGATCTCCCCGGAGTCTGCGGAGGATGTTTCTGAAGACCAAGAGGATGTCACCAAGGAATATCGCAAGCCCCGAACCAAAGTTCGGAAGATGTTAACAGTTCTGACTTCAGACCCACCAGTAAAGGCAAGCCCCGGACATATCCCACTATTTTAATTACACTACAATCTATATCTATCTACGTATTCTATGCATTAAGTTCTTAGGAATTGCTTGAAACCCTAGTTGCATTCTCCTAGGAACCAATGTGATGGATACTAGCACTTGAGTCCGACTAGTTGCTATGCTAATAGGGCCGGTAGAAGTCGGGTGATTTCCTGTCACTCGCGCGATATAGGAATTGTAATGTTTACATTCCTGTTATCACTACAAGGATGACGGACGGGAGTTTTGTAAGGTATCATGGTTGAGGTGATACCCCGTCGGTGTTGTTTAAATTGATAAGGTCGCGGTGTGTGCCGATCGGGGTTAAGCGTTTGAAAGTACTAACCACATGCCGCGAAATATGGTAAGCGGTAAGCCTAGTAACCAATCAGCCCGAGGAGTCGACATACCTCCCACCACTCGTCTTGCTTCTTCTAGTTACTTATGTTCGATTGGGGAAATACGTGTTGCAAGGGAAACCAGGAATACGGGCTTTGTAGTCGCGCTACAGACGTATGTCCTGCACTTTGGAAGTGCGTATGTTCCTGCAGTCGCTTGTGGTGGACCTGTCCACGAGTCAGAATGAAAGGCAAACGGTTGCTTCGGAACTATCGTTGGATGTTCCAAGCGTGTGAGTTAGGTTTACCTTGTAAGGTTAAATTCGATTCAGAATCGTCCGCCTCTCACGATGATTGAGACTACTTAATCCCTTTATCACACAGAGTAACAAGAGCAACTATATGATGAGTAATACTGATGGTTGAGATACAGAGCTCTACCTTGCTTGCTTAGTTATAAGTGCTTATCTAGAATGGATAATCACATAAAACTTGAAAGCTAAAAGTTGAAAATAAGGATCTACTCTTAGTTGCTTTTCAGCTGAAACTAAACCCAGAACTATTATAAGCCTTCATAAGTCTAGTTATGGGCTAAAGTATACCCAATCCTGGGTAAGCCTTGCTGAGTATTAGTATACTCGGCCTTGCTAGTTATATATTTTGCAGGTAATGTCTTGAAGGCCCTACTCTTCCCTTGCCTTGGCCCTATGCTCTTTCAGAAGGTTGGTCCGTGGAATGGGATCCGTCCCCGGCCAGCACTGGTGTTATCGAGTGATGTCGTGCCCGGGCTTAGCATGACATCCGTCTTGACGACGCGTTGTAATCGTCGCATATGTTTTCCGCTGCTAAAAACCATAGCTTTACAGTTTGTAATGTCTTTTCTAAATTTTAAAACTTCGTACTGCTTAAAGAAAATCTTGTATTGTAATTTTCTGTGATGTAAAATATGATGGTGATTGTATCTCTGGACTCACCTTCATGTGAGGTAACCTATTTGATCCTGTGTATCGGTGGTTTATCGGGACGTTACCTGACAGGCCAAGGAATTATACCGTTTGAAGCACGTTGGAGCCCTCGGGAGTGGACTCGCGTACTTGAGCCGGTATAATTCAGGTTGGTTCTGCCACAAAGATGCCGGCGGTGAGGAGAAAAAGAAAGGGCGCCTGGATAAGGGAGAGCAGAGAAGAAGGACACATGGAATTTCCCAAGGGCTTATGCGCAATTTCAGAAAACTACAGGGACCTATCTGTAAAGCATAAATTCTCATTAATCTAAAACCCGAATGAAGAAATGCCCAAAATGAAAGTTGGAGAGTTTTTCAAACTCTACAACATTGCTTTAGGGCTCAAGTTCAAAAACTCGAAACTTATATCTTTACACGTGCATTTTTGAACAAAAGTTGGATTTGAATTACTTTTGTCCTAAAAGAGTGAAATTTTATAATATTTAGGACCTAAATGCAAGAATTTATGACATGCCATGATGACGGGATAGACACGTCATAATGATTGGATAGACATGTCATAATGACTTGCACCTTTTACACTTTAGTCCTAAGTAATTTTGAAAGTTACTTTTGTAAATCAAATACTTGCATAAAAGAACTTGTACTTTTATAAAATTACATAAATACCCTTATTTTCACAACTTTACCCAAAATTTTTAGACAATTCAACACATACTTTTCAAGTGAAACTTTTGGATAAATATATATTTTTACAGGACATAATGTAAGAAAAATATGTTTGCGAAACTGTGGCAGAACCGCTCGAATTATTCCGGCTCAAGTGCGCTATTGGTCGCTGTACCACTGCAATCAACTTAACGCACTTCAAGCGGAACAATCCTTTGGTCTGTCGGGTCTCCGCCCGATTCAACCACGGTTCAGCAGGATCGAAGCAGGTTTATTTCGCACGAAGGCGAGTTCACATCACAGAATAGCTCATCAACTTTTAATTTACAACCATACAGCATTATTACAACCGAGTTTCAAAGATAGGTAAACTTATACATAACCATGTTCAACTGACAAGCATAACAGCTTGTCTAAACTCACAGCGGAAGAAAAAGTTTTACGCGACTACACACGTTGCGAAGACGGACGCCAAGCTTAGCCCAGGGCTTGGTGTCACTCCGGAGGGTCAGTGCCGGCCGGGGACGGGTCCCACTCCACGGACCAGCCAAACGGAACGGACGTTGGCCACCCAAGGTTGTCCGTGGGGTTCTCAAAGGTTATACCTGAAACAGATATTAGCAAGGCTGAGTATTCTAATACTCAGCAAGACTTACCCGGGGCTGGGTATACTTAGCCCGTAACTAGACCCATGCAAGCTTTGTAAGGCTCTAGGTGTATTTTCAGCTGAAAAGTAATAAAGAGTATGTACTACTTTCAAGTTTTAGCTCTCATTTTCTAGTTGAGTATTTATTCTAGATTAGCACCTAAACTAAGCAAGCAAGGTAGTGATTATCATCCATCAAGATTATCCATCATTAGTTACACTTTTTACTCAATGTGGTAAAAGGGATAAGCAGTCTCAAGCATCGTGAGAGGCGGACGATTCGAATCGAATTTTTAACCTTGCAAGGTAAACCTAACACACACGCTTGGGATTACCGGCAGGGCTTTCCGAAGCAACCGTTTACCTTTCATTCCGACTCGTGGGCAGGCCACCACAAGCGACTTGCAGGACCGTACGCACATCACTCGTGCAGGACATACGTCTGTAGCGCGACTACAAAACCCGTATTCCTGTCTGCCATGCAGAACGTACTCCCACAGGTCGGTGCGTGAAAAGAACCAAATAGATCGAGTGGTGGAAATATACCCACTTGCCGGGCCGATCGGTTACTAGGCTTACCGCTTTACCATATTTCGCGGCATGTGGCTAGTACTGTTCAAACGCTTAGCCACCACTACCATACATTTCGGCCTTAAAACTTTTATCAACACAGACAGGGTAAACTTCCAGGTCATGATACAGCACATGACCCTGTCCGTCATCCTTATAGTGACTGCGGAAATGTAAACATGTAACTCCTATATCGCGCGAGTGACAGGAAATCACTCGACTTCTACCGGTCCTATTAGCGAAGCATCTAATCGATATGGACTCGGGAGCATCACATTGGATTCCTAAGATATCATGCAACTAGGGTTTCACTTCAACTCCTAGACTTAATGCAAGATATAATGTAAATAAGTGTAGATTGCAGTGTAAGTAAAGTAATGGGATATGTCCGGGGCTTGCCTTCTGGAGTGGGGGTAGGGGCAGGAGAGTCAGAGATTTCCGAACTCGGGTTCGGAGCTTCAGTTAGACCTTCGACGACTTGTGCTGGGTCTTCTGGAAAGCCTTGGTCTTGTCCTAAGACCAATTCGTAGTCTCCGTCGTCGAGTGTCGTTGATTCTATATGAAATGCAATACATTAATGAAGTGAATTTTAAATTTAAAATTCAAATATTATATCACATCCAATAGCACACCAACATGTATAGAATAAAGAGGGTTTAGATTTGAAACACCATTTATAAGATATGGTAAAATTTTATTGTAATATAACTTAAACCTTTGGGTTAAATTTGAAATAAACTAAAATTTGATTTCAAAACTTTAAATAAAAGATCATAGAAACTTGATCATATATTAGCATCATAAAACATTACATTAGTGAATACTAAGATTCCAATTAGAATAGGTTATATATTAGGTTTATTTTAAATTTGAAAGCTCAAATTAAAGATGTTAAGTTTAAATTAACTGTGGAGTTTGAAATTGCACAAGGTCACTTAGGACTTAAAGAACATTCATGCTAAACTTAAAGATAAACAAAAGAGCATGAAATGACAAGGTCACATGTGTAGTACCCCTTAATCTTAGATGTTTAATAAAGGCAAAAGTATTTTGTTTCACACTAAACTCTATTAATAAAAGTCATAGAGTTTGAAATCTACTTTCTAACAAAATTTGTTTCACTATTTATAGATTTTTCTGTGAATTGTTATGAATTTTACAAGACAGAATAGACCCTCACATGAAATAACAGATTCCCTTTACACCTTAGTCCTTGCATTTAACATCTAACCCCCTGGAAAGAAAGTGTTCCACGCAATTGGATCCAGACCATGGCCGGCGGTGGGGGAGGCACAAGTCCGGCCAAATTCCGGCCGGTGAGGTCGCCGGCGGTGAGGGGAAAAGAGAGGAGGAGCACGAGGGGGCCTAGGGCTACCTGTGGGTGGTCTCGGAGGGGCTCAAGGCGGTCGGAGGAGGGCTGCCCGCGGAGGACAGGACTGGCGGCCGGAGGCGCACGGCGGCGGGGTGCTTCCGGTGGGCGGAGGGGGAAGAGAACTGGCTGGGGAGGTTCTATAGGGCACGGGGAGTCTCACGGTGCAGTCAATTTGGGGAGGAGAAGAGCGGGAAGACGAGTTCCACGGCGACCCGAGGTCACGGCGGCGCTAGGGGAGACGGCGGCTCTGTACGCGCGCGGGGGAGACCGGGGTGTCAAATTTATAGACAAGCGGATCGACGGTGAGCTGCTAGTGTCGTAGAGCAATAGAGAGGAAGAGATAGGGCTTGTCCTCGGGAAATTTGCGGCGGCGGCAGGGAGCACCAGTGGCGGTGCGGCAGTGCCGCAGGCGCCGTGGCGCGCGGGCTGGACGCCAGCAAGGGGGAAAAGGAGCAGTGGCCGAGCAGAAGGGGCGACGCGTGGACCGGGGGGGGCACAGGGGAGATGGCCGGCGGTGAGCCAGGGCGGCTCATTACGCCGGCGGCAGAGGAACAGGGGAGGCAGAGCAGGGGGGGGGCAGAGCGCCTGAGGAAGAAGGGGTGAACTGACTCAAGGACTGATCCGCAATTTCAGAGAAAGACAGGGGCCTTACTGTAAAGGGCTTGTAACTTTTAAACCAATGCTCAAATGAAGATGGTCCAAAAAGCAAAAGTGCATGGATTTTCAAACTCTACAACTTCTCTTTAAGGTTCATCTGCAGTTGAGCAATAGTTTTAGAAATAAAATGAACTTAGTAAATATTTCATGTTTCATGTAAATACCTAAGTAAAATTACTTTTGCACATACATCCCATGGTAACTTCACACATAATTTTGCAATTTGACCACAGATACTGTTTTTTGCAAATTAACCCTTATGCTTTTAAATTTTTCCCTCACCTCCAACCAATTTGCATAAAAGGACCTTTAGTTAATATTAATTGCATGAACATTCTTTCTTCCATAGCATTGCATGTATAGAAAATACATTTTTGGCCAAACTTTGAACATACAAGCATACTTAAACTCTAAGGTATGACCTAGCTAATTACCTGGGTGTCACAGCCTTCCCCCCTAAAAAGAATCTCGTCCCGAGATTCCGAAGCAGGATGGGACAAAAAGATCAAGCTCGAAGATTGGATTGGAAGAAATCGGGAAAGTTGTGTTGGAGATAAGATTCGGTTTCCCATGTTGCTTCTTCCTCTGTGTGATGGTTCCATTGAATCTTGTACATTTTAGTGGCCTCTCTTCTGGTACTTCTCTCTTTAGTGTCAAGGATTCTAATGGGATATTCCGTATAGGTCAGATCGGGTTCGATTTCGATAGCTTGGGAATCGATGATTTCGGTGGGGATCTTAACACACTTTCTGAGTTGGGATACATGAAAGATGTTATGGATGGCCGCTAATTGAGGTGGAAATTGGAGACGGTAAGCTACGGGTCCACAGATTTCAAGGATTTCAAATGGTCCGATGTATCGAGGAGCAAGTTTCCCTTTTACACCGAATCTTTGAATACCTCGAGTAGGAGATACTCGAAGATATACGAAGTCTCCGATGTGAAACTGTAATGGCCTTCTTCGTATATCCGCGTAGCTTTTCTGTCGGGATTGGGCGGCCTTTAGATTGTCCTGGATAAGCTTGACTTTATCCTCTGCTTCTTTAACTAGATCGGGTCCAAAAATTTTGCGTTCGCCGGTTTGTGACCAACTCAAAGGAGTTCGGCATCGGCGACCGTATAATGCTTCAAAGGGGGCCATCCTAATACTTGTCTGATAGCTATTATTATAGGAAAATTCTGCTAACGACAAGTATTTATCCCAATTTTTATCAAACTGGAGTACACAAGCTCTGAGCATATCTTCCAGAATTTGATTTATTCGCTCAGTTTGCCCATCCGTTTGTGGATGATAGGCGGAGCTTCGAATTAGTTTAGTCCCAAGAGCATCATGAAGCTGTTCCCAGAATCTAGCAACAAATTGTGCTCCACGATCAGAAATGACCGTTTTAGGCACCCCATGAAGTCGAACAATTTGATCCAAATAGATCTCGGCATACTTCTTAGCAATATACGTAGTATGCACGGGAAGGAAATGTGCGGTTTTGGTTAATCGATCAACGATTACCCAAATAGAGTCATGCCTCCGAGAAGTGTTGGGTAAGCCAACGATAAAGTCCATGCTGATATCCTCCCACTTCCACGAAGGAATAGGTAGAGGTTGAAGAATACCAGCAGTCTTTAAATGACTGGCTTTGACTCTTTGGCAGATATCACATTCTGACACATATTTGGCGATTTCTCGTCTCATACGAGTCCACCAAAAGTTGTGTTTTAGATCCTGATACATCTTCGTACTACCAGGGTGTATGGAAAATTTAGATAGATGGGCTTCATCCATTATTTGTTTTCGGAGTTTATGGTCTTTTGGTACAACAATACGCTCGTTGAACCATAAAACTCCTTCAGGATCTACTCGGAAGCACTTATACTTCCCTTCACCTTGGGTTATTTTCTGTTTGATGATTTTAACCCCTTCACTACGCTGTTGTGCTAGAACAATATTATCTCTGAGTGTGGCTTCAACCGAGATATGGTTTAAGTCACCTTGGGAAACGATCTCTAGATTAAGTTTACTCATTTCCCAACAGAGAGTTTCATTGAATGCTTCAATGAATAGGCAAGGACAATGTGCTTTGCGACTAAGGGCATCTGCAACGACATTGGCCTTGCCCGGATGATAATGCACTTCCAAGTCATAATCCTTGATAAGTTCTAGCCAGCGCCTTTGCCTCATGTTTAGATCTGCCTGGGTAAAGATGTACTTGAGGCTTTTATGATCGGTGTAAATATGGCATTTCGTACCCATTAGATGATGTCTCCAGATCTTTAGGGCATGAATAACCGCTGCAAGTTCGAGATCATGAGTAGGGTAGTTTTGTTCATGAACCCTAAGTGCTCGTGATGCATATGCAATGACTCGGTTGTCTTGCATAAGTACACAACCAAGTCCAGTTCCTGATGCATCACAATAAATGTCAAAAGATTTTGAGACATCTGGTTGAGCTAAGACTGGTGCAGTCGTAAGATGATTTCTAAGGGTATGAAATGCATCTTCGCATTTTTGATCCCAGGAGAATTTCACACCTTTCTTTAGTAGTTCGGTCATAGGCTTGGCTATTCTAGAAAAGTCAGGAATGAAACGGCGATAATAGCCAGCTAGACCGAGAAAACTACGAATTTGATGGACGGAGGTTGGGGGTTTCCAATCCATCACTTCTTGTACTTTGCTGGGATCGACGGATATTCCGTCACCAGAAATAGTATGGCCCAGAAATTTGACTGTATCTAGCCAAAATTCACATTTAGAGAATTTGGCATATAGGTGGTGGTCTCTTAATCGCTGAAGGATGACATGGAGATGCTTATCATGATCTTCTGGAGTTTTAGAATAGATCAAGATGTCATCAATGAAGACCACGACAAACTTGTCGAGCTCTTGCATGAAAACAGAATTCATGAGGTACATGAAATAGGCTGGGGCATTAGTGAGACCAAACGACATGACAAGATACTCGTATAAACCATACCGAGTGGAGAAGGCTGTTTTTGGAACATCACTGGGCCGAATCTTAATTTGGTGGTAGCCGGAACGAAGATCTATTTTAGAAAACACCTTAGCTCCGGCTAGCTGATCAAAGAGGATATCAATGCGGGGTAGAGGGTACTTATTTTTAATGGTCACCGCATTGAGAGGACGGTAATCGACACACAGCCTTAAGCTATTGTCTTTCTTTTTCACAAACAGGGCTGGACAACCCCATGGTGATGCACTTGGACGAATGAAACCTTTGTCTAAGAGATCTTGGAGTTGGGTTTTTAATTCGGCTAACTCAGTAGGAGGCATTCGGTAGGGTCTCTTAGAGATAGGGGCTGTACCAGGTTGGAGTTCTATGATGAATTCGATATCTCTGTCTGGAGGCATTCCAGGCAAATCGTCTGGAAAAACATCCGGATACTCGCAGACGACAGGGATATCATTTAACTGGACCCCAGTGGTAGCATAAGTACAAGGGGTGAAGTGTTGTTGTTGTGGAAGATAGAGAATGGTTGACTCACTCTCAGGTGAATTTATTTCTATAGTTCGGGAAGGAATATCTAAGGACACATGATGCTGGGTCATCCAATTCATACCCAAAAGAACATCCATCCCCTTTAGGTCCAAAACTAATAGATCTGTTCTGATTAGATGGCTACCCAGTTGAATCGGTACCTTTCTACAGATTTGATTAGACAGAGTCTTACCACCTGGGGTTATAATCCTATAAGCTTCATTTATATCACAAATTTCCAAACCCACTCTAGCCCCACAATCCATACTGATAAAACTATGGGTGGCACCAGTATCAAAAAGAGCAATAACGGGGTGATAGTTGATAGAAAATGTACCCGTCATTATCGGTGCCCCTTCAGGAAGTTCGGAGAGTGTAGTGAGATTCACCCTCCCTTGTCGGACCTGCACCACTTGTCTCTTACCCTTGCTTTTGTAGTTTGGATTAGATGTTTGCCCTTGGAATGATTTCCTAGGTTGAGGGCAATCCTTAATGAAGTGGGACGGGCTTCCGCAATTGAAACAACGATTATTGTTGTTTCCTGGAGTAGCTGGCGGAAAGCTCGGCCGCAGACCCTGTTGAGGTTGTTGTCGAGTTTGGGGTTGAGGTGGTCGGTTGAATTGTACTTGCTGGGGAGGTCGGGCTACCCATCTACCAAGTAAATTGCCTCGAGGCGGAGCTCGAGGAGCATTGCTTGGAACCAACCGATACCGTGGCGACTGTGGAGCTGCAGGCCCTGTGGGTGCTTTTCGTTTCTTTTCCGCCCTGTGGGCGGCAATGCAGTCTTCTTGAGTTATGGCCATATTGACCAACTCATTGAAATCATTGGCCTTTACTAGATTCAGCCATTCCTTGAGCTTGGTGTTTAGGCCTCGACGGAAGCGATCACATTTGCGGGCATCAGTGTCCGCATGTGATCCCGCATACTGGCACAGGTGATTGAAAACCTGTGCATACTGTGTAACCGTACGGGTACCTTGGGTTAGGCTTAGAAATTCATTGAGCTTCCGCTCAATGAGTCCTGCTGGTATATGATGTGCGCGGAAGGCAGTCCGAAACTCATCCCAAATGACCACGTGTTCGGCGGGTTGCATTGCATGAAACTGATCCCACCAAAGACGTGCATGGCCTCGGAGTTGTTGGGCTGCGAAGAGCACCTTGTTCTCCTCTGAACATGGAGCTGACAGTAAAGCGAACTTAGACTCGATAGTCCGCAACCAGGCATCTGCGTCCAGAGGCTCATCGGCCTTGTGAAATAAAGGAGGTTGGGTGCTGAGGAAGTCCTGATAGTTGGCCGACAGAGGTTCACCTCGGCCTCGAGGTTGCTGCTGGAAATGGCCCATCTGAGCTTGTACAAGTTGATTTAGAAGCTCGGTTTGCCGGGCCATAACCTCGGCCAAGTTCGGAGGTGGCGGTGGTGGTTGCTGAGAACTACCAGGTTGTCCTGCCCGGAATCCTTCCGGGGTTCCTCGAGTAGCTCCAACCATCTGAAATAAAGGAGACATCCATTATCAACCATAATCTTGCTCCAATTTCAGATAATATGCAATTTATCCAGCTGAAATGTAATGCATATGCTCCATTCAATCTACTTATAACAGGTACACAGATGTTGAGCAGGATAACCGAAACTTAGAATTTGGATTACTATAAAGATACTACTATCTTACATCAGTACACTCCCAAGGTTACAAACTTTTACCCAAAAATACATGCCACATATACAACAAGTGGCTTTATAACTAGATGTTCTACCCACTACTTATGTTACATCTTATACATTTATTACATCTAAACCACCACGCTGTCAACTATGACTAAAAGTCATCAAAATTGCCCACTGATGACTGGCTTCCAGAGGAGGAATGATGGGGACTGACGACAGGATCCCCATGCTCAGAATCAAGTTCGGAGACTCCTTCGATCTCCTCGGGATCTTCTTCTTCAGCTTCAGGTGCTGCGGGTGCAACGGGAGGAATCGGGGGCTGCTGCAATTCTTCAATCTGAGCTTGAGCATCATCCACTGCAAGGATCAGATCTTGAACTTGTGCCTGTAGAAATTCAATAACAGTATCCCGCTGAGTGATTATGTGATCACTCTCGTTGATCTGATCTTCACGATGATGGATGGTCTCGTTTTGAGTAGCGATTATTCCATTCTTCTCAAGTACCACTGCTTGAAGTTGATCGGCCTGGGTAAAGTACCTGGCAGCGTCTCCGTGAAAACTTCGCGCAGCAGTGATCAGATGGCCTATCTCACGGCGTAGCAGCATGTGATAGTGGTATTGCACGCCCGTGTAACGCCTCATTCCTTGCACTACTTCTTCTGGTGGACCTTCCAGCCTATGACTTTCAGGAATTATTCTGAGATCTTGCTCCACTTCACTAGGATCAGTTGTGGCGAACAAACCTATAGGTTGTCCTACAACTTCCTCGGGGTGTTGACTACAAAAAGCATAAATGGCTTCTAGGGCCGCTGCTTCAATGGCGTCCATAATTCTGTAGCCCGTCGTACTGATCTCAATAGGCTGCCATTGTGAACGGAAGGGATGCTGAGGTATACTCATCCTAACATGGGCCCTATGGATTCCGTCCTCCACATGTTCAACAGCGTCATACTGAGGGGGTTCTGTATAATAGAAAGCCTGCAAAGATTCCCATAGTAAGCGGGGAAAACCTTCCCAGTGAAGGGCATTGGTGTGGAGATGCCCTTCCGGATCCCAGAATACATTGGAAGGTGCTGCCATCTGCGACCAGGATGCAAATGGTAAAACTTGTTATCTTGTTAGAAGAATACAAGATAAACAGATCAAGATAACCAATTTGATAACAGCAAAGGCTGGAAATCAGATGGAAAACTAAGATCCCATATAAGATACCCAACTTAAAGCTATCCTTAGCTCTACATTAACCCATTCTAGGAACAACAACATGCCCATGTTGTATAAAATCCTTTTATTGACAAAAGATGCATGCACGCGCTACTCGCCCTCACAACCAAAACAACTGCCGAATATTTTCGGACTTACGTAATTAGTTTCGGTGGCATACCATACGTCTCTCACTATATATAACTAGTCGGTAAACCCTACGCGTCCTAATAGCGTAAACGTGGTTAGTGTACCTGCAGAAAAATACACATATATATATATCTCATGAACCTTTCATGGCAGCACGACATGAAAGCGTCCCCAAACATTACTGTTCACTATAGAAACAGCATCTGTACAATTACCGCCGTACAGACAACGTTAGCATACGTTATCAAAACAACGTATTCACGGGGGTACCGCAATATGCGGGGGTATGAACAGCGATCGCCATACCCTGCGCCGAACCATATACTCCCAATATAATCAACCTAAGTTGGTATATTGGCAGCATCTCAAGTAGGCCACTGCTTGAGAAACAGCGTTCGGTTCGCATCACCGACGGGAAGGCCAAGCTCCCTCAGTTGGCTGAGGATCCTTACCTTCTTACCTCCGTTCGTAGATGTCGTTACAGGAAGTAAGGTTGGGTTGTGCAGAAATTTAAGTTTTGACAGAAAGTAGTGCTGCAAGTCAGATCTATCTATACATATATGGATACCATTAGCCACCTGATACTTTCCCATATAAACCCTTAGGGCTTTACGTTCTAAGTACAACCTTAACGGATCCAACATATTTTGTAAACTCATTTGTTAGCAACTTTTATCCAGAACACACCTTTTAAGAGCTATTCTGGGTGTAAAGATAAACCTACAGCTCTGATACCAGCTGTGGCAGAACCGCTCGAATTATTCCGGCTCAAGTGCGCTATTGGTCGCTGTACCACTGCAATCAACTTAACGCACTTCAAGCGGAACAATCCTTTGGTCTGTCGGGTCTCCGCCCGATTCAACCACGGTTCAGCAGGATCGAAGCAGGTTTATTTCGCACGAAGGCGAGTTCACATCACAGAATAGCTCATCAACTTTTAATTTACAACCATACAGCATTATTACAACCGAGTTTCAAAGATAGGTAAACTTATACATAACCATGTTCAACTGACAAGCATAACAGCTTGTCTAAACTCACAGCGGAAGAAAAAGTTTTACGCGACTACACACGTTGCGAAGACGGACGCCAAGCTTAGCCCAGGGCTTGGTGTCACTCCGGAGGGTCAGTGCCGGCCGGGGACGGGTCCCACTCCACGGACCAGCCAAACGGAACGGACGTTGGCCACCCAAGGTTGTCCGTGGGGTTCTCAAAGGTTATACCTGAAACAGATATTAGCAAGGCTGAGTATTCTAATACTCAGCAAGACTTACCCGGGGCTGGGTATACTTAGCCCGTAACTAGACCCATGCAAGCTTTATAAGGCTCTAGGTGTATTTTCAGCTGAAAAGTAATAAAGAGTATGTACTACTTTCAAGTTTTAGCTCTCATTTTCTAGTTGAGTATTTATTCTAGATTAGCACCTAAACTAAGCAAGCAAGGTAGTGATTATCATCCATCAAGATTATCCATCATTAGTTACACTTTTTACTCAATGTGGTAAAAGGGATAAGCAGTCTCAAGCATCGTGAGAGGCGGACGATTCGAATCGAATTTTTAACCTTGCAAGGTAAACCTAACACACACGCTTGGGATTACCGGCAGGGCTTTCCGAAGCAACCGTTTACCTTTCATTCCGACTCGTGGGCAGGCCACCACAAGCGACTTGCAGGACCGTACGCACATCACTCGTGCAGGACATACGTCTGTAGCGCGACTACAAAACCCGTATTCCTGTCTGCCATGCAGAACGTACTCCCACAGGTCGGTGCGTGAAAAGAACCAAATAGATCGAGTGGTGGAAATATACCCACTTGCCGGGCCGATCGGTTACTAGGCTTACCGCTTTACCATATTTCGCGGCATGTGGCTAGTACTGTTCAAACGCTTAGCCACCACTACCATACATTTCGGCCTTAAAACTTTTATCAACACAGACAGGGTAAACTTCCAGGTCATGATACAGCACATGACCCTGTCCGTCATCCTTATAGTGACTGCGGAAATGTAAACATGTAACTCCTATATCGCGCGAGTGACAGGAAATCACTCGACTTCTACCGGTCCTATTAGCGAAGCATCTAATCGATATGGACTCGGGAGCATCACATTGGATTCCTAAGATATCATGCAACTAGGGTTTCACTTCAACTCCTAGACTTAATGCAAGATATAATGTAAATAAGTGTAGATTGCAGTGTAAGTAAAGTAATGGGATATGTCCGGGGCTTGCCTTCTGGAGTGGGGGTAGGGGCAGGAGAGTCAGAGATTTCCGAACTCGGGTTCGGAGCTTCAGTTAGACCTTCGACGACTTGTGCTGGGTCTTCTGGAAAGCCTTGGTCTTGTCCTAAGACCAATTCGTAGTCTCCGTCGTCGAGTGTCGTTGATTCTATATGAAATGCAATACATTAATGAAGTGAATTTTAAATTTAAAATTCAAATATTATATCACATCCAATAGCACACCAACATGTATAGAATAAAGAGGGTTTAGATTTGAAACACCATTTATAAGATATGGTAAAATTTTATTGTAATATAACTTAAACCTTTGGGTTAAATTTGAAATAAACTAAAATTTGATTTCAAAACTTTAAATAAAAGATCATAGAAACTTGATCATATATTAGCATCATAAAACATTACATTAGTGAATACTAAGATTCCAATTAGAATAGGTTATATATTAGGTTTATTTTAAATTTGAAAGCTCAAATTAAAGATGTTAAGTTTAAATTAACTGTGGAGTTTGAAATTGCACAAGGTCACTTAGGACTTAAAGAACATTCATGCTAAACTTAAAGATAAACAAAAGAGCATGAAATGACAAGGTCACATGTGTAGTACCCCTTAATCTTAGATGTTTAATAAAGGCAAAAGTATTTTGTTTCACACTAAACTCTATTAATAAAAGTCATAGAGTTTGAAATCTACTTTCTAACAAAATTTGTTTCACTATTTATAGATTTTTCTGTGAATTGTTATGAATTTTACAAGACAGAATAGACCCTCACATGAAATAACAGATTCCCTTTACACCTTAGTCCTTGCATTTAACATCTAACCCCCTGGAAAGAAAGTGTTCCACGCAATTGGATCCAGACCATGGCCGGCGGTGGGGGAGGCACAAGTCCGGCCAAATTCCGGCCGGTGAGGTCGCCGGCGGTGAGGGGAAAAGAGAGGAGGAGCACGAGGGGGCCTAGGGCTACCTGTGGGTGGTCTCGGAGGGGCTCAAGGCGGTCGGAGGAGGGCTGCCCGCGGAGGACAGGACTGGCGGCCGGAGGCGCACGGCGGCGGGGTGCTTCCGGTGGGCGGAGGGGGAAGAGAACTGGCTGGGGAGGTTCTATAGGGCACGGGGAGTCTCACGGTGCAGTCAATTTGGGGAGGAGAAGAGCGGGAAGACGAGTTCCACGGCGACCCGAGGTCACGGCGGCGCTAGGGGAGACGGCGGCTCTGTACGCGCGCGGGGGAGACCGGGGTGTCAAATTTATAGACAAGCGGATCGACGGTGAGCTGCTAGTGTCGTAGAGCAATAGAGAGGAAGAGATAGGGCTTGTCCTCGGGAAATTTGCGGCGGCGGCAGGGAGCACCAGTGGCGGTGCGGCAGTGCCGCAGGCGCCGTGGCGCGCGGGCTGGACGCCAGCAAGGGGGAAAAGGAGCAGTGGCCGAGCAGAAGGGGCGACGCGTGGACCGGGGGGGGCACAGGGGAGATGGCCGGCGGTGAGCCAGGGCGGCTCATTACGCCGGCGGCAGAGGAACAGGGGAGGCAGAGCAGGGGGGGGGCAGAGCGCCTGAGGAAGAAGGGGTGAACTGACTCAAGGACTGATCCGCAATTTCAGAGAAAGACAGGGGCCTTACTGTAAAGGGCTTGTAACTTTTAAACCAATGCTCAAATGAAGATGGTCCAAAAAGCAAAAGTGCATGGATTTTCAAACTCTACAACTTCTCTTTAAGGTTCATCTGCAGTTGAGCAATAGTTTTAGAAATAAAATGAACTTAGTAAATATTTCATGTTTCATGTAAATACCTAAGTAAAATTACTTTTGCACATACATCCCATGGTAACTTCACACATAATTTTGCAATTTGACCACAGATACTGTTTTTTGCAAATTAACCCTTATGCTTTTAAATTTTTCCCTCACCTCCAACCAATTTGCATAAAAGGACCTTTAGTTAATATTAATTGCATGAACATTCTTTCTTCCATAGCATTGCATGTATAGAAAATACATTTTTGGCCAAACTTTGAACATACAAGCATACTTAAACTCTAAGGTATGACCTAGCTAATTACCTGGGTGTCACAGAAACCACCCTTCACTTATTTTGAAGATACCTCCTATCCAATTACATTTTGCAAAAACAACCCTAGTTTTTCCATAGTTACAAAAATACCCTTTTTACTTGCACTTTAAATTTTCAAAAGCTTCACACAAACATACACAAGCTTTTCACTAACAAGCACATACTTCACACTAACAATTTAGGTGCCTAGTTTACAAGTACATGAACTGTCACAATATACGGGCAGTGCCGCGAAGTTGTTGGGCTGCGAAGAGTGCCTTGTTCTCATCTGAACATGGGGTAGACAACAATGCGAACTTAGACTCGATGGTGCGGAGCCATGCGTCAGCATCGAGGGGCTCGTCTGCTTTTTGGAACAGTGGGGGCTGGGTGTTGAGAAAGTCTTGATAATTAGCCGAGGGGTGTTCATCATGACCTCGGGACTGGTGATGATATTGGCCCATCTGAGCCTGCACTAGCTGGTTGAGGAGTTCAGTCTGTAGGGCCGTGACCTCTGCTAGATTTGGTGGGGCCGGTGTCGGTTGCTGGGAACCGCTAGCTTGGTCTGGCCGGAAACCCTCCGGGGTTCCACGAGTAGCTCCAACCATCTGAAACAAAGGAGATATCCATTATCAACCCTATCCTTACTCCTATTTTCAGATGATATACTGCTAGCAGACATGTAGTTCACATGATTCATTCAACCAACTCATTTCAGATACAAAGATATTGAACAAGATGGCAGAACATGAGGCTTAGATTACATCGCAGATACTGGTGGTCCTTAACATCGTACATCAGGGTGGTTCAACTGCTATGAGTTAAGCTATATACACATGCCCCATATACTACAACAAGTGGCTCTAAGTCTAGTAATCTACTCACGACCTATATCACAGTATTCTACACTAAGTACATCTGAAAAATCGACGATTTAGATGGACTAAAAATCGTCGAAGTTGCCTACGGAGGACTGGGTGCTGGAAGAGGAATGATCTGGCTGAGGATTGGGCTCTGGGTCTCCATGCTTGGAAACGAGATTAGAAACTCCTTCGATTTCCTCCGGGTCTTCTTCTCCACCTTCAGGGGCTACAGGTACAACAGGAGGTACTAGCTGCTGCTGAAGTTCATCGATGTGAGCATGGGCGTCATCGACCTCAAGGATAAGGTCATGGATTTGCTCCTGGAGGAACTCAACGATCGTGTTGCATTGAGTGATTATGGCATCACTCTCATTGATCTGATCCTCCCGGTGAATAATAGCCTCCTCACGTGCTGTGATGATCTCCTCCTTCTCCGTGACCAAGGCTTGAAGCTCCACTATCTGGGTGACTTGTCGATCAGCATTTCGATAGTGACCTTGAGCTATGCCAATCAACTGATCCATACCACGATGTAGCAAAATCTAATAGTGGTGTTGAACATTCATGAACCTGATGGTGCCACGGAGTGTTTCTTCAGCTGAATCTCCTAGCATATGACCATAATGGGCTATCCTGAAATTCCACTCAGGATCACTGGAATCTATTGCTGGGAATAGGCCGATAGGATACCCTGCAACTTCCATGGGATGCTGGTTGCAGAAGATGTGAATGGCCTCCAAAGCTGCACTCTCGATGATGTCAACGAGACGATAACCAACCACACGACCTCAATGGGCTGCCATTGGGAGCGGAAAGGATGTTGAGGAATAGTCATCTTGACTCGACATCAAGGAACACCTTACCTCCCGATACTCTACTCTGTCGTACTGGGGAGGCTCGGTGTAGAAGAATAGACTAAGGGATTCCCATAGGAGACGGGGAAAACCCTCCCAGTACAAGGCATTGGTGTGGAGATGCCCTGCGTGGTCCCAGAAAATGTTTGAAGGGGCTGCCATCTACAACAAGAATGCAAATGGTGAGATATATTTACCCTGCTGAGAACTCACAAGGTAAATAGAATGCGACTATCGGTTCTGATAACAGCAAAGATTGGAAATCAGATGGATATTTAAGGTACTCAAATAAAGCTATCACAAGAATCCTATCTTCACCGGGAGGGCAGTTGAGGTCTCATATCTTCTGTCCCAGAGTCAGTGTTGTCATAAGGGGGTAGAGTTCATTGCTAATCTGATGGTGCTAGACACCAAGGGTATCGATGTGATCTTGGGAATGGAGACCCTTGTTAGATGGGGTGTCAAGATTGATTGTGCTCAGAGGACTGTCCACTTGTCAGCACCGGATGGACAGGAAGTCACAGTCAGTGCTTCGGAGCCTTCTGGAATTCTCTGTCAAATGGAGGCTAGACCCACGGATGGTATTCGTGTGGTGTCTGAATTCCCGGATGTCTTTCCGGATGATTTGCCAGGTATGCCGCCTGATCGCGACATTGAGTTTTCTATTGATCTCTTGCCTGGCACAGCTCCTATTGCTAAGCGGCCCTATCGTATGGCTCCCATTGAGCATGAGGAAGTTAAGAAGACTGTCGATGAGTTGCTAGCCAAGGGTTATATCCATCGCAGTTTCTCTCCTTGGGCTTTTCCTGTACTGCTTGTAGAGAAGAAGGATGGAGCGAAGAGAATGTGCGTCGATTATCGGGATCTGAATGCAGTCACCATCAAGAACAAGCATCCATTGCCTCGCATCGAGGATCTTTTTGATCAGCTTCAGGGTGCTTGTGTATTCTCGAAGATTGATCTGCGTTCGGGTTATCACCAGCTGAAGATTTGTCCTGAGGATATCTAGAAGACGGCATTCACCTGCAAGTATAGGCTATACGAGTATACTGTCATGTATTTTGGTTTGACCAATGCTCCGGCTTTCTTCATGCATCTGATGAACAAGGTTTTCATGGATTATCTGGACACCTTTGTGGTGATATTCATTGATGATATCCTGATATATTCCAAGTCAGAAGCAGAGCACGAGAAGCATTTGAGGCTAGTGTTGTAGAGACTCAGAGAGCACAAGCTGTATGCCAAGCTCAGCAAGTGTGAATTCTGGATTGACGAGGTCCCATTCCTCGGTCATGTCATCTCCAAGGGAGGTATTGCTGTGAACCCCGGGAAGGTAAAGGACGTGCTTAACTGGGTGGTACCGCAGACAGTGAAGGAAGTTCGCTCTTTTCTGGGTTTAGCAGGATATTACCGGAGGTACATTGAGAATTTCTCCAAGATTGCGAAGCCTTTGACTTCCTTGCTAGAGAAGGGTGTGGACTTCTCTTGGACTGATGAGCATTAGAAGGCCTTCGAGGAGCTGAAGAAGAGGTTGACTACGGCGCCAGTCCTTATTCTACCAAACCAGAGCAAGAGGTTCACAGTGTATTGTGATGCTTCGAGGGATGGTCTTGGTTGTGTCCTGATGCAGGATGGCAGAGTTATCGCTTATTCCTCGTGGCAGTTGCGCCGGCACGAGCTGAATTATCCCACTCATGATCTGGAGTTAGCCGCAGTTGTGCATGCTCTGAAGATATGGGGGCATTACTTTTTTGGGCAGAGGTGAGATATTTACACCGATCACAAGAGCCTCAAGTATATTTTCACTCAGAATGAGCTGAACATGCGGCAGAGAAGATGGCTAGAGTTAGTCAAGGATTATGACCTGGAGATTCACTATCATCCGGGCAAGGCCAATGTTGTAGCAGATGCTCTGAGTAGGAAGAGCTATGTTAACATGGCCATGGCTTTTCAGATGCCTCAGGAGTTATGTGAGGAGTTTGAGCAGTTGAGCCTGCGTTTCTTGCATCACACCTCGGGTACATCATTGAGGCAGAACCCACTCTAGAGGCAGAGATCAGGCAGCATCAGAAAGAAGATAAGAAGCTGCAAGAGATCCGTGAACTGCTCAAGATTGGCAAGGCACCTCATTTCAAAGAGGATGATCAGAGTACCTTGTGGTACAAGGGTCGGATATGTGTGCCGGATGTAGCAGATCTCAGGAAGCTGATCTTGAGCGAGGCTCATGATACGGCATATTCCATTTATCCGGGCAGCACAAAGATGTATTAGGACCTAAAGGAACGATTCTGGTGGTATGGGATGAAGCGTTCAGTTGCGGAGTACGTGGCTATCTGTGACACTTGTCAGCGTGTCAAGGCAGAGCATCAGAGGCCAGCAGGGTTATTGCAGCCGTTGAAGATTCCAGAGTGGAAATGGGAGGAGATCACCTTGGACTTCATTGTTGGCTTGCCTCGTACTCAGAAAGGGTACAACTCTATATGGGTAGTAGTGGACCGGTTGACGAAGGTTGCCCACTTCATTCCGGTGAACACTACTTACTCCGGCGCGAGACTCGCAGAGTTGTACATCTCCAGGATCGTCTGTCTGCATGGAGTTCCGAAGAAGATCATATCTGATCGAGGATCTCAGTTCACTTCACGGTTCTGGGAGCAGTTGCATGATTCGTTGGATACGAAGCTGCGCTTCAGTACCGCTTATCATCCTCAGACAGATGGGCAGACAGAGAGAACCAACCAGGTGTTGGAGGATATGCTTCGAGCCTGCGCTATTCAGTATGGTACCAGCTGGGATAAATGCCTGCCGTATGCAGAGTTTTCATACAACAACAGCTATCAGGCCAGTTTGAAGAAATCTCCTTTTGAGGCCCTGTATGGTCGGAAGTGCAGGACTCCGCTGTATTGGGATCAGATTGGCGAGAGGCAGGTATTTGGTCCGGATATTGTTGAAGAGGCAGAGCAGTTGGTACAGCAGGTGCGAGAGAACCTGAGGGTCGCACAGACTCGTCAGAAGAGCTACGCGGATGTTCGTCGTCGAGATCTGACCTTTACAGTGGGTGATCATGTGTACCTGAAGGTCTCGCTGATGAGAGAAATTCGCAGATTTAACATGAGAGGGAAGCTAGCCCCTTGATACATCGGTCCGTTCAGGGTTTTGGAACAGAAAGGAGAGGTGGCATATCGTTTGGAGTTGCCTCCCAATCTCTCAGGAGTGCACGATGTGTTTCACGTGTCCCAGCTGAAGAAGTGCTTGAGGGTGCTAGAAGAACAAGCACCGCTAGAAGGTTTGGACGTACAGGAAGATCTGACTTACACCGAGCATCCGGTGAAGAGTTACACGGAACAAGTGCATCAAGATGTGCAGAGTTAAGTGGAGTCATCACACAGAGGATGAGACTACATGGGAGCGAGAAGATGAGCTGAGGAAGACATATTCCGATCTCTTTGCTAGCCAGTCTAGCTGAATCTCGGGGACGAGATTCCTATAAGGGGGTAGGGTTTGTAACACCCTAGTTTAAATTTCAGCATTTAATAATAATTTTAATTGGCTTTATATAATTTTCGAGGATTTAATATGATTAGTCTTGCATTCAATCTAATTTTGTTTCACAAGTAAATAAAATTTTTCTAGGTTAAACTCGTTGTTGCATTCATGTTGGTGCATGTTTTATTTTGCTTGATTTCATAGGGGTTGGAATTCAAATTTCATTTGAATTCAAATAGTTTGATTTGAGTTGAAAGGAAATAGGGAATAGAATAGAAAAAAGGAAAGGGAACCCAACCCAAACCCAAGCTGAGGCCCAGCCCGCAGCACCCCTCCTTTCTCCTCTCCCGGGCCCGGCCCGCCTCCTTCCCACTTTCTCCCGCTCGGCCCAGTTCCAGCTCTCTCCCATGCGCGGGCCCAGCAGCTAGCCCTGGCCTAGCTAATACCAGCGCCTTCCCGCACTGCCCACTCGCCCAGCTCCGGTCAGCCCGCGAGCATGCGCCCGCGCCCCGCTCGGTGCCCATCTTGTTTACGCCGTGGCCCCACTGGTCATCCCCGTCCCTCTTCCTCCGCGCGCTCACCGGTCACGGCCGCGATCTCCGGCTTTTCCCTTTAAACCACCCCGCGGAACCCCTGCGCCCTTATCCTGCACGCCAGCGCTGCCCCAAACCCTAGCTCACCACGCCCGCACCGCTCTGCCGCGCAGAGCCTCTGCGCCGACGAGGCCACGCCGTACTGCCCCACTCTTGCCCCGCCGGAGCCGCACAGCAGCATCGCCTCGACTCCTGGAGCATCACCGAGGCCACTGTCCCCGATCCGAAGCCCTGCATGCACCAGATTTAACCCCGAAGACATCACCACCAGCGAGTCTGCTCCCGAGCAATTGCTCGCCGCCGGTGAGCCTCACGCCTCCATGGCCCACCTCTCGGCTTCGCAGAACGATCCCGAGCCCGACCGTGGGATCCAGAAGCCTGGAGCATCACCGCGTCGACCCGTCCACGAGCACCGCACCGCCCTCACCGCCGGACATCGCCGTCGCGCCCCCAGCAGGCCGTCTTTGTTCGATTCGGGCCTAGGTGAGCCCCACCATGACCTGCACTTCCTTTTGCACCTGATATCGTGGCCAGTGGGTCACCCCAGGGGCCGGAACCGCGCTAACACGGTACGCCGGCGAACCCGAGCCGCCTGTCACCGCGAGCCATCCTCTCCGGCCGATGCCGCCCCTTCCTGAGCCCACCAATGGATTACCCATCCCGCGCTCATACTCTACGGCCAAACGCAGGCCAAAAGACCCGCTGTCGCCCCAGACCGCCTGTAACATTCCTGTAATTAGAATATAGACACTAGTTACTAGTGTGTTGTATGTATATTAAGGTTTGTATAGAGAACTAGGGGTGTATTGTAAATTATAGATTTTATAAGTTCATATGTGCAAGTGTGTGGAAAATGCTCTTAAATGTCAAATTCAAATGACTATAGAAAAGAAAAGTACAAATATTAGGTTAAAACCTAAAAGAAATAGACTTTGTTTGAAACTAAGGGCTTATGTGTAATTAACACAAATATAAGGGTTACATATGAAATGGTTGGAATATAAAGGTCAAATTCAAATTTACTTAAGGGTTAATGTGTAAAAATACAAGTAATCATGACAGGTCAGAAAATTTATAAACATGCCCAAAATTTGATCAAATTTAGGTGGGCAAAGATAAATTTAACTTAAATTCCATCTTGTTTCAAAATGTAATCTAAATAGTTGTAAACCTTGATTTTCTGAACCCAAGCCCTACAGCAATGTTGTAGAGTTTGAAAAACTCTACAACTTTCATGTTGAACATTTTCTCATTTGACCTTTGTAGCAGTGAGAAATTTTAGATTACAGAGGGGTCCCTAAATTTTTTGGAAATCACAAACAAATCCTTCTGACTCCTGCTTGCTTCGTCTTCCTCTGGCACCACCGCTTCCCCCTCTGCTCCACTCTGCCTCCGCCGCTGACCGCCGGCACAGGACCCCGAGCTCCACCTCCAGCTGCTACACATGCCCACGCGTCGCCCCTTGCATCCCCCGCCGCTGTTTCCCTCCCTTCATGGCCTCGCGCGCGCGTGCCACGATGACCTGAGCGGTTCGCCGGCCGCCACATCGTCGCCGCCGTTTCACATCCCGCGCTTATCCCTCCGTTCCCTTTCTTCTACTCAACGTGACCAGGAGAGCGTAGAGAGTTCATTTGCACTCTTTTTCCCTTACCATTCCTGAGCCGCAACCCACATCCCGCGTTGCTCTTCTCTCCCAACTCCGGCCGCGCTCGGCACCGCCGTGGGCAGCCCATCCCAAGCCGTTTCACGCCACCACCGTGCTCTAGCCTGCACCACATCGCCCCTACGACGCTCCCCGACCTATCAATTGGGTTCCTAAGGCCTTACATTGGCTTCCCGATGAGCTCCCCGAGCCTTCTCGTCGCCGCCGTGTCTGTCCACCATGGAGCTCCCTCTTTCGGCCTTTCCTAGCTCAAATTGACCCCGGCTTGAGCTCCACCACATTCCCAGGCAGCTTTCCGACCGATCTACCGTCGTCCAAGGGCACTGGAGTACCACCCCCAACTCTCCACCTCGCTGCCGGCCGCAAGCCTCCGTCGCGCCACCGCCCCAAGCCATCTCCCTTCAATTCCGAGCTTGCACAGGTGCGCAAGGGACCCTAGTTGCTTCCCCGCCCCTCTGCCCTCACCACCGGCGCTCGCCGTCGCCGGAGCAAGCCGGTCAACACCGGGCTTCTACCTTGACCGGGGGGAATTGGGGGAAGGACTGCGGGTTAGAAGAAATAGAAGTTTAGGGGGTTTTGTGCAAAGAAATAGACTCAGGGAAATAGTAACCGAAGGACCTCTTGTGTAATTTAAGCTGCCAACTTTGAAATTCCATATCAATTCGAGGAAAAGTCATAAAAATGCAAACTAAATTTTGTTAGAATCCTTAAGTGAAATTCAACTACTTTTATTTAGGAAGTTTGAGCTGTAGGTGTATATTTTCTGATGTATATTAAATATTAGAAAATAAGTGTTTTAATTGTATCTCATGTTGTAGGCATGTGTTATAGTTGAAATTTGAAACCTAGATTATATGTGTTATGTATAGCTCTGTGTAAAAAGTTCGAGTACTTTACTGTTCATTTGCTTAGATTTCGAGTACTTTTTGTTATATGTTGATAAAAGTTACTTAATTTAATTCCAAATGTATTCCTTCATGTTTAGGGCCTAATATAAAAATTTGAGAATCAGAAACCTAATATAACTTGAGTTATAAGTTTCAAGCTTAAATTCAAAGGTAATTCATAAATAATAATTATTATGCATGAAAAATTATGAAACTTTTCTGGAATATTAGTCTTGAGTAATTTATAATGTCCTTAAATTTTGAACCCTAGTTTTAGTATAAAACTCCAGTTATAATTATATCTTGAATTTTCAATTATAATCTTGTTTAATTTTGTGGCTTAGTTCCTTTTAGAGTAAAATTTCAATAAAACCCACTTATGGTAATTTTCATAAGTATTAATTATTTGTCTTAATTTAAGATTTGATTAATTAATCCAAAGTTAGCCATAATTAAGTAATAACCTAAGGTTAATTATAATGTTTAGCTAATAAAATAAATGGAGATTGCTAAGTGTATTTAGTGTTACTTATAGTAATCAGATATGCTACCTATTGTAGTTAATCGGATGTTTAGGGTAACCCACCCTGTTGCCTAACGAGACTAGTTAGTTTAGTTAGTACTCGATAAATGACTGCCCAGTGCAAGGTAGATAGGTTAATTGTCGAAATGTAATGTTCTTTTGTTTGGATTGCAACTTTATTGTGAAATAACATAAAAGTATATACATTCCATAACTTGTAACTTTGCATCTCATATAGACTCGACCACTCTCGCTGACGGAGATTACCAGTTGATTCCGGAACAAGAAGGAGGTTATTCTGAAGACCCCGGGATTCTCGTTGCGGATTTCTCTGAAGCCCCGAACCAAGGTTCGGAGGATATTAATTTGACTAACCCCAACCCCACTAGCGAAGGCAAGCCCCGGACATAACCCCTACTTTATTACACTGCAACCTATATTATTTATATATATCTTTATGCATTAAGTTCTTAGGAGTTGTTTGAAAACCTTAGTTGCATAATTCCAGAAACCAATGTATTGTACACTAGAACTTGAGTCCGACTAGCTGCTATGCTTATAGGACCGGTAGAAGTCGAGTGATTTCCTGTCACTCGCGCGATATAGGAATTGTGATGTTTACATTCCTGTTATCATTATAAGGATGACGGACGGGATTTTGTGAGGTATCATATTGAGATGATACCCGTCTGTGTATGGAATTTGATAAGGTCGCAGTGTGTGGTAGCGGTGGTTAAGCGTTTGAAAGTACTAGCTACATGCCGTGAAATATGGTAAGCGGTAAGCCTAGTAACCGATCGGCCCGAGGAGTGGACATACCCCCCACCACATGTATTGCTTCTTTTGGTTACTTTGTTCGACGTGTAGGAATACGTGTTGCTGGGCAACCAGGAGTACGAGTTTTGTAGTCGCGCTACAGACGTACATCCTGCACTTTGGAAGTGCGTATGGTCCTGCAGTCGCTTGTGGTGGCACTGATCCACGAGTCGGAATGAAAGGCAAACGGTTGCTTCGGAACGACCCTTTGGTGTTCCAAGCGTGTGTGTTAGGTTTACCCTTGCAAGGTTTGAAATTCAATTCAGGAATCGTCCGTTTCTCGCGGAGATTGAGACTGCTTAATTCCTTTGCCACATAGAGTAACAAGAGCAACTTTGTGATTATCAAAGATGATGTTTGATTAAGGATTCTACCATGTTTGAATAGTTATAGATGCTTACCTAGAATGGTTAATTCACTAGAACCTGAAAGCTAAAAGTTGAAAATAAGGATCTACGCTTTGTTGCTTTTCAGCTGAAAACTCTACCTAAAGCTAAAAGCCTTCATGAGTCTAGTTATGGGCTAAGGTATACCCAATTCCGGGTAAGTCTTGCTGAGTATTAGTATACTCAGCCTTGCTTTTGTTGATTTAATCCAGATAATCTCCCTGATGAGCCAGCTTTCATTACACCATGGCCCTACCCCTTGCCTGATGGTTGGTCCGTGGAGTGGGATCCGTCCCCGGCCAACACCGATTCCGCCGAATGATATCATGCCAGGGCTAGCATGATATCTGTATTAACGACGTGTACAATGTTTACGCTTTTCAAACTCTGCTGCTTTATCTTAAGACTTAAACCTGTTTTGTAATAATCTCCTCTCAGTGCTTTGTATATTTTTGTAATATATTTTCCTGTGGTGTAAAATGTAATGGCATTTATATCTCTGGACTCACCATCGTGTGAGGTACCTTGTTGGATCCTGCGTTCGGTGGTTTATCGGGACATTACCCGACAGGCCAAAGGATTATACCGTTTGAAGTACGAGGTAACCCTCAAGAGAGGACTCGCGTACTTGAGCCGGTGTAATTCAGGTTGGTTCTGCCACAGCTGGTATCAGAGCTAACAAGTGTACACTGGAGATATGAAATGCCTTAAAAATACTTTCGGTATGAAATTTGACCAACAAAGTATTTTGCAAAAGGTACGTTGGATTCGTTAAGGTTTATGTATAGTACGTAAAGCCCTAGGGTAATGTTATAAGGGAATTAGAGGTGGCTGTAACATATATATATAACTCTGACTTCCAGCATTACTTTTCTGTTGAAACTTAAATTTATGCACAACCCAACCTTACTTTCTGTAACGACATCTTCGATCGTGAGGTAAGAAGGTAAGGATCCTCAGCCAACTGAGGGAGCTTGGCCTTCCTGTCGGTGATGCGAACCGAACGCTGTTTCTCAAGCAGTGGCTTACTTGAGATGCTGCCAATGTACCAACTTTGGTTGACTACTTTGGGAGTAGATGGTTCGGCGCAGGGTATGGCGATCGCTGTTCATACCCCCGCATTTTGCGATACCCCCCGTGAATACGTTGTTTCGGCGATGGGATGGCTGCTCCTTCCAATGCCTTTTGGGATCAGGAAGGGCACTTCCACACCAACGCTTTACATTGGGAAGGGTTTCCTCGTCTCTTGTGGGAATCCTTAAGTCTGTTTCATTATACAGAGCCTCCTCAATACGATGGGGTAGAATATCGTGAAGAAGGAGTTCCTCGATGCCGGGTTAAGATGATAATTCCTCAACACCCTTTCCGCTCCTCCTGGCATCCCATAGAAGTGGAAGTGGTGGGATATCGTCTGGTTGATACCCTCGAAACTGCTGCTTTGGAAGCTATCAAACTTTTTTGCAATCAACATCCGATGGAAGTTGCCGCATATCCTATTGGTTTATTTCCTACCATTGACCCTGATAATTCGGAATGGAATTTTCGGACAGAGCACCTTGGTTATATGCTAGGAGATCTGGCTGAAGAAACTGTCCGTATCATTACCAGGTTTATGGATGTGCAACATCATTACCAGATGCTACTGCGTCATGGTGTGAGTCAGTTAACTGGTGTGGCTCAAAGTCACTATCGAAATGCTGACCATCAAGTAACCCAAATAGAAGAATTACAAGCCTTGGTGACTCAAAAGGATGAAATCATTGCAGCAAGGGATGAGACAATCCTCCATCGTGAAGATCAGATCAATGAGAGTGATCATATTATCACTCAGCGCGACACTGTTATTGAGTTCCTACAAGCGCAAATTCATGATCTGATACTTGAAGCTGATGATGCCCAGGCTCACATTGAGGAACTGCAGCAGCAACCGATATTTCCCGCTATACCCATAATGCCTGAAGAAGAAGAAGAAGATCCAGAAGAGATTGAGGGTGTTTCAGATATTGACTCTGAGCATGGGGATCCTGTTCTTAGTCCCTATCACTCTCTCTCTGGCAGTCAGTCGTCGATAGGCAATTTCGATGATTTTTAGTTTAGCAGATTGTCGATCATTAGGTGTAACTGTCACACCCGGTTTTTAAAGACAAAACCGAATGTATAACTATATGTATGCCAGGATCAAGTTCCATACATATAATGACTTCATCAGTGAATAATCAGCAACAGTATCACGAAAAGAGAATTAAAAGACTATAAAGATTATCAGAGTTATACAGCTTATCCTGGAAACGTAGACTCCAAACTTCACAGGCAATCGACCGGGGGTTGCGCAGGCCTAGAACTCAGCATCATCTTCAAAAGACTTCACATCGCTTTCTCCTCTGAGCAGCAATTATAACAAGCGTGAGTACACTTATGGTTGGTACTCAGCAAGTGTTGGGAATTATATGACATGAAGGCTAAAATCAAGGAAAGGCTGACTGGCTTACTGCGATAAGCAATTTTAGTTGGTCAAATTTTATTAGCACCTGATTACTATGGTATAAGTTCATACCAAAAACCCACATTAAAAGAGAGAAGATATACAGCATAAGCATAACCACAACCATAAACATGGTCCACAATAACCATAACCATAGCCATGGTCCACGATTTAATTTATCTTCAAGTTCAATTAATCATGTGAGGGTCCAAGCCGCTCTTAACCGTGAGCACGGCTGATATATCAGTTTTCACTCTGCAGAGGTTGTACACTTTACCCACAATTCGTGTCTCCCGATTTGCCCGAGGTAGCTAGCCTCTTAAACACTTCCGAGGTGAGTGGCAAGGGATTCACTACGAGGCCTTTACAAAGATTCCCTAACTTATGACAATCCGCTAAGGTTTCAGGCCGCAGTGGTCATAACCCTCCCTAATGAGGAAACGCCTTAGCCAAGGACCACATATATCAATATGCCTCAAGAGGACCGGGCTATACCCCATCAACGCACTCCCCTCTTGCCCTTTCGGTAAGATCATCACAAGCTAGAGTTTCTAATTAATTAGCCAAGACCAGAGCCATATAGTATTGTGGTTGCACTGTTTTCCTGGGTGGTTCTCCATGTTCCGATTAAACATATAATCTTGTGATTAACAACACAAAGAGCATGAACATGGATAAAACAGGTGTAACATCATCATTGTTCTCATCATGATTATATATTATTCCCAAACCATAACCAGTTGAAGCAACTAAGCAATAGCTACCCAACAATAAAGATAAAACCCAGGTTGACAAGGGATGATCATAAAGACTAGGCATATCCTTAATTAGGATCCATCAAAATTAGGACACATGCATGCATAAAGAAAAAGTTGTATTTATTGTGATTGTTAGGATAAAAGTATGATCAAGGAAACACTTGCCTTTCTTTTAGAGAATAGCTGCTCAGAGTCTTCAACTCTTGTTCTTGAAACTCTATATCTTCAAAGCTCTTGGATCGCGCTTCTTCTAACGTCACACAAGCATCCGACCGAAGCATACAAGCAAGCAAACAAACAAGAACAACTAAGAACAGATACAACAAACAAAAGGAAAGCTTTAAAAGAGCGAACTAAAGGATAAGGCTCGATGCTACGGTCACGAGAGCGCAAGAAACGCGGAAAACGGAGCTAGGGTTGAAAAGATACGGCTATCGGGAGATTTATTTTATAAAAGAATAAAAGAACGATAGGCTTTCATTTATTTTAATTTAGAAAACCAATGTAAAAGATATTCAAAAGAGAATACCCCTAATTATAATTAACTCATATTATATTTGCATTTATAAAGATGAAGTAGAACTTAGTCAAATTTTATATACAATTCTCTATGTACAAATTACACTAATTAATTAATTAATTAGAAAAGAAACTGGTGAGAGCATCTAAACATCGAACTTTATAATTCGTGTTGAACTAAACAAATTAAATTACAAACACATTTAAGTTCATATTAATTGAGTTAACATTACTTATGAAAACCGGAGAAAAGACTCAATTGGATTTTATTTCGGAAAACTAGATGAGAGGATATTATTCAAATTAAATTGATATTTAATTTTAAAAACAGGAATTACGGCACAACAACGCTACTAAACGATAGCTTAGGGTTTTAGAAGACTAACGCAAAAAAGAACGGATCGAAACGGATCTAAAACGCGAAAACTACGCATAAAACAAGGCTGCAAGGACCTATACGCAATTAACTATAGACTTTAAGGGTTAGCTGAAAAGAAATACAAGACACAGAAAATAGTGCTTGCAAAACACGAAAAGATTAGGGTTAGATCTGAAAAATTCCATGGTGGGGCTGGATTGAAAAGATGTAAAAGATATAGGGGGTTTCCTACAATTTTTGCAAGACACAGGAATTTTCACGCTAATTACAGAATCTTCCAGGGACTTAATCTGAAAAAGCTCAAAATCACACAGCAATGGTGGCGGCGGGTACTGTAGCTCGAATTCCCGTTGATTTAGGGCACGAGAGCTCGCGGGAAGCGGGGCAAATGAAAGAGGACAACGAGGGGATTCCGTTCCATACCTAACTTACCACGGGACGCATCGTAGAGATCGAATTTTGCGAAGGAAGTTGCGCCGGCGGGTCTGTTCTGTTCCTGACCGATTCTGTGCGTGCGGCTTGCAGGGGATGAGAGCGGGCTGCACCAGGAGAGGGAAGGGGCGGTGCTGCTGCAGGGTGATGCAGCACAAAGGCCAAGGACGCAGGCAGGGAGACTGGCGCGGGGCAGGCCTGATGCACGGCGGCGTGCGGCGCTGGCTGCGCAGAGACTCGTGTAGGCAGGGGGGCAAGGCGTGAAGGGGTCAGGGCGGCGCTGGGCAGGCACGGCCTGCAGGGGGGAGCGGCGCAAGGAGGTGCGACGCAGGGACTTGCAGGGGCTGGGCGACGGCGCATCTGGTGGTAGCTCTGGGCGATACAGGAACACGAGGATGAAGACGCGCTGCAGGGGCATGGCGGCGGCTGCGCAGAGATGAGCAGGAGATCGTGCTGCGGCATGAGTGTGCGAGGGGTTCGAGTTCTCCGCGTGCACGGGTTGGGCCTCAACAGAAAACGAAACGGGTTGGGCCTGAACAGAAAGCAAAAAGGGAAAAAGGAAATGATAGGTGGGGTCGAGGAGGCGCATCGGGATGGGACTCGTTCCTGAGTCCGCATTGCTCACGGAAAGCGAGATTAGGTTGATCAGCAAGTTCCACAATTTAGCGAGCAAAGAGAGGATACAAGAGGTAACGGAAAAAGAAAACGAGATTGACCAAGCGAGTTCGGTTATGCGCCGAAACAGGTTCGGGTGAGGGCTGAAACACGAAAACAAGCTGACAGGGCTGGTTGAACGTGAACGAGTTATTCGAGAACGTGAATTATAAAAGAGAGAAAAATCAGGCCGAGTCGTCGGGGCTGACGGTGAGCGAACATCATCGGAAAAACACTGAAGACGAGCAACGAGGCGTCGTTTTCAAGTATAACTTGATCGGGGGAAACGGTTAAAGGATCGGGAGCTCGATGGGACATCTTAAAGATTCGGAAAGGATAAGGTTAAAAGGATGTACAACAAAATACGGCTCGATCCAACTGCGATGAAAATCAAAATAAGAAATATTTTCCAGAACATATTTTCAAGTTTAAAATAAATCTAGAATAGTCTAGATAAATATTTCAAACCAAGAAAATATATCCGGAAGAATCTCAAAATTTTCCGAGGAAAACTCGGGAGGTAATTTGGGTCACGAGGATTCCAAATAAAATATTTGGACTCATAAAAAAAGAATTTTAGAGCTTTCCAAGTAAAAAAAATGGATCTAGCTCTTGGATAAATAGAATAGTTGCCAGAAAAATCTTTAAAACTCTCGAAAAAATCCTATTGATAGATGAACACATTGTAAAAGATAGTCACATCCTAAAATTGAATATTTTAGGGTGTGACAGTAACCTAGGGGAGTGTAATAACTTAAGTAGTATGAGACTTATCTAGACCTCGTGCCATTTGTTGTAATTTAGATGCCTACGTAGTGAACTTTCGGATGTGTGATGTGAACAATCATCAGAATAAGTGTTGTAATATAAGTTTCCTATTTTATCATCCTATTCATTATCCTTATGATTCTAAAATGAGATGATTGAATGGAGTATGTGCATTGTTTATCTAAGTCATATATCTTCTGAAATTGGGAGTAAGGCTATATGGTTAATGATGGACATCTCCTTTGTTTTAGATGGTTGGAGCCACGCGCGGAACCCCGGAAGGTTTCCGGGCAGATCAGGCTAGCGGTTCTCAACAACCGCCACCGCCACCTCCTAACCTTGCCGAAGTTATGGCTCGGCAAACTGAGTTGCTTAACTTGCTGGTTCAAGCGCAGCAAAACCAGCAACGTCAATAGTTCCGAGGAGGTCGGGATGATCACAATCCTCCCGTGGCTAGTTACCAGGATTTCATCAGTACACAGCCTCCTTTCTTCAGTAAAGCTGAAGAGCCCTTGGATGCCGATGCTTGGCTCCATATTATTGAATCAAAGTTCGCTCTATTAACAGTACCTTGTGCGGATTCCAGCAAAGCTTCCTTTGCCGCACAGCAACTCCGAGGTGCTGCTCGGATCTGGTGGGATAATTTCTACGCCATGCAACCTGCAGGGCATGTTATCACCTGGGATGAATTTCGGGCAGCCTTTAGAGCACATTATATTCCGAAGGGATTACTAGAGCGAAAGTTGAATGAATTCCTGGCTCTTACTCAAGGCACCAGTACAGTCCTACAATACGCACAGAATTTCAATCATCTGTGTCAATATGCAGGATATCATGCGGATAACGATGCCAAGAAACAAGATCGTTTCCGTCGAGGCCTTAATACCAAGCTCAAGGAACGCCTGAATCTTGTAAAGGCTAATACTTTCAGCGAGCTGGTTATTATGGCTTTAACTCAAGAAGATTGTATCGTGGCACATCATGCCGAGAAAAAGCGGAAGACTCCTACTGGACCCTCGAGTGCTCAATCACCGAGGTATCGGGTTGTTCCCAATACACCGTTTAGAGCACCGCAGCGGAATGCCCCAACGGGTAGATTGGTTTTCAGGCCGCCCCAATAGCAGGGAAGGTATAGACCTCCCGTTCCTTCGCAACAAGCACAACCATCTGGCCCACGGCCAAATGTTCAACAAGTACCACAGAGAGGCAGCAACTATCGCTGTTTCAATTGCGAAAGCGCGGATCATTTCATCCGGGATTGTCCGCGGCCCAAGAAACCTAATCCAGGGCAAAGCTCTACTCAGGGTAACCAGAACAAGGGCAAGAAGCCGGTGATGCAAGTCCGGCAAGGACGGATTAACTTCACCACTCTGGCAGAACTTCCAGATGGGGCTCCCGTCATGTCGGGTACATTTTCTATTCACCACAAACCAGTTGTTACTTTATTTGATTCTGGAGCAACACATAGCTTTATTAGTAACAACTGTGGTACCCGACTAGGACTTGATTCTTGTCCTATCCAGGGGTCATATATGATCTCTACCCCTGGAGGAAATATTACCTCCAACCAAGTGAGTAGATATGTGCCAATTCAGTTAGGTAGTAAAGAAATCAAAACTGATTTGGTTTTACTAAGTTTGGAGGGTATTGATATTATATTTGGGACCGATTGGATGACTAAACATCGAGTCCGACTAGATATTTCTTCCCGAGTTGTTGAAATTGTTTCACCATACTATGGGATCACCACCCTTTATCTGCCTCAATCAGATTGTCTACACCCTTGCACTTATGCTATCACAGATATCAAAATCAAGGATATTCCTATAGTATGTGAATACCCCGATGTCTTTCCAGACGATTTGCCTGGAATGCCACCAGATAGAGACATCGAGTTTATCATTGAACTTCAACCGGGCACTGCTCCGATTTCAAAGAGGCCGTATCGTATGCCTCCAAATGAATTAGCAGAACTGAAAATCCAGCTCCAAGATCTTCTTGATAAGGGTTATATACGTCCAAGTGCCTCACCTTTGGGTTGTTCTGCTCTTTTTGTCAAGAAGAAAGACGATAGCCTAAGGCTATGTGTCGATTACCGTCCACTCAATGCGGTTACTATCAAAAATAAGTACCCTCTCCCCCGCATTGATATTTTGTTTGATCAGCTAGCCGGGGCTAAGGTCTTCTCTAAGATTGACTTACGCTCTGGTTATCATCTGATCAAGATTAGGCCTTGTGATATTCCAAAAATGGCCTTCTCAATCAGATATGGACTTTATGAATATCTGGTTATGTCATTCGGACTTACTAATGCACCGGCATATTTCATGTATCTCATGAATTCAGTATTCATGCCGGAACTTGACAAATTCGTCGTGGTCTTCATTGATGACATTCTAATATACTCCAAAACTAAAGAAGACCATGCTAATCATTTACGTGTCGTTCTTCAACGACTACGTGATCATCGCCTTTATGCCAAATTCTCGAAATGTGAATTCTGGCAGGATAGTGTGAAATTTTTAGGACATACTATATCTAGTCAAGGCATATCGGTTGATCCAACCAAAGTCCAAGAGGTTATGGACTGGAAACCTCCAACTTCAGTCCATCAAATTTGAAGTTTCCTTGGATTGGCGGGATATTATCACCGATTCATTCCAGACTTCTCCAAGATAGCCAAACCAATGACTGAGCTACTTAAGAAAGAAGTTAAGTTCCGCTGGGATGATAAGTGTGATGAAGCATTTCATACCTTGAGGAAGCTTCTGACGACTGCTCCCGTATTAGCTCAGCCAGATAATACTCAGTCTTTTGATGTCTATTGTGATGCTTCTGGAACTGGCCTTGGTTGTGTTCTTATGCAAAACAACCGGGTCATTGCTTATGCATCCAGAGCACTTCGGACTCATGAGCAAAATTATCCAACACATGATCTTGAATTGGCAGCAGTTATCCATGCTCTCAAGATCTGGAGACATCATCTTATGGGTGCTAAATGTAATATTTACACTGACCATAAGAGCCTCAAGTATATCTTCACTCAAGCTGACTTAAATATGAGGCAAAGGCGTTGGTTGGAATTGATTAAAGATTATGATCTTGAGGTACACTATCATCCAGGCAAAGCTAATGTGGTTGCGGATGCACTTAGCCGCAAGTCACATTGTCACTGCTTATCCGTATCCACCTTTAGTGACACTCTTTGCCATCAAATGAGAAAACTCAATCTAGAGATTATTCCTCAAGGTAGTCTGAATCTGCTATCCATTGAGTTTACTCTTCGAGATAGAATCATCATGTCGCAACTACATGATGAGGGTATCAAAATCATCAAATCAAAGCTATCTCAGGGAGAAGCTAAATATAAGTGTTTTCACACTGATCATCAAGGAGTCCTATGGTTCAATGATCGAATTGTTGTGCCTAAGGATCATCCACTTCGCAAACAAATCCTTGATGAGGCACATTTATCCAAGTTCTCTATTCATCCTGGTAGCACCAAAATGTACCAAGATCTACGGCAACATTTTTGGTGGACCAGAATGAAAAGAGAAATTGCCAAATATGTATCTGAGTGTGATACCTGCCAGAGAGTCAAAGCTAGCCACTTAAAAGCTTCTGGTACACTCCAACCATTACCCATTCCGTCATGGAAATGGGAAGACATTAGCATGGATTTTATTGTTGGTCTTCCCAATACATCTCAAAGGCATGACTCCATATGGGTAATCATTGATAGACTTACAAAAACAGCTCATTTTCTTCCTGTGCATACCACTTACTCTGCTAAGAAGTATGCTGAAGTCTATCTGGACCAAATCGTTCGATTACATGGGATTCCAAAAACCATCATCTCGGATCGAGGGCCCCAATTTATTGCACGGTTTTGGGAGCAAATGCAATCAGCTCTAGGAACCAAATTGATTCGAAGCTCCGCGTATCATCCCCAAACGGATGGACAAACTGAGCGAGTTAACCAAATCCTTGAAGACATGCTCCGAGCTTGTGTTATTCATTATGGTACAAGCTGGGACAAGTGCCTTGCTCTAGCTGAATTCTCCTATAACAACAGTTATCAAGCTAGTCTTCAAATGGCTCCTTTTGAAGTGTTATACGGTCGCAGATGTCGAACTCCTTTGAGTTGGTCAGAGACCGGTGAATGCAAAATCTTCGGACCAGACCTAGTCATTGAAGCCGAAGATAAGGTTAAGATTATCCAATCTAATCTTAAAATCGCTCAGTCCAGACAGAAGAGCTACGCAGATAAGAGGAGGAAACCTCTACAATTCCAAGTTGGAGATTTTGTCTATCTCCGAGTATCTCCTACCAAAGGCGTCCAACGTTTCGGCATAAAGGGGAAGTTAGCACCTCGATATGTCGGACCCTTCGAAATCCTCAATGTTTGTGGCCCAGTGGCTTACAAGCTTTGCCTTCCGTCTCAATTGGCTGCTATTCACAATGTCTTCCATGTCTCTCAACTTAAGAAGTGTGTCAAAGTACCCACAGAAATAGTTGAGACATGTGCCATCGAGATTGAACCCGATCTATCGTACATCGAACAACCCCTTCGAATCCTGGATACCAAGGAAAGACTCACCAGAAGAAGGGCCGTTAAGATGTACCAAATCTTATGGGATCATCACACCGAGGAAGAAGCGACTTGGGAAACAGAGTCTTATCTTCAACGGAATTTCCCAGACTTCCTTCAAGCCAATCCCCAAATCTAATCATCCGTTTCTGCTCAGCTTCGGAATCTCGGGACGAGATTCTTTTTAAGGGGGGAAGGCTATAACATTCCTGTAATTAGAATATAGACACTAGTTACTAGTGTGTTGTATGTATATTAAGGTTTGTATAGAGAACTAGGGGTGTATTGTAAATTATAGATTTTATAAGTTCATATGTGCAAGTGTGTGGAAAATGCTCTTAAATGTCAAATTCAAATGACTATAGAAAAGAAAAGTACAAATATTAGGTTAAAACCTAAAAGAAATAGACTTTGTATGAAACTAAGGGCTTATGTGTAATTAACACAAATATAAGGGTTACATATGAAATGGTTGGAATATAAAGGTCAAATTCAAATTTACTTAAGGGTTAATGTGTAAAAATACAAGTAATCATGACAGGTCAGAAAATTTATAAACATGCCCAAAATTTGATCAAATTTAGGTGGGCAAAGATAAATTTAACTTAAATTCCATCTTGTTTCAAAATGTAATCCAAATAGTTCTAAACCTTGATTTTCTGAACCCAAGCCCTACAGCAATGTTGTAGAGTTTGAAAAACTCTACAACTTTCATGTTGAACATTTTCTCATTTGACCTTTGTAGCAGTGAGAAATTTTAGATTACAGAGGGGTCCCTAAATTTTTTGGAAATCACGAACAAGTCCTTCTGACTCCTGCTTGCTTCGTCTTCCTCTGGCACCACCGCTTCCCCCTCTGCTCCGCTCTGCCTCCGCCGCTGACCGCCGGCACAGGACCCCGAGCTCCACCTCCAGCTGCTACACATGCCCACGCGTCGCCCCTTGCTTCCCCCGCCGCTGTTTCCCTCCCTTCCTGGCCTCGCGCGCGCGTGCCACGATGACCCGAGCGGTTCGCCGGCCGCCACGTCGTCGCCGCCGTTTCACGTCCCGCGCTTATCCCTCCATTCCCTTTCTTCTACTCAACGTGACCAGGAGAGCGTAGAGAGTTCATTTGCACTCTTTTTCCCTTACCATTCCTGAGCCGCAACCCACATCCCGCGTTACTCTTCTCTCCCAACTCCGGCCACGCTCGGCATCGCCGTGGGCAGCCCATCCCAAGCCGTTTCACGCCACCACCGTGCTCTAGCCTGCACCACATCACCCCTACGACGCTCCCCGACCTATCAATTGGGTTCCTAAGGCCTTACATTGGCTTCCCGATGAGCTCCCCAAGCTTTCTCGTCGCCGCCGTGTCTGTCCACCGTGGAGCTCCCTCTTCCGGCCTTTCCTAGCTCAAATTGACCCCGGCTTGAGCTCCACCACATTCCCAGGCAGCTTTCCGACCGATCTACCATCGTCCAAGGGCACTGGAGTACCGCCCCCAACGCTCCACCTCGCCGCCGGCCGCAAGCCTCCGTCGCGCCACCGCCCCAAGCCATCTCCCTTCAATTCCGAGCTTGCACAGGTGCGCAAGGGACCCTAGTTGCTTCCCCGCCCCTCTACCCTCACCACTGGCGCTCGCCGTCGCCGGAGCAAGCCGGTCAACACCGGGCTTCTACCTTGACCGGGGGGGAATTGGGGGAAGGACTGCGGGTTAGAAGAAATAGAAGTTAAGGGGGTTTTGTGCAAAGAAATAGACTCAGGGAAATAGTAACCGAAGGACCTCTTGTGTAATTTAAGCTGCCAACTTTGAAATTCCATATCAATTCGAGGAAAAGTCATAAAAATGCAAACTAAATTTTTTTAGAATCCTTAAGTGAAATTCGACTACTTTTATTTAGGAAGTTTGAGCTGTAGGTGTATATTTTCTGATGTATATTAAATATTAGAAAATAAGTGTTTTAATTGTATCTCATGTTGTAGGCATGTGTTATAGTTGAAATTTGAAACCTAGATTATATGTGTTATGTATAGCTCTGTGTAAAAAGTTTGAGTACTTTACTGTTCATTTGCTTAGATTTCGAGTACTTTTTGTTATATGTTGATAAAAGTTACTTAATTTAATTCCAAATGTATTCCTTCATGTTTGCTTCTTTTGGTTACTTTGTTCGACGTGTAGGAATACGTGTTGCTGGGCAACCAGGAGTACGGGTTTTGTAGTCACGCTACAGACGTACATCCTGCACTTTGGAAGTGCGTATGGTCCTGCAGTCGCTTGTGGTGGCACTGATCCACGAGTCGGAATGAAAGGCAAACGGTTGCTTCGGAACGACCCTTTGGTGTTCCAAGCGTGTGTGTTAGGTTTACCCTTGCAAGGTTTGAAATTCGATTCAGGAATCGTCCGTTTCTCGCGGAGATTGAGACTGCTTAATCCCTTTGCCACATAGAGTAACAAGAGCAACTTTGTGATTATCAAAGATGATGTTTGATTAAGGATTCTACCATGTTTGAATAGTTATAGATGCTTACCTAGAATGGTTAATTCACTAGAACCTGAAAGCTAAAAGTTGAAAATAAGGATCTACTCTTTGTTGCTTTTCAGCTGAAAACTCTACCTAAAGCTAAAAGCCTTCATGAGTCTAGTTATGGGCTAAGGTATACCCAATTCCGGGTAAGTCTTGCTGAGTATTAGTATACTCAGCCTTGCTTTTGTTGATTTAATCCAGGTAATCTCCCTGATGAGCCAGCATTCATTACACCATGGCCCTACCCCTTGCCTGATGGTTGGTCCGTGGAGTGGGATCCGTCCCCGGCCAACACCGATTCCGCCGAATGATATCATGCCAGGGCTAGCATGATATCTGTATTAACGACATGTACAATGTTTACGCTTTTCAAACTCTGCTGCTTTATCTTAAGACTTAAACCTGTTTTGTAATAATCTCCTCTCAGTGGGAGTTAATGACGCTTTGTATATTTTTGTAATATATTTGCCTGTGGTGTAAAATGTAATGGCATTTATATCTCTGGACTCACCATCGTGTGAGGTAGCTTGTTGGATTCTGCGTTCGGTGGTTTATCGGGACGTTACCCGACAGGCCAAAGGATTATACCGTTTGAAGTACAAGGTAACCCTCAAGAGAGGACTCGCGTAATTGAGCCGGTGTAATTCAGGTTGGTTCTGCCACACCGCCTGCTCCGACGAGTCCCGGTGAAAAGACGCCGCGGAAACTCAGCTCCGGCGGTCAGCGCCGCTGCCCCCTCGCGACCCCGCGCCCTGAGCCGTCCGATGTAGATCCAGTGGCCCAAATCAGTCCCGCGCGCGAGTCAAAGGAGCAGCGCGCCGGTAACTTTTCTAAAGAGACCCTGCACTTTACCAAAATAAACCCGCGGTCCACTTCAGTTCAATAATAATTGCAGTTTAGCCCTGTTTCTTGCACGGACCCCCGTGAGCATTCCAAATTTGAGGTTCGAAGCCCAGCCCGGCTGTTTTAGCACGTTAGCCCTCAGATCTTTCTGGTTTTTGCACCTAAACCCCTGGTTTTTGTCCAGAACCCCCGGTGGCTCAGTTTTTCTCGCAAATAGGTCCCTGGATCTTGTTTCAAGTGTAGTTTTCGCGTTCTAGCTCCGTTTTAGGTGTTCTTTATGTCCACGCGATCGTTGTAATGCGTAGAACAGTTTATTCATAGTTTTGTGTACTGTTTTGATGTAATGTTGTGCTTTTCTTATCTTTTGTACTTGCTTGCATGTATGTATATGTGCTGGACCATGTTTTGGCGTTGCGATCGTGAGTAGACGCTGAGCTTTTGGACGAGTACCAGGAGCCACCATCTTCTGAAGCTTTTGAGCAGCAGGAGAACTTTGAGGAAGGCAAGTATAACATGAACATCCTATCACTTTTAAATACAATTTCATACTGCATTTTAATTCTGTATGCCTATAAGGATTTCCTAGCCACTTTTATCCTGTATATTATACCTTGGGGTTGCATTTTGCTTAGTTGTGCTAGGTGCTACGCTCTCACACATTTGTTGGTCCTTTTAAATTAATTTGATTAATGGTTGTATGCAACTTAACTCTGAGAGTGGCCCTCTGTGCTGTGTGCTTGAGCGGCTCACGTCTCCTTAAAAGATGTTTTTGTTAGAAACTTGGTTTAGGGGGCCAGCAAGATGCTTAGTGCACGGTTCATAGAGCGACAACCTGGGACAACCGCACAACCACAAGACTGGAATGGGACGGTCTTGACTTACTAAGTAGGTCATTTTGGTTCGGGAGTAACTTACCTGCGTGGGCAAGAGGGGTGGTAAGCTTCAATGGTCCCTGCTCCTCCGGCTTGGTCTGTGCTGTGTGTCTTGTACCCCCGGAGGTGGGCCCCATCGTCGCTGATTCAGAATCCTTAGCGGTTACACCTTACTAACGTGATCCTTTGTAACAGTCTCGTAGTGTGCTTGCTAGCCATCTCACCTAAGGAAGTGTGATGAACCACTAGCGTAGCTCACGACTTGTGGGTAAAGTTGTGCAACCTCTCGAGAGTGTAAAACTGATATATCAGCTGTGCTCACAGTCATGAGCGGCCTAGATCCTCCATCTGATTAATGGGGTTTACCTTGGTGGTTTGGTTGGTTTTCAGTAGTCTCATGATTAATTCTGATTAATTATTATGTAACTTGGGTTATGGTAATTCATTCACTTGTAGTAAATAGCTTTGATAAAATTTGCCAAGATTAAAAGCTAATGCAGTTGAGTCAGCTAACCTTAGAGCCTCATACTCGTGTTATACTTGTTGAGTACAAGTTGTGTACTCACACTTACCTTCTCTACTCTTCTGTTCTCTTTGGGATGTCTTCGACTGCTGCTCAGTACCCAGCGACGTGGAGAACTACATCAGCGGACTCGACGATTTCTAGGCGTTGTCTCCCAGTTGACGTCCCTGTGGCGCCCTACCTTTCATGTATTTATTTTACGCTTCCGCATTCCTTGAACTGATTCTTGATTCAGTTGTAATAAAGATATTCATTTATAATTTATACGCTTTTGTTTCGAGATACGTGTTGTGATATCTTGATGATTCTGTTGTATATATGTGTGACTTGATCCTGGCGCATATATGATTGCTCGATTTATGTTCTTTATAAATCGGGTGTGACATAGTTTCACTTATATTTGTGACTCAAAAGCAAGTTCTTGACTTTTACCATACAGCCTTCATATGTTTTGATTTTACCTCCCATTCTCTCCCATTTAACACTAAAGGACCCAAATTTTTCAGAATTACATTAATGTCCTTTTTCCCTTTTGCATTCCAATTTAAACACACATACACATAACCAACATGCACACATAATACTAGAATTTAGTGGGTTTATAATTCAAATACCTGATTGTTACAAGAAATAGGAACTCACGCTCGTCAGTTTCCTTCGGGCTAACCGAGATATATTTGCGTGGAAACCAGCGGACATGCCAGGGGTGCCCAGGGAACTGATCGAGCATAGTCTGAATGTACACCCACAGGCTGTGCCCAAAAAGAAACCACATTTAATTCGAAGCTCTTGGAACCAAGTTAATTCGAAGCTCCGCATATCATCCGCAAATAGATGGGCAAACAGAAAGGATAAACCAAATCCTAGAAGATATGCTTTGAGCCTGTGTGATCCAGTACGACAAGCATTGGGATAAATGCTTAGCTCTGGCAGAATTCTCGTATAATAACACTTATCAGTCAAGTATCAAAATGGCTCCTTTTGAAGCATTATATGGTCGCCAATGCAGAACTCCTTTAAATTGGTCTCAGACTGGTGAACGCGAAATCTTTGGGCCCGATCTTGTCACCGAGGCAGAAGAAAAGGTAAAGATCATTCGGAATAATCTAAAAGCAGCTCAGTCAAGATAAAAGAGCTACACAGACAAAAGAAGGAAACCAATACAGTTTAAAATAGGTGATTTTGTATCCCTGCGAGTATCTCCTACTCGAGGTGTTCAACGATTTGGTATCAAAGGTAAACTTGCTCCTCGCTACGTTGGTCCTTTTGAAATCCTTGAAGTTTGTGGACCCGTAGCCTATCGACTTCAACTTCCTCCTCAGCTAGCAGCCGTTCATAATGTCTTCCATGTATCTCAGCTCAAGAAGTGTATCCGTGTTCCTACCGAAATCATTGATACACAAAGCATCGAATCGAACCCGATCTTTCCTATAAGGAGGATCCAATCAGAATATTAGATACCAAGGAAAGAAGTACCAGAAAAGCAACAATCAAGATGTTTAAGATCTAGTGGAATCATCATACGAAAGAAGAAGCTACCTGGGAAACCAAAGACTATCTTCAGAAGAATTTCCAGACTTCCTCAAGATTTCTTAGGTATTTATCACCTCGCTATATCATTCCTATAATCTCGGGATGAGATTCCTTTTAGGGGGGAAGGTTGTGACACCCTAGGTGTTAAATATACCAAGCCAATAGGAAGAATGTTTTGCATGTTTTGAATGGTGTGAAATTTGGGCAAAATCATGAAAATAAGGGTATTTATGTAATTTTACAAAAGTACAAGTCCTTTTATGCAAGTAGTTGAATTATAAAAGTAACTTTCAAAGTTACTAAGGGCTAAAATGTAAAAATGCAAGTCATCATGACCAGTCATAAATATTTGCAGTTAAGTCCAAAACTGCATAAAATTCACTTTACTAAAGACAAAAACTTTATTAAGTTTGAATTGAGTGCAAAGTTGTAAAATAAAGCTGTGTACTTGAGGTTTTTGAACTTGAGCCCTAAAGTAAAGTTGTAGGATTTGAAAAATTCTACAACTTCTATTTTGGTCATTTCTTCATTAGAGCTTTGGATCAGTGGGAAAATTCAGTTTACAGTGAGGTCCCTGAGATTTTTGAAAATTCTAAAGAGACCCCTCGGACCCCCTCCCCTCTCCTTCTTCCTCTGGCGTCTCTCTGCTCCCCTGCTCTGTCCTCTGGCTCCTCTGTCGCCGACCGTCAGTGCCGCTCACCGCCGCGCCAGATCCTCCCCAGCGCCCCCTCCAGCTCCTAGCCGCTCCACGCGTGACTTGGACGCCGGCCACCGCCCTAGCTTCTCCTCCCTGACCCTCTCGCGCGCGTGCCACGCCGCCCCGCGGCTCTGCTGTTCGCCACCTCACCGCTGCAGCAGCCGCCCGTGCACGCCCCCTCGCCCCCTCTTTTCTGGCTCAAGAGCGTCACCAACTCCCTCTCTTTCCATTCCACTCTCTCTTTTGCTCTCCACTCACCCCAAACCACTAAACACCACCGCCGCCCCCTTCCTCCACTCCGGCGACTCTCTGTTCGCCGTGGGCCGCCGCCGTCCACCTCCCATTGCCCACTACAACCCCCTGGGAAGCTTCCCTTCACCTCACTGACGCTTCCAGGCCACTTCTCGTGGCCGGACTACCACCGGAACCACCTCGCCGTCATTCCCCTCCTCGCCGGTAAGCTTCTGTCGCCGTCGAACCTCTACCTCCGCCCTTTTCCATCCAATCCGACCACCCCAATAGCTTCCCCTCCTCCTGCTGCAGCTATCAGACCCGAGCTTGGCCGCCTTCCTCACAGGGAAGCCCCTCGCCAACGAGCTCCTCCGCGCCGCCGCCTCGGCCGCCGTGGGAACCTCACCTCCGGTCATTCCCTCCCCTTCCCAAGACCCCCTGAAGGTGCGCCTTAAACTCCTGATGCTCACTGACCACTCCTTCTCCATCCCCCGCCACCCCCCTCACCAGAATTTGGCCGGCAATGCCCCTGCCCTTCTTCCCCGACGAGCCAAGGGCCTATTTGAAAGGATTTCAAAAGTTCTAAGGGTCTCCCTGCAAAATTATAGAGCCCCCCATTTCAAAAGTTGTGAACTTCAAAAATATGTAAAAAATTGTAAAAAATTCATAAAAATGTCAAATCAGTTGGGTTTGAATCTTTGTGTCAAATACTACAACTTTTGTATTATGATAATGAGATGAATATGTGTATTTTGTGCTGTGTTTAAATTAGTAGATAATGGGTACTTTAATTAGATCTTTTGATCCATAATAGTGCTGAGGCTCAAATTTGAAATATGATGTCTGTGTGCTATAAGTAGAGCTGTGTAAAATTTGGAGACTCAGCACAGTCCTGTAGCTATGATATTTAGATATCTTTGCTTCATGTTGATAAAAGTTCAATGATTTAATTCCAAATGCATTTCTTCATGTTTGTAGCTGAAAATTTTACCTTAGCCTTGTTTCAACATGGATAATCCAAGATAAAAGTTTGAGAGTCAGAAACCTAATGTAGCTTCAGTAATGAAATTAAGTTTAGATTCAAAGGAAATTCATGAACAATAGCTCTAGTTCATGAAAAATTATGAAAATATTTTGAGGTGTTGCTCTTAAGTAGTGAGATATATCCACAAATTTTCAACCTATGATCAGATGTAGAACAACCAGAATAAATAGAGCTTGGTATGATAATGTTATATACCTAACTTAGGGTTTATTTAACTAGTCAAGATAAGTCCCTAATTAAATAATAACCTAGGGTTATTAAAGATAATTAGCTAGTCAATAAATAAAGTTGTTAAATGTAATTAGTTTAATTATTTAAGTTAACCAAGCATGCTATCTAATGCAGTTAGTTTAAATGTTTAGGGTAAACAACTCTATTACTTAATGTAACTAGGTAGTTTAGTTTATACTCGATAAACGACTGTCCAGTAGAAGAGTGAATGACATGTTTGATGAGTGAACATTGTTTTCGTTGGATTGCAACTTTATCGTGAAATAGAATAAAAGTCTATACATCTTCTAAACTGCATCATTTGCATCACATGTAGACTCGACGCTTCTCGCCGATGGAGATTATTAGATTCTCCCGGAACCTGAAGTAGAAGTCTCTGAAGACCCCAAAAACTTCGTCGGAGATTTAACTAAAGCCCCGAACCCGAGTTCGGAAGAATTTGTTAACGTTTCTGACTCCAGCCTCGCTAGTGAAGGCAAGCCCCGGTCATAAACCCACTATTTTATAGCACTGCAGTTCATATATATATATATCTATTTATGTCTACTTGTGCATTTAAGTTCATAGGAGTTATAATGAAATCCTAGTTGCACCTTGTTAGGTACCTATGTATTGAATAGCACTTGAGTCCGACTACTGCTATGCTAATAGGACCGGTAGAAGTCGAGTGATTTCCTGTCACTCGCGCGATATAGGGACTAGTTGCTTATAATTCTATCATCACTATAAGTATAACGGACGGGCTTATGTGTAGTATCATGGAAAGAAATGATACCCCGTCTGTATTGATGAATTTGGTTAAGGTCGCAGTGTGTGGTAGTGGCAGTTAAGTGTTTGAAAGTACTAGCCACATGCCATGAAATATGGTAAGCGGTAAGCCTAGTAACCAATCGGCCCGAGAAGTGGATTTGTCCCCCACCACTCGACTTTTATTTTATCTTTGCACGCACCGACGTGTGGGAGTACGTTCTGCAGAGCAAACGGGAATACGGTCATACAGTAGCGCTGTAGACGTATATCCTGCACATAGGATGTGCGTATGGTCCTGCAGTCGCTTGTGGTGGCATTGTTCCACGACCTGGAATGAAAGGCAAACGGTTGCTTCGGAATGACCTTTTGGTGTTCCAAGCGTGTGAGTTAGGTTTACCTTGCAAGGGTTGAAATTCGATTCAGAATTGTCCTTTTCTCGCGGAGATTGAGACTGCTTAATACTTCTGCCACATAGAGTAACAAGCGCAATCTTATGATGAGTAATACTGAGGTATGCTTTAAAAAGACTTTACCTTGCTTGAGTAGTTATAGGTGCTTACCTAGAATGGTTAAAGGAACTGGAATTTGAAAGCAAAAATATGAAATTAAGGACCTACTTTTTATTGCTTTTCAGCTGAGACAAAACCTAAAATCCCATTAAAGCCTTCATGGTCTAGTTATGGGCTAAGTATACCTAATCCCGGGTAAGCCTTGCTGGGTATTAGAGTACTCAGCCATGCAAATATGATTTTATTTCAGGTAATGTCCCTGAAGACCGTACCCTTCCTATCCCTTGGCCCTATGCTCTGCCTAATGGTAGGTCCGTGGAATGGTGAGTGATGTCATGTCAGGGCTTAACATGATGTCTATAATGGCGACGTGTATAGTTATCGTATTTTAAATTCCACTGCCGTGAACTTGAATCTCTAAACTGGTTTGTAATAATTTCTATCGGTTTGAAACCTACGCTACTTCTAGAAACTCTTGTAATATAAATGCCTGTGATGTAAAATATGATGGCGATTGTATCTCTGGACTCGCCTTTGTGTGAGGTACCTTGTTTGATTCTGCTTTCGGTGGTTTATCGGGACGTTACCCGACAGGCCAAGGGGTTACACCGTTTGAAGTACAATTGGAGCCCTTGAGAGAGAGGACTTGCGTACTTGAGCCGGTGTAATTCAGGTTGGTTCTGCTACATCTGGTAGCAGAGCTAACAAGTGTACCCTGCAGGTATGATTGGCCTTAAAAATGTTTTTTAGTATAAAATTTGACCAACAAAGTATTTTCCAAAGCTACGTTGGTGTCGTTAAGGATGGTGCTTAGTACGTAAAGCCGTAGGGTAATATTTAATATGGGAATTAGAGGTGGCAATAGTATATGTATATGACTCTAACTTCCAGCACTACTTTTCTGTTAAACCTTAAATTTATGCACAATCAACCTTACATTTTGTAACTACGCCTTCGACGATAAGGTAAGAAGATAAGGATCCTCAGCTATCTGGGGAGTTAGCCTTCCCGTCGGTGATGCGAACCGAATGCTGTTTGTAACGCCCTAAGAATTTCAAGCCTAAGCTACGCGTTAAAGGTTCCGATTAAAAATGGATTCACCGTAACACCCTGACCCCCTTTGCACACGCGCGCGTTACGTCCCCCGCCCTGTGCCACACAACGCACGGCTTCCCCCACGCGCACCGCCTCGACCCTCGCTATCGTGTCACGACGATCACGCGCGACCGCTTCCCACAATTTGCGCCGGCACAAGACCTTTCTCGCGCGGCGCGCGAATCCCGCACGCGTGGCCGACCGGCCGCGACCGCTGCCGCAATTGCGCCGGCGCTCCTCGTGCCGCGCGCGAATCCCCGCGCGCGCGTGGCCGACCGGCCGCGGTTGCCGCCGCGACCGGCGCCGACACGCCCTTCCCCCTCTCTCTCCTTTCTCTCCCTCCCATTCTTTCTTTTCTTTTCTTTTCTTGTTCCCAACCTCTCTCTCTTCCTTTCTTTCCCCTCTCCCTTCTTCCTTTTTTTTCCCCTCTTTCTTTTCTTTTTCCCTCTTCTTTTCTTCTCCCCTCTCTTTCCCCTGTCTCTGCTCCCGAGCCCCTGCTCCCGCGCGCGTGCCCGGCCGCACCCGCCGCGCCGGCCACCGGCCCCCCCCTCCCCTCGCGCGCGCCAGTGCCCGGCCGCCCGTACCCGCGCGTGCACCATGTGCCGCGCCGCCCGCCGTGCCGCCCGTCGCTGGCGCACGCGCGCGGCCGCACGGCCGCCGTGGCGCACACGCCGCCGCCCGCTGTGCCGCCTCGCCGCCCGCGCCTCCCCTGTGCCGCCTCGCCGCTCGCGCCCCCCTCTGTGCTGCACACCGCCGCCCGGCCCCCCCCCCACGTGCACAGCTGTGCACGGCCGTGCCCCGCCGCAAGCCACGGGCGCCATTAATGGCCGCCCGTGGAGCCGCCCGCCGGCCACCGCCTCCCCCTACTGCCGGCCGCCTATAAATAGGCCCGGCCGCAGCGCCCCGCTCCCCACAAGCTGCGCCGCCCCTGCCTACCTCCTCTCCCGCGCCCAGACCGCCGCCACCCGAGCCGCACGGCCGCCGCCGCCTGCCCCACGCCGGCCCGCCGCTACGCGCCGCCCCCGCCCGAGGAGAGGGTAGGAACGGGACCCCCTCGCTCCCCTCTCCCTTTTCCCCCATGTGCCCGAGCCGCCCGAGCCCTAGGCCGCCGGATTTGGGGCCGGCCCGAGCTCCCCCTCCCTCCTCTGTTTCACGGGTGAGGGGAGGAAGAAGAAGGGGCAATTTTGCCCTTAGCCCCCCCCTTCCTTTCCATTTAGTTAAGAGCCCCTCCACCCTTGTATGCATTGCAGAAAAGCCCCTGTTATTTTATTTCTTTCAAACTAAGTCCCCCCCCCCACTATGTAATTTTATTTCCAAATAGGCCCCTCACACTTTTCACTGCCCCCCTAATATTTCTAGAATTTACAAATAGGTCCACACTCTTTCTGGATATTTACGAACAAGCCCTCGAACCCCTGTTTAACCACTGAAACCATCTTTGGCTCGTCATTTTATGTGCGAAACAACCTCCGATTGATCCGAAACTTTACCACACCCTTTCTAGTATAGTTTTAGCCATGCCATTAAGAAACCACCTAGAGATACCACCCCTAACTCCGTAACTAAATTATTTCCGATTCAAGCCTATCGGTAAAAGCTTTTAGTTCTTTCGCTTGATTGTGTGTCTGTTTGTTTGCGTCGTAGGACACGGAGTGAACGACGAGGTTCCCGACCGCGACCAAGCAACTGAGGACCAGTACTGCAACCCCGAACCCGAAGGACAGTGCTTCGATCAGGACTTCTCGCAAGAGTTTGACGATGGCAAGTTCAATTCCGCCCTTTGATGCATGTTTCTGTCCTAGTTTTATAAACACAACCCAGTGGCCTATTTTATAAAATTGCATGGTTTTGCGTGCTAGAAACCTGGTAGGATAGCCACCCTTGCTTGAAATACCCATACTTGGACCGCCTGGATTATAAAGAAAATGCGTGTGTGTGGGGAGGGATAAAGTGTGGTTTTGAAAAGTGAGTCCGACAGGACGGATGGCATTTCTGTGTGAATTGCCGTTGGTGTGCTCGTACCTGTGTGGTTGAGCGTGGAAGGGAGATGTCCGTCCTGTCACCCCTAAGGACCGAGTTGTTGTGACATCTCACCTAGCTTCCTGTCGTGCAAACCACTTGACCGTTGTATGGGCAACGGCTTGGCCTAACCCCACTAGTTAGTCTGATAGCCATCGGGAGAGCTGGGAGCAACGGGTGATCAAGGGGACGGGATAAGCTCTGTGTGACTTATGCCCCGATTAAACCTCAGTGACAGGTCGAATGACCCCTAGATAGAACCCGTGGTGGCTAGTCAGGTCTAGCTAAGGTGGGTAAGGGCTTCGATGGGATCTGCACCGGCACTAAGGTGTTCGTGATGTGGTACCCCGCCTGTGGGCAAAGTTGCACACCTCTGCAGAGTTAAAAATCTATTCGAATAGCCGTGCCCACGGTATTGGGCAAGTTACGGTGTGGTCACATAACTAGTGTTTCTTCTTGGGAAGGGTTGAACTGGTGTGAGTTGTTTGGAAAGTATTCGGCAATGGTGCCGTGTGCTACGACGGACGGGGAGTCCGGTAGCGGATGGAAACTGGGATCCGTGTGGATCAACATCGTGAGTTCTTAGACACTCGAAAACTTGTTTTTGAAAAATGCTTTTAAAAACGAACCCTTACATATAATTGTGTTTCCGCAAAAGAACCGTAACTTTATCCTTGGATTATCCTATGCATTTAATCCTGTTATAACCCCCCCCCCCCCCCGTGGGTGTGATTGGACTTGCTGAGTACGTTTGTACTCACCCCGTTCTTACGTTACAGTGGAGGATCCCGACTATATCCCCGAGAACGACGAGTAGGGTCCCGTCCTGCACCCAGTCTTGCCTGTGGGTGAGGTCACCGTTGGAGCTCCGCATGGCGCAAGACTCTGATGATCCCCTGTTTGTAGTTAGTGTAGTAGTATGGGTTTTTGTTGTAATCCTCGCGATAGTGGCGCTTCACTGCCCATTACCGCGAAGAGTTGTACGGTGATGTACCATCTGATGTAATAAAAGTGTTATCAGCCTCCTGGGACTGATAAAGTGACACTTTTAAGTCTTCCCTGATGGGGGGGGGCGCTTCAGGTGGTATCAGAGCCGTAGGCTGGCCGTAGGACGTGACCCTAGGAGCGAGACCCCATTTTCAGGCCCTAGAACTTATCCCGATTCAGAAATTTTCTGCACAAACACTCACCACTGGTTTTTGCCTTGTTCCAGATGGCTGGCAATGGATGGGCTAGCGGAGTCTGCCACGCAGAGCCCGGCCTCCCCAAGTTGCTATTGCTCAGCCTGGAACGCGTCGGGGTTATGGAACCACCGGAGTATGCCTACCGTGAGTACATCGCCGGAGGCACCCTTCGGTGCGACATAATGGTTTTTGTGGAGAAAAGCACCCGCTACCCTGATGTGGACCCTTGGTTCATCTCCACCACTGGCTTTCGCTTCCCCGACACCTATCGAAAGGCCGCCCGCAAAGCCCTGCGACGGCTGCGTGTGCTCTACAGGCACCATCTTCAGCGGACTACTATGGGGTTTTTCCCACCCGCTGAGGGACGAGGACGCACTTGGATTGCCCGAATGAGGGGCCTTGGACGAGAAGAAGAGGATCTCGAAGATACGGTTTCCCACCTGTCCATCTACCTCACTGGCTTGGATGCACTCTACCGCGAACAGGCAGCACAACTGAAGCAGCTAATCCATGGGGTTGAAAAGTTAACCCAGGAGCTGGAGGAACAACGGACAAGAGCCGCAAGCGCCGAGTATTCCTTAGCCGCCCTCCAAGCCCAAATGCAAGAATACGAGAACCGCAATGGGATAGGTGGATGGATCGAAGAAGAAGAAGAAGAACCCATGGAGACCCACTGGGATAAGGGTACTCAGACCGAAAACGAGATGGATCGGTTCCTTCCAATAAAGAAGCGCTCTATCAGGACCGAGGAAGAATCCCCATGATAGGATTAGCACCCCTAGCAAAAACCCTACCCTAGTGACCACGTATCCATGAAAACTGTACCACCTTTGTTGTAATAATAAATATCATCTACTCGCTTTTGCACCTGTACCAGGTTGTTTACCCTACTTCTGTTTCAGATGGCTGAGGAAGGATGGACCCAGGGCGATTGCCAAGCTGCGCCTGGATTCCCCAGCCTCTTGATCAACACCCTGGAAGACCTTGGCGTTACGGAGCGCCCAAGGTACTACAGCCGAGAGTACGAGCACCATGGTACCCTCCGCTGCAGGGTGATCCTGGTCATCGCCAGGAGCAACCGCTACCCCGACATCCAGCCTTGGCGAGCGACCGCCACAGGATTTAGACACCAAGATACCTACCCCCTGGCCATCAGAAAAGCACTTCGTTACTTGTGCCGGATTTTTGAAGAACACCTCGCCCCTACACCAGCGAAGTTCTTTCCGCCGGCCATCAGAACCCCAGTCTGGGAAGCACGCATGAGAAACCTGGAGCGACGACGCCACGAAGAAGGCCCCCTGTACCAAGTGGCCACTTACCTAGCCGCCCTGGACCAACTCTTTGATGAGCAAGCCAACCTCCTAAGGGAACAGACCCATCGAGCCGAGCAAGCAGAGCTCGCGGTGAGGATACAGCAGATCCGAGCCGCCCATGCCGAGGCAAGAGCCGCAGCCGCGGTCAGTAGCGAAGCTGTCGCCCAAGAAAGCCTCAGGCAGGCCCGAGACCGGCGTATGCAAGATTGGACCCAAAGTGGAACACCCGTCCCGGCGATAGGGGAAGACCATGTTTTACTGGGGACACCCGTCATAGGGTGGGGATCACTCTTTGGGAGCACACGAGCCCCACCCGAGAATCCTGGAAGTTCTGCCGCCACCGACGAAGGGGATGCGGCAATGCAACCCCTGACCGATGGGAACCCAGAAGACGGCGAGCGAGAACCTCTCACCCTGTCCGCCCTGGAAGAAGACACACCACGCAAGTAGAATGATCGACGCCATCCCAGTGATGCCCCAGCCTTTCTGTTTAAGACGTGCCCTTTTGCCAGACCCTGGCCGAGTAGCACGAGACTTAGTCCTACCCCTAGGTTGTACCCTCCCTGCTTAATAAAATACTTGGTGATTGTTACTTGTGATGTCGGGTGCTGATGTGTTGTGTGCTGCTTAATTATATAGATATCGGCAGAAGGTAGATTCTGCCTTATATATACGAATTAAACAACTTAAACATCACATAACCGTGACCCCAATTTACCCAATCAACAGGTGACTCCCCGGAACATCGCGAGGGCCTCCCGCGGCCGGAACCCCGTAGCCGCTAGTGTCAGAGCACATCCTGTTGAACAAGATCTTCCCCAAGGGGAACAAGAAGTAAGCCAGAACCGAGGGGGAAGTCAAGAAGGAGAACAACTACCACCACCTCCACCCCTCGGAGACCTGGCGCAGATAATCCATAACCAAACCCTCATTCTGGAGACACTGGCAAATGCCCTCATTAACCGGCAGCCACGAGGGCAGAATATGAACGACAAGCTGACGGCCTTCTTAAGGACCAAGCCACCTACCTTCGCCGGATCCTGCAACCCGTTGGATGCTGACGACTGGTTGCGAGTAATTCAGAGGAAGCTCGAACCATTCGAATGCCAGGACCGGGATAAAGTCCTACTGGCAGCCCACCAGCTCACCGGAACGGCATTATCCTGGTGGGAAAACTATTGTGCCGCAGCCGAAGATGCCTCCACCATCACCTGGGGAGAATTTGTAAGGGAGTTCCGCCACTACCACATCCCTTCTGCCACCATGAAACGCAAGGCGGATGAATTCCGCGCACTACAACAAGGGAGTATGACGGTGGAAGAATACACCCACCGGTTCATAGAATTGGCCCGATATGCGCCGGAAGAGGTGAACGACGATGATAAAAAGCAAGACATGTTCAAGAAGGGGTTAAGCCCAGAGCTCCGGACCTTGCTTACTCCCCAGATCTATCCAGACTTCAACACCCTGATGAACAAGGCCATCCTCACAGAAAGGGCCAAGGCTGAAGAAAGAAAGGACAATAAACGCAAATTCTTGGAAAGTAAGGCTCGCCAGCAGGACCGCTTCCAAAAGCCGAGGAACTCCAACTACACTGCACCAAGATCCCAGGCCCCAATGCAGTATAGGACTCAGTCCCAAGTGACCGGGTCACGAGCCTCTGAAGCACAGCCCAAGAGTCAGAACACCATGAGGGCCCCGCAGAGAAACACCAGTCTGGCCGCCTCCGACAACAACAATGTTAGGGCCTGTTTCAACTGCCGTGAGACGGGGCACTTTATCGCCAATTGCCCCTACGCCAAGAATAAGCCGGCCACGTCAGCCTTCTCCAACACGGTGAATGGGCCCAGACCAGCCCTGACCGGTGCCAACCGAGTGCCCGTCCGCAACAACGACAACAGCCAGCAGGTGAAGCAGCAATCGTTTGGACGAGCCCGCGTCAATCACATCGATGCGCAGGAGGCCCAAGAGGCCCAAGGAGTAGTGCTCGGTGAGTACCTAGTCAACTCGGCTCTGGCGACAGTATTATTTGATTCTGGAGCATCACACTCGTTTATATCCTCGAGCTATGTGGAGAAACACAAAATACCTACAGTACTACTAAAAACGCCCCTATTAACCCGGACGCCTGGAGGCGACATCAATTGTCAATTAGGTTGTCCCCAGGTAAGGATCAATTTAAGTGGGGTAGACTTTCTAGCAGATTTGGTAGTACTTAAGCCTGGGGAATAGACGTGATCCTTGGGATGGATTGGTTAAGCCGACACAATGGTCTCATAGGCTGCACTGACAAAGTAGTACACCTAACAAACCCCGAAGGAATACAAGTGATCTGTCATACCCGAGACAGTAAGTTTGACCCAATGGTGTTTAGCATGGAAGCCAAGCCCTTAGAAGAAGTTCCGGTAGTAAACGAATACCCAGACGTATTCCCCGAAGAGCTTCCCGGGATGCCACCGGATAGGGATATAGAATTTGTCATTGACCTCATCCCTGGAACCTCCCCTATAGCCAAAAGACCCTACAGGATGGCAGCCTCTGAATTGACAGAATTGAAGAAACAACTAGAAGAACTGCAGAGGATTGGCTTCATCAGACCAAGCTCGTCGCCATGGGGAGCCCCAGTACTGTTTGTCAAGAAGAAAGATGGGAGCATGAGGTTGTGCGTAGACTACCGAGCACTGAATGAGGTTACCATTAAGAACAAGTACCCTCTTCCAGGATTGATGACCTGTTCGATCAGCTAAAGGGGGCCAAGTACTTTTCCAAGATCGATTTAAGGTCAGGGTACTTCCAGCTCAAGATTAGAGAAAGTGACATCCCTAAAACAGCTTTTGTCACCCGCTACGGGCAGTTTGAGTTCACTGTAATGTCCTTCGGACTAACCAATGCCCCTGCCTATTTTATGAACCTCATGAACAAAGTATTTATGGACGAGCTGGATAAGTTTGTCGTAGTTTTTATCGACGACATACTTATCTACTCTAAGAGTATTCAGGAACATGAGCAACATCTGCGGGTAGTATTGGAAAAGCTGAGGGCACATAGGTTATATGCCAAGTTCAGCAAGTGCGAATTCTGGCTGGAGAGAGTAGCTTTCCTTGGTCACATCCTGACCGCGAGGGCGTAGCAGTGGACCCAGAGAAGGTCGAAGCCGTGTCCAATTGGCAGCAGCCAACTAACATTAGTGAAATCAGGAGCTTCCTTGGATTAGCTGGGTACTATCGGAGATTTATTGAGGGATTCTCCAAAATAGCCCGACCCATGACGGAACTTCTTAAGAAGGAGAGGAAGTTCGCCTGGACAGAAAATTGTGAAAGAAGTTTTCAAGAACTGAAGCAAAGGTTGACAACCGCCCCAGTGCTGACCCTACCGGACATCCATCGGACTTTGTCATTTATTGTGACGCATCCCGACAAGGGTTAGGGTGCGTGCTGATGCAGGACGGGAAAGTTGTTGCATATGCTTCCCGCCAACTCCGGACCCATGAGCAGAACTATCCGACCCATGATTGGAACTTGCAGCCGTGGTGCATGCCCTTAAGATTTGGAGACATTACTTGATTGGAAATAAGTGTGAGATTTACACCGACCATAAGAGTTTAAAATATATCTTCACCCAACCGGATTTGAACCTAAGGCAGAGGAGATGGTTGGAGTTGGTTAAGGACTACAATTAGAGATCCATTACCACCCTGGAAAGGCAAATGTTGTAGCCGACGCCTTAAGCCGGAAACCCTATGGACCCAAGGATGACCCCCTATGCGAGGAAATGGCACGATTAAATGTGCACATCGTTCCTCGAGGTTCCAGCCAGGTGCTAAACGTCCAATCGACATTAGAAGATAAGATTAGACAAGCCCAAAGCTCGGATCGAGAGTTAGTAAAAATTTGCAAACAAACTGGAGAAAACAAAGCACCGGGCTTCAGGGTAGACGATAAAGGAACGTTATGGTACGAGAATAGGATTTGCGTACCCCAGAATGAAGATTTCCGGAAATTGATCATGGACGAAGCCCACAACTCGGCCTACTCTATCCACCCAGGATCCACCAAAATGTATATGGACATAAAGCAAAATATTGGTGGAACGGAATGAAGGCGGATATTGCAAGATTCGTGGCTCATTGTGACACTTGTCAAAGGATAAAGGCCGAGCATCAAAAGCCGGCAGATTATTGCAACCCTTACCTATTCCGATGTGGAAGTGGGATGAGATAGGGATGGACTTTGTAGTGGGACTGCCCCGAACACAGAAGGGACACGATTCCATATGGGTAATTGTGGATCGACTCACTAAATCGGCACATTTCATACCCGTAAGGACCACTTATGGCGGAGAAAAGCTGGCAAAACTTTATGTGGAAAACATAGTAAAGTTACACGGAGTGCCTAGCAGAATTGTCTCAGATAGAGGACCCAATTTACCTCTAGGTTCTGGAAAAGCTTGCATCAAGCCATGGGCACCAATTAGATTGCAGTTCCGCATATCATCCACAGACTGACGGTCAAACCGAGAGGGTAAATCAAATTATGGAAGATATGCTGAGAGCATGTGTCCTGACTTATGGAAATGATTGGGAACAGAGTCTGCCCTATGCGGAATTCTCGTACAACAATAGTTACCAAGCCAGCCTGGGCATGTCGCCATTCGAAGCTCTCTATGGGAGAAAGTGCAAAACTCCCTTAATGTGGTCGGAAGTTGGAGAACGTGCGCTAGTAGGGCCCGCACTCATAAAAGAAGCAGAGGAGAAAGTAGCGGAATCCGCGAGAAATTGAAAGCGGCTCAGTCCCGACAAAAGAGCTACCAGACAAGAAGAGACGGGAAATAAGTTTCAATCCGGGAGATTTGTCTATCTCAAAGTCTCACCCATTCGAGGGACACGAAGATTTCAGGTACAAGGAAAATTAGCCCCTCGATACATTGGGCCGTATCGAGTTCTAAAGAAAGTCGGAGCCGTGGCGTACCGACTGGAGTTACCAGAAGAAATGTCGGATATACACCCAGTATTTCATGTCTCGCAATTAAGAAGGTGTCTGAGAGTACCCGAGGGAGAACACGTGCCGGTGGAAACAATAGACCTGCAACCGGATCTGCGGTACCAGAAGTGCCGGTCAAATTCTGGACACTGTCACTAGGAGGACAAGAAACTCTGAGGTGCGGATATGCAGGGTTCAATGGAGCAGACACGGAGTAGAGGAAGCAACCTGGGAGCGCGAGGAGGCCTAAAGAAAGAATTTCCCCATCTGTTTAGAAGCCAGCCGAATCTCGAGGACAGATTCATTTAAGTGGGGTAGGTTTGTAACGCCCTAAGAATTTCAAGCCTAAGCTACGCGTTAAAGGTTCCGATTAAAAATGGATTCACCGTAACACCCTGACCCCCTTTGCACACGCGCGCGTTACGTCCCCCGCCCTGTGCCACACAACGCACGGCTTCCCCCACGCGCACCGCCTCGACCCTCGCTATCGTGTCATGACGATCACGCCGACCGCTTCCCACAATTTGCGCCGGCACAAGACCTTTCTCGCGCGGCGCGCGAATCCCGCACGCGTGGCCGACCGGCCGCGACCGCTGCCGCAATTGCGCCGGCGCTCCTCGTGCCGCGCGCGAATCCCCGCCGCCGTGGCCGACCGGCCGCGGTTGCCGCCGCGACCGGCGCCGACACGCCCTTCCCCCTCTCTTCCTTTCTCTCCCTCCCATTCTTTCTTTTCTTTTCTTTTCTTGTTCCCAACCTCTCTCTCTTCCTTTCTTTCCCCTCTCCTTCTTCCTTTTTCTTTTTCCCCTCTTTCTTTTCTTTTTCCCTCTTCTTTTCTTCTCCCCTCTCTTCCCCTGTCTCTGCTCCCGAGCCCCTGCTCCCGCGCGCGTGCCCGCCGCACCCGCCGCGCCGGCCACCGGCCCCCCCCCTCCCCTCGCGCGCGCCAGTGCCCGGCCGCCCGTACCCGCGCGTGCACCACGTGCCGCGCCGCCCGCCGTGCCGCCGTCGCTGGCGCACGCGCGCGGCCGCACGGCCGCCGTGGCGCACACGCCGCCGCCCGCTGTGCCGCCTCGCCGCCCGCGCCTCCCCTGTGCCGCCTCGCCGCTCGCGCCCCCCTCTGTGCTGCACCCCCGCCGCCCCCCCCCCCCCCCACGTGCACGGCTGTGCACGCCGTGCCCGCCGCAAGCCACGGGCGCCATTAATGGCCCGCCCGTGGAGCGCCCGCCGGCCACCGCCTCCCCCTACTGCCGGCCGCCTATAAATAGGCCCGGCCGCAGCCCCCGCTCCCCACAAGCTGCGCCGCCCCTGCCTACCTCCTTCCCGCGCCCAGACCGCCGCCACCCGAGCCGCACGGCCGCCGCCGCCTGCCCCACGCCGGCCCGCGCTACGCGCCGCCCGCCCAAGGAGAGGGTAGGAACGGACCCCCTCGCTCCCCCTCTCCCTTTTCCCCCATGTGCCCGAGCCGCCCGAGCCCTAGGCCGCCGGATTTGGGGCCGGCCCGAGCTCCCCCTCCCTCCTCTGTTTCACGGGTGAGGGGAGGAAGAAGAAGGGGCAATTTTGCCCTTAGCCCCCCCCCTTCCTTTCCATTTAGTTAAGAGCCCCTCCACCCTTGTATGCATTGCAGAAAAGCCCCTGTTATTTTATTTCTTTCAAACTAAGTCCCCCCCCCTATGTAATTTTATTTCCAAATAGGCCCCTCACACTTTTCACTGCCCCCTAATATTTCTAGAATTTACAAATAGGTCCACACTCTTTCTGGATATTTACGAACAAGCCCTCGAACCCCTGTTTAACCACTGAAACCATCTTTGGCTCGTCATTTTATGTGCGAAACAACCTCCGATTGATCCGAAACTTTACCACACCCTTTCTAGTATAGTTTTAGCCATGCCATTAAGAAACCACCTAGAGATACCACCTAACTCCGTAACTAAATTATTTCCGATTCAAGCCTATCGTAAAAGCTTTTAGTTCTTTCGCTTGATTGTGTGTCTGTTTGTTTGCGTCGTAGGACACGGAGTGAACGACGAGGTTCCCGACCGCGACCAAGCAACTGAGGACCAGTACTGCGACCCCGAACCCGAAGGACAGTGCTTCGATCAGGACTTCTCGCAAGAGTTTGACGATGGCAAGTTCAATTCCGCCCTTTGATGCATGTTTCTGTCCTAGTTTTATAAACACAACCCAGTGGCCTATTTTATAAAATTGCATGGTTTTGCGTGCTAGAAACCTGGTAGGATAGCCACCCTTGCTTGAAATACCCATACTTGGACCGCCTGGATTATAAAGAAAATGCGTGTGTGTGGGAGGGATAAAGTGTGGTTTTGAAAAGTGAGTCCGACAGGACGGATGGCATTTCTGTGTGAATTGCCGTTGGTGTGCTCGTACCTGTGTGGTTGAGCGTGGAAGGGAGATGTCCGTCCTGTCACCCCTAAGGACCGAGTTGTTGTGACATCTCACCTAGCTTCCTGTCGTGCAAACCACTTGACCGTTGTATGGGCAACGGCTTGGCCTAACCCCACTAGTTAGTCTGATAGCCATCGGAGAGCTGGGAGCAACGGGTGATCAAGGGGACGGGATAAGCTCTGTGTGACTTATGCCCCGATTAAACCTCAGTGACAGGTCGAATGACCCCTAGATAGAACCCGTGGTGGCTAGTCAGGTCTAGCTAAGGTGGGTAAGGGCTTCGATGGGATCTGCACCGGCACTAAGGTGTTCGTGATGTGGTACCCCGCCTGTGGGCAAAGTTGCACACCTCTGCAGAGTTAAAAATCTATTCGAATAGCCCGTGCCCACGGTATTGGGCAAGTTACGGTGTGGTCACATAACTAGTGTTTCTTCTTGGGAAGGGTTGAACTGG